>NC_135622.1:14088982-14392505 GCF_053574225.1 Canis aureus
AGGACAGGCGTTGGACGACGCCCTACTCCTTGCACGTTCGAGCTCGGCCCACCTCGCCTCCCCGCAACAGCCACCTCCGGACCTGGTAGTGGGACCGGCACAGCGCGCCGACACACCCGCCGACCCGGAGGAGGCCTGCGGGCTCTGGATCCTGCACCACAGCCGTCTAGACACGGAACTGTGGGATCCTCGAGCACGGTGTGAAACGGGGGCGCAGATCCGGGTGGGGGCGTCCCTGGGCTTCCACAGACTCCTCTCACCCGAGACGGGTGCACGGAAGAACGGGGTCAGAGCAGGGTTGCGAGGCCCCCAACCCAGACAGAGCTCTTACCTTGCGCTTGTTGCGGTGGATGTCGCCGATGGAATTGGCCACCGTGTTCGGGCCCAGCAGCATGCGCGTGCTGCGTGGCCACTCCGTGCTCACGAGGTGGTGCTCGCCCATGAGGATCTTGCGCACGTTTTCCGCGCCTGTCACGCGGATCAGCGGCCGCCCCAGCAAGTGCGTTTTGAACACGTTGCCATACTTCTCCCTTCGCGACGACTGGAAGCCAGAACCCTGGGGGAACCACGGAAGACCCCCGTCTCAGGGCGTACATCTCCAGATGGGATGTCCCGGAGGCCCACCCCGGAGGGCCCGCGGAGGAGGCGCAGAGGATCCCGCCTGGGCCACCAGTTCTCCTGCCCACCCCCCAACACACACACACACGCACACGCACGAAGGTTTTATTTTTCATAGTATGCACAAGAACCAGGGAGCAGGGCCTAGAGGATAATAAATAACGCAGGAAGGCGGGAGGCCCGGGGCACCCCTCGGGAGGGTGTTTTTTGGTAATGACTTGCGGGAGGAAAACGGTATCCCGGACGGCGGGACCCGAAGCTAGAGCCTCCGCCCCCCTCCCCCTCGCTCCCCCGCCTCACGCTCCGGAGACTCTCGGAATAAATATTTCCAGGCTCCCGGCCACGGGCTGGCGAGACCCCGCGGGGTGGCCACAGGCCAAAGATTATTTATAGCGGTGAGCGGTGCGTGCCCAGAGGCAGTCACTCCAGAAGGGGGTTGGGGTTTCCTCCGTTCTCAGGGGTGGGCCGCGAAGGGCCCCGGCGGCTCTCTCAGGGATCTGCAAGGAAGGGTCACGGGGCCGAGAGCCGCGATTTCCCTAATGCAGTCTGCCCGGGGAATAACCGAGGAGGGTTGCGTCGCCGCCCCCGAGTTTGGAACGAGAGCTGGGAGGACGGCGCTCCCCGCGGGGCGGGGCGGGGCGGGGCGGGGCAGGGAGGGGCGGGGCGGCCGTCACAGGTAACCGGATCCCCCGCGGCCGCAGCGACAGCGCGAGCCCAGGACGCCTAGGCCCCGGCCGGCGCGCAGACGAGCTGGCTGAGCGGGCCCGGCGCGGGTACCGGAAACCGAGGGGACCTCGGAGGGGCGGGGGCGGGGGCGTCCCGCTCACCTTTGACGTCGGCGCTCGCCACCCCACCCCGCGTTAACCCTTCTCCCTCCGGGGCGGCCACCGGGTTCCAAGGGGAGGGGCGCCACCTGTCCTGCACGCTCGCTGGGCCGCCGCCGACGTGCGGAGGCAGATGCCGTACCTACCGAGTCCTGCGCCCCCGGAGGGACAGCGCGGCGTCCCCTCTTCCCGGGTGGGTCCCCCTCCTCACTTTGCTTTCTTCTGCGGAAAAGTATCCTCCAGCTAAAAGTGTACACACCCCAGCACTGCCGAAAAGTGACTCTGCAGAACCCGGAGCCCTAATCGCTTTTCCACATGTGCCTCCGGCCGCGGCGCGCGACAGGGAGCGAGCCCAGAGCGCCCGGGCCTCCGAGAGGGGGGCTGGGCCGCCGGGGGACGCCACCCCACTCCCAGGTTGGCGGCGCCCCCCCACCCTGCCGCCGTTCTAGACGGCGCCTACCCCTTTAAGAGGAACCTAGGCGAGGGTGGAGGTGCGACCCGGGGCGGGGGGGGGGGGGGAGTTGGGGAGCGGGATTCCCTCCCTCCGTCTGCTGTACCCGTCTGCCTCGCTCCGTCTCACTCTCCGTCTCTCCTCTCCTTCTTATCCTCTGTTTTTCTTTTCTTTCGACACAAAAGTTGGGTTGTGAATTTTCCGAGGTCGCCGCCGCCTCTCTCCCGCCGCCCCCTCCCGCCTCTGATCTGCCTAACTATAATTAAAGTGCGTTTTTTGTGGCATTAATAAAGAGTTATTTGTCCGCCGTTTCCACGGTCTTCACAAAGAGGACTTTCATAGGGGCAGCCGCGCGGGCCGCGAGTCCAATTTATACAAAAATGTTGTATTTTTAGCCCTAGGCTCTGTTTAGATGGCGCACGGTGGAAATGGAGAGCCCTTGGAGGTCCCCCCGTAAAATCTGATAAATGACTCCAAAAAAATAAAGCTGGGATTCAGAGGGCTCCCATTAACCCCTTCAGCGCTCTTCTACAGGCATCCCCCATTTCCCTCCCACCGCGGGGTCCAGGGCCCCGCCGGCTGATGGAAGGGGAGGCGGAGGCCTGGTTCCCCGTCTGCTGTGCGGGTTGGACGCGGAGCCCCGAAGGCCCTTGTGGGATTCGGAGGAAAGGTCAAGGGGACATTCGGGGTAGCAGAGAAAAGGTCAGGAGAGGTGGTGGGGGGGGGGAGGCGACAGGCCACAGACTCCGCAGATTGTCTCTAACTAGACAGGAGCTGATGCCCGCGTGAGTTATTTTATTTCCTAACTTCTCGGCCAAAAGCCTAGACCACCGCCGCAGTTAACTCTTTAAGTGTGGTGGCGTGGGAGAGGCCCTGGGGATTTCTTTACGGAGGAGGGTAGCCCCGTTGGTTAAGGCGGACCCCACCCCCACTGAATGGACATCCCCAAAAGAGATGGACAGATTCTGGGACTTGGGAGGACCACACCGCAGAGGAACCTGGCGCCCCCCTCCCCGCCCCCGCTCCGCTGTCACTTGGCGCGGGGCGGGGCTGGGCGGGGTGTGTGTCTCTGTGTGTGCGCTCGCGGATTGCACGCGTCTGTTAATTTCAAGCTACGCTTTCTCACTTCTAAACCCACAGGTCCCTGCTGTCGCCTCCCGCCTCACCTCTCCCTTGCCGGGGTTGTCTTCAGGACATTCATCCTTCTCTTAACTCCCATCAGCATCCTCCGGACAAAACAGGTGCTCACGCGAACAGAACACACATCCCGCGGTTAACCAGAGGCGCCCCCCACCACCCAAAAGAAAAAACCTGGTGTATATCAAGCTGTAAAAGCGTTTGTCCAGCACTTGACGAGGTTAATTCCAGGTTAATCTCCCCATTACTTACCTGTGTCTGGTCCCCGACGCACCCACCGCCATTATCACCAGCAGTGTGCGGTTGTGTGGCGTCTAGCAACACACACACACACACACACACACACGCACACACTTTGGATTTAATAGACCAATCCCAAATTTCTCTCCTCTGCTGAAGTGTCCCCACCCAATAAGTAAATAGACCCTTTTCCTTAAAAGCCGAGAACCCTCGGGTCTCCGGCTTCTCATCTTCCTTGGGTCACCTCCTTCCTTCCCCACCACTAACTTACACTTCCCTGGACCGTGGACAGGGCAGTTGTACCTAGCGCAGCCGACGACGCGGCAGGAACACAGCCGGGGTCTTAAAGGGGGCAACTCTGGCTGCCACTGGCTCCTTCCTCTCCCCGACTCAGTTTTCGGGTCCCAATGACACGTCCAAAGCCCCCGGAAGCCGACGGCGACAGGGGCCTGGAGCGCGAAGGGGAGGCGAGAGCTGCTCAAGCCCCGACGCCCCCTCCGGCTCGCAGCGCGCGGGGAGCCCGCCGGACCGTCCACGCACCCTTCCTTGCTGGGCCGCCCGCGACTGGAGAAAGTCAATCTTGGGAGCCCTCTCGGGTCCAGGGGCCTCTCCGCGGCAGCCCCCAGGCTTTGCGCACCCGGCGCGGATGGGCTCCGAACCACGCCACGGGCGGGCAGGGGAAGCCCGGGCGGCACCCGCGAAGAGGAGGGAAGGGGCGGGGCGGGGACCGGTGCCTTCAGGCTCCCGGCGCCCCCTGGCCGGCCCGCGGCTCCAACGGCCCCGCGCTCGCCGCTAGCGGACCCGGAGAGCAGCGGAGCGAGCGCACCCTTACCTGTAGCAGCCAGTGGCCGGTCTCTCCGATGAGCGGGAAGCCCATGGAGCCCTTGGGGATGGGCAGCTTGCAGCTCTTGTCGCGGGTGGCAGCCCAGCGCAGCTGCCACAGCTGCTGCGACACGGCCAGCAGCAGCGTCACCGACACCAGGCACGCGGCGAGGGTGGCCAGCGCCGACACCAGCTCCAAGCCCTCAAAGAGCATGTTGGCGGCCGCTCGGGGGATTGGCTGTGTCGGCCGCGGCGGGGGAGGGGAGGGCCGGATGAGAAGGGACGCGAGCGGCGGGGGAGGGGAGGCTGCGGCCGGGGGTCCTGGCACCTCCAACCGAAACAGAGAAGGAGGAAGGGGCCGAGGGAAGGGGAGTGGAGGCTGCGAGGGGAGCGGAGAGAGGGAGGGAAGAAATTGCCTAAAAGAAGAGAGAGAGAGGAGACACGAGGCGACTCGGAGTGTAACTTTGTTTGTTTGTTTGTTTGTTTGTTCCCTTATAGCGGGTTTAGGGGCTGCTCGAGGGGTGGTGAGATGAAGCCGTGAATCAAGCTGGTGGATTAGCTCTCCCCGCAACCATCACACTCGGAAAACTTTGCAAAACTTTGTCCAGCGGGAGCCTCTCTCGTTAAGAGCTAGCGGAGAGAAAGTGCGATCGATTTGTCAAAAGTTTTCCCCTCAAATTCCTAGGTGGAGAAAAAAAGGGAAAAAAAAAATCTGAATGCAAAATTCCAACGAACCCAGAAACTTTGGGGGCGAGGGGAAAGGCTCCCCCCCGGCCGAGGCGAGCGGCGGGGCCCGAGCCCAGCGTCCCCGGGCTGCCCCGGGCGGCGCGCCCGAGCCGCAGAGCCGCCGCTGCACCCCCGAGCCGGGCGCGGCGGGCGAGGCGACGCGGCGGGCGCGGCGGCCGGAGCGCGGGTGCGGAGCGGGTGGACCGCAGTCGGGACGGGACGCGGCCGGCGGCAGAGCGGCGCTGGGGAAGCGGGCGCTGGGGAAGCGGCGGCGGCGGCGGCGGCGGCGGCGGCGGGCGGGGTGAGGCGGGGTGGGGTCGGGGAGGAGGTGAAAACCGGAGCTGGGCTATTGTATCAATTAAGAAAAGGCAATCCGTCCCGGGACGCAGTCTGTCGGCTCTGGAGTTGCTGCTGGGGGAAGAAAGGGGGAAAAAAAGAAAGGAAGGCGAAAGGAATGAAAGAGGGGGGAAAGCAGGAGGCAGGGTTTCAGGGCTGGTGGTTTTAAAAGCTTCTCTCAATGTGAATTTGAGTCCAAAGCGAGGCGATGCGTGTGTTTATATAGAGGCGGGAGGCTGCGCCGTGGGCGCTCCGCCAGCCCGCCCCCCCACCCCACCCCCATCCAGCCCCCCCAGCTCCCCACCACCGCCCCCCCCCCCCCCCGTGCTTACAAAGCCGGAGGCGTGGTGAGAGGCCGGCGGCCGGAGCGTGTGAGCGCCCGCCGGCCTCCCGCCCCGCCCCGCCCCGCCGCCCGCCGCCCGCCGCCCGCCGCCCGCAGCCCGCCCGGGACCCACTTGTAGCAGCCGCAGGATCAAACTCAGTTCACCTCTCGCCTCCTCTTCCTTCTCGCCGGCGTCTCGCTGAGCCCGGCACCTACAGACGGACGAGAGGAGACACACACACACACACACACACACACACACACACACACACACACGGTGCGCTCTCGCACAGTGCCCGCTTGGCTGCTAGGCTACTTCCCTCCTCTTTTCCTCCCTCCCGGCCCCCGGCCCCCTCCTCCCGCCCGGGGCAGTCCCGAGTGGGCCGTCGCCCCAGCGGCCGAGGTCCCCGCCGGACTGCCCCTCGATTGAGGGCCTCCGAAAGCCCCTGGACTGTGCTTGGGGTCCCTGGCTCCAACCCGGCGGAACCCCGCCGGCTCCTATCTCCCGCGACCCCTCCACCCTCCCATTTGCCCCTCCCAGTTCCCCCTGGCCAGGGTCCCCCATCGCGGATCCGGGCATCCCCAAACCTCGGACGCCGAGGTCTCTCCGCCACCACTGCCCCCATCCCCTGCAGATGTCTCTCATCCTCCAAGACTCCGAGGTTTCCCTCTCCCCGTCCGCGCCCAGGGCCGCTCTCGCTGCAGCCCTTCCTCTCGGGGACCCCCTAACTTTGCAGTCCCCCTCCGCCCCCCGCAGCGTCGGAGGAACCCCGGGGCCGGCCTCGGTGAGTGTCCCGCGCCGAGGACAAATGCCGCAGCCCGGGCACCCGGAGGCGGGAGGAGTCCGGCACAAACGTTCATTGATACAAATGGGTAAATAAACACGCTGGGCGAGCGCGGCCACCTTCTCGGGGCGGCCACAGAGGGCCCAGCGCGCGCGCCTGTGCGAGGTGTGCGTGTGGCCCGGGGCCGCACCTGCGTGCGCGCGCGTGTGTCCTCGGGTCGGCCCGACATCTGCGGAGCGGGGTGGTGTGTCTGCGGGTTTACGTGTTCTCTCTGGAGCCATATGTGTGTCTGTGCATCGGTGCATCCGTCTGTCATCTGGCCTCTCCTCCCGCGTGGCTGTGATACATGGAGCTCCCCGCGCCAAGCGCGGCATCGTCTAGCTAGAGCCTGGCTCGCCCTCTCCCGCAGGTCCTTTTCTCCCCCAGCCCCCTTGTCTCTGCCGTTCGCTCTCTCGCACTCCCAGAGCAGAAGACTCGATATCCCACCTTCAGTCTAAAGTGGTGTGCGTGTAAACGAAACTAGACTCCCCTTTTAACACCTCCCCTGCACCCAATATCCTTCTATTTTGGAGTTCACCAGAAGAGAGTGTGTGTGAGCGTCTAAGGTGTGAGCATATGTGCTGTCCCTCCCTGTGTGCGCGCTTCGGAGGTTGAAGTGGCCACAGAGATCTGAAAGCTGGTCTCCTGCTTCCAGAGCTCTGGCGTCTGGACTCTCACTCTCTGCCTTGGAACCCCACCTGGTGGACAGTTGCAGTGCTACAGATCGGGGGGAAGCGATTCGCGTTCCTCCCGCCCTCAATCTTCCTTGGCACTGGGCAATCAGCCCCATTGGGCCTGCCAGTCGGCTCCCAGAGGGCTGCCTTCCCTCCCCAGTGCCCTCGGATTCCCCACACCCCCCCGCCCCGGGCAGCTTGGGGCTGAGATATTCACAAAGTTCCTGTCAGGACTACTGTGGCCTCAGAAATACAAAGCTAGAACACACCATCACAATGAGGAGGTTTCACAGGACAGTCAACTGCACTGGGGACCCAGGAGTGGTGAGGCCAGCATCACCTTGCTCCCTATGTGGGATTGAAGCTGGGTGAAAATGGGGCTGGGGCAGGATCGTTGAGTCCCCACTATTTTGAAGAGCCCTAAGAGTCTAGCCTGACCCCCAGACATAGCACTGGCCCCACGGTGGTGAAATGGGCAAGATGCCCTTGGGGAGCCCACCCATAGGATCACCCATCTCTGAAAGGATGCACATACATACATCTGTGAAACGATGGGCACACAGCCTTATCGAGGTACTGTCTATCTGCACAGGCAGATAGTGAGCACACACATATACGTAAGAAGGCATATGCACTCTGAGAAGCGTCATCAACAAATTCACACAGCACCCACCTCCCAGCCACCAACATCAAAAGTCCACAAGAGTGTCTCTTCTGCGGGATCATAGCCCCAGAAGTCATTGTGTTTCCCCTTCCCTGTCCATGCTCCTGGAGATGGCTTTTGTGCACTTCCCTCCCCTCCTCCTCTCTAGTGGCAGAGTGGGAATTTGGAGGGGGCACAGGGAAGTCATTCTGAGTCCTTCTTGCTCAGCCACCAAAATGGGGTCCTGGGGAATGTCCACAGGAACAGCACAGCCCCACAACAATAGTTTCTGGATTTCCTAATTGGAACCATCTCTTTGCTCAAATCCCAAAAAGCACTTAGGACAAAAGAGAAGAAAAGCCATGGTGGTAGAGTTTTCTAAGATGTGCCAGAGACGCTGGAAAAAGTACAAATGCCGGGTGTGTGGAGCAGGCTAGCTAGGAGGGGCCAGGACAGAGAAGGGTCAGCGACTATCGTCACCAGTCGGATTCCATCAGAGGACATTCCTTCATCCACCTCAGATGGACTTCTGACCCTAGCCCCAGACCTCAGTCTGACCTGTCACCCTGACCTAAAACAAACCCCGGAGCCTAATTTCCAGATTGACCCTTAATCCTGGTCACAGATTGACCCTGCCCCTGACCCCAGACTGAACCCCAGTCCTCTGGAACACCACCCAACCTCTCCTTTGGCCAAAGGAATGTGGCTGCCCCCTCATGCACTGCCCCAAAGGGGGTCACGGCTCAACCCATGAGGCTCAGGGAGCAAGAGTGGGCTATGGATCGGAATATTTTTCTCATCCTGGCCTGAGAATGATCACCTGTTCCCCTGTAAGCATCCGTCTCCCTCCAGGCTGCTGCAGCTAGTATCCCAGGAAATCCTGTACACTCACCCCCCCCACCCCCACCCCGTCTACAAGTCTACAATCCTTTTTCCTGAGGCCCAGGGCACAGCCAGGGCTCCAGCTACTGCCTGCAGTGCTCTGAAACCTTGGCTTACAGCTTGTGTTTCATATCCCTGTAGGCCTCTGGACACCTCGAAATCAGTCAGAACACACTGGGGATCAGTCGTGGGGATGCTGGTTCAAATGGACTTCTGCATGGATAGACTTTGCAGCGCTTGGCAGAAGGGGCGGAGAGAATATGGGGGACAGGCTGCAGGCACTCCTGGAATATGCACACGATGGGCAAGATACAACCTCTGTCTGCATCCTCTTCCTGGGCTCTGAAAACACCCATCCACAGGGGCAAGTCTCCCTCAAAGCCCGCTCCTCATCAAGAGCTCCCCAGGAATGTCCCGGATGTTCTATGCCCAGAGGAATCTGGAGGCGTTGCACCTTTCAAATTCCTTATATGTGTGCAGCGCGTAGAGCCCACACATCTCTTCTGCAGCACTATTTTGTCTCATTTCCACACAGCCCATGAGATAATGCTCTTCTTAGGTATTAGGCACATTACTTTTTTGTATTGTTGAGAAAACTGAGGCCCAGAGTCCCCTTCCCCATCCTCACCGTACTGCCCTACTGTCTCTTCCTCCAAGCAAGCACACAGCCCTGTGAGACTTGAGATCCTGTCCCCCATGGCAGCTGCCCCTTTGTTTAACGTCCATTCTGACCATTAACACTGACGACAGAGTTGTCAATTTCACACTCAATTTTGCATAGTTTTGGCTCAGATTTTTAAAAATGTACACTTACTTTCTTTTCACTGAAACTACCTCTGCTTCTTCCAAACAGAGCCAGAGGATAACAGTGAGCAGAGAGCAGAGACCAGGAGCTGGTGGACAGGAAGCAGAGCTGGTATTCAGGGCTGGACAGAGTTTATGCAAGGCCTTCCAGGTTTCCCGCCTGGACTGGGATAGTCTGGGCGCAGGGGTAGAGCTCAGAATTTCACTTCAGGAAGTTCTATCTGCTCTTCGCCCCATCCTGCCTTGCTGGCATCCAGAAGTCCTGGGAAATCAGCTCCCTGCACCCCTTCACCCTCCACAGGCCTCAGGCTGGTCCTCATTTCATCTGAAAACCTCTCAGTACATGCTTGCCACTGGCAAGGCCCCTTTCCTGAAAAACCCCAAGACCAGTGGGGAAGCAAGATTCTATTTGCTTCTGAGGAGCTGTGTAGGAGAGGTCTCACCCCAGGACACCAGCTCCCGCTCAGATCTGTCCCTCCACTGCTTCTCCAAAACTGCAGGAGAAACTGCTACTCGAGTGGTGCCACTTTGGCCCTAGATCCAAACTCGTGGCCCTAGATATTCATCTCAGAGGCCTGCTTGTCTACCTTCTCCCACTCTATGCCCTCCTTCCAGAATAGCCACGGCAAGGCCGGCAGTGCACCTCCGGCGCCCGATCCTCAAGGACAGTGTAGAGGACGCTCCCTGACTGTGCCCTGGCTATTTGGAGAGGAAGGGGGACCCTCCTGTCCTGGCTGGGTAGGGGTGGGGAGTCAACCGGGCTCTGCTTGAAAATCGCTACAGCGACATGAATGCTGCCTTTCTAGAACCCCAGGAACTGTATCCTCCTCCATCCCCCTTCCTTCCAGTGTCAGAGGCTCTGAGGCTGTTTAGGACATTCACAGACCCCTCCAAAACCACCGCCTGCCAGGGTCCCACCCAGTCCACCCACCTCTTGTGAGGCGCCCTCCTGCTCTTTGTGATGCCATGGAGCCGGGCTGATTCCCGATTCCAGGTATTTATTTCTCATCTTCTTCCTTGTCCCTTAGTGTGACCTGCTCCTGCAACCCACCCCCCGCCCCACCCCGCCCCCGGTATCCTGTCATCATTGGCTGTCTAGATTTTTAATTTTTTAAAAAAATTTAGGTTTATTTGACAGATAGCGACGCCTGTCCGAGTGTCTCTACCTGCCAGGGTCAGATGCAGGCATAGCCTGGCTCCTCACTCCCGACCTCCCAGAGACCACTGGCTGCAAAAGAGCCCCTCACCCACCCTCTTGCCGCCCTGGGAAGGGGTGGGGGGGCGCTTAGGAAAGAAGTTTGCTGCTTTCTCCTTTGCCTGAATAAGAAACGAACCTCACCCCCCAACCTCATCTCAGAAAGCTCAGGTTCAGAGACTTACCCAGAAGGAATTTGACAAAGAAATGGAAATCTCCCCCACCCTCCCCTGTCAAAGCCCCCATACCCACTCCTTTTCCTTCCACCCCACACCCAACCCAGACGAAAGCAACTCAAAAAGGGACTTGCCGATGGAGAGAACGGGTAGGTACGAGGAACGCAGCTGACAGCTGTGTCCAAATCGGCACTGCCTGGAAAAGAGTAGCCTGCCCGGTGGCGGTGGGACACCGGCAGTGCCCCAAGCTGGCTGTGGCTGGCAGGGACACTGCCGCAGCGATGGCGTTCCCTCGGGCCCGGGGAGCCAAGAGCCCTTTATAGCCTGAAACCTGCCCTGGCACCGCCCACTGGGCGGCTGCAACCAGGCCTGCAACTAGGGGAGTCGCTGGAAGCTGGGAGGGCTTCCGCCCGGGACCCCAGGGCCAGACCCCCACGCACAGGACTCTGAGATTCCACTTCCTCCCATCCCAGGCAACTCTATGTCCTGGTATGTGCACAAGACTCTGTGTGTGTGTGTGAGTGTGCGTGCGCGTGTGCTCGTGCTAAACGTCCATTCAAAGACCTCAGATCTCTTTCCCTCAGCCTCTTTCTCTGGCGGTAACAGTTTTTGAAAGGATGGGGAGAGCAGTGTGTTTCTGCTCAGTTTATCAAATTACACTCGGTGACAAAGGACTGAAGTGCATTTTCTTGAAACCTTGACAATTGGGATCCAGGAAGAGAAAAGAAAGCATGACAGAGAACTCAGAGCTTTTGTGGAAGGTAGAACACGGCTATGAAAGGCAGGGGATGTGGTTGGGTGGCTCTAAGTGAATTTGCCTTCATGTGGTTTGGTGTTCAAAACTGCCTCCCCCACCCGCTACCTAAGCTGCAAAAATCCCACGGATCCCAGAAATTGCAAGATTGTTGATTTTTAAAAGGAACACTATTCATTTTCACATGGGCTGAGTCAGACAAGCTGGAGCACAGCTTCCTCCCGCCAGGGCTCTTTTCCCAGCCCTCCGGGCCAGCGGGCCAGCGGGGGGAGGCCTTCTCAGAGAGGTCGCTTGTTGACCTCAGTGCCCACCCCCCCCACCCCTCACCCCCACCCCAGCTTCTCCTCAGGAGCCTGTCTGAGAGAGGAACTGGGCAGGCTTTTCCTGGCCAAAGCCCTGTCCTGCACCTGAACTCTGAGGACTGCTAGATGGGGAGGCCATGTCGGTGGTCTGGGGCATTGGACTGCTCCTTTTCACAATTTGGGGGCAGAAGGGTGGGTAGCCACCCAAGTCGCCAGCCTGAGATGCACAAGAGCAAGCCTGAGAGGAAAATACGGCCTCATCCAGAGCTTGGAGACCTGCTCTGAAACCAGCCCACTCCCCCTACCCTGCCTTCCCATTCCCAGCTGGCTTTTGTTCAGAAGTCAGCCAGCAGGCAGGCCACTGACCTACCAGCAGCCTTGCCCACAGAGCTCAGAGAGACAGCTAACCTGAGAACCTCACTGGCACATATCCCCAACCCCAAAGCATGTCCTCTAGCATGAGCCACGGCTTCTGCTCTCTCCCAGAAGGAGATGGAGAGGCAGAGCTGGGAGGCCTTGTGTCCGCTTCCTAAGCAACCCCCACCTCTCTTCTCACACTTACACCAGCTCCACGCTAACCAGTTCCCTTAGTTTCTTCCCTGGAAACTGATAAGGTGGGCAAAGCCAAGAGTCGCCCGGGTCTGACTGTTCTGATGGCCAAGGCCCTGTCCTGCACCTGAACTCTGAGGAGCATGGTCCCTCCATGCTCTCACTTGATCTCCATGCCTGGGCCTGGCCACTCTGGAGGTACCAGGAGGTCCGTGGGAGGCCTTCTAGCCCGCCCTGCCCATCAGTATCACCACCAAAACTCTATGCTTCCTCTTCCAATCAAGTTTCAGTACCAGCCCCTGGTCTCACTCCCTGCGACTAGATGGCCACCCAGAAATGCCTTCTGTATGGAAAATCTGGGGTGCCTCTGCCTGTCTTAGTTTTCCCTCCACTGGTTTCTTTTTCTTTTTACGATTTGTTTATTTCCTTGAGAGAAAGAGCACAAGCAGAGGGAAGAAGCAGGGGAAGAGGGAGAAGCAGGCACCCCACTGAGCAGGGAACCTGACGTGGGGCTCAGTCACGGGACCTAGCAACATGGCCTGAGCTGAAGGCAGATGCTCAACTGAGGGAGCCACCCAGGTGCCCCTTCCCTTTACTGGTTTCATTCCTTCCTCACTGTCCTGCTTTCCAAACCCATTCATTCTCTGCACTCGCAATTAGGCGGGGTAGCTTGGTAGCTACAAACAAGGATTCTGGAGTCCTTTAGACCTAGGCCTCAAATCTGCTCTGCCATTTATTAGCAGAGCACTATTCTTGCCCTGTGTGAGCCTCAGAGCTCCTCCAGTGTGGCGAGTGGGTTAGTAGGGAACGAGAGCTGGGGCACGGAGACCTATCAGGAGACTGGGGATAACTCAGGTAATAGCAGCAGTTATAACAATAGTGATAATGATAGCACAATAATAATAGCTAGCAGTTATATTTCCTGAGTGCCCAGTGCTTCACATGTATTATTTCATTTAATCCTCACAGTGATCCCACAAAGTGGATACTATTATCCCCACTTTACAGAGAAGGAATCTGAGGTACCAAGTGGTTCAAAAAGTTGCCCAAGTAAACTCTGCCAGATTTTGAGAGTTAAAAATATAATCACCATAGAATTCAAACTCAGGGAATCTAGATTAGTCTGAGCTATTATCCAGCATACTAAGAACTAAACCAACTGGTAGTAGTGAGGATAGAGAAATGTGGGAAAATTTTAGAAGTATTTAGAGTTCTAATCAGAAAGTGGATAGATATGGCAACTGACTAGGGGTGGGGGGAGGAGGAAGGGGGTTTAGGATTTCAGGTGCATGGTGGTCTTATCTACTAGGCTAAGAAACTCAGAAGAAGAGTGAAGCTTGAGAGACAAGATGAGTTTGGTTTTCCCCTGGAAGATTCCAGGTGGTTGAGGGATATTCAAATGGAGCTGCGTGGTGGGCTGTAGGATATGGAAATCTGGAGCACAAAAGAGAGATCTGGACTGAAAAGAGATTTGAACATCATCTGCATTCAGGTACTAGGGGAAGATGTGGGAATAGAGAAGCCTGTACAGAGAAGCCAGCCCAGGAGAGAGTCCCAAGGAGTACCAGGTACAAGCAGAGGAGCAGGAGTCCCGGAAAGAAGGACCTCTTTTCTTTGCTCATAACACACATCCTAGTTAACTTCACTTGAGACCGATTACCCTATTTGTTTGTTTCCCTTCAGCACTTAAAATCAGAGTTATCAAGGAACTCTGCTTAGCAATTTCAGCCCTACTCAACTGAGGGCCACACAGACACACTCACGTACACATGCACATGCATGTACACAGAACTTCCTGATCTGTGGACCCCCATTAGTAAGATTCTTTATCCAGCTGCCTTTTTAGCAGCACTTTTCAGTATCTTATAATTGTTTATAAAGCCATCTACTTCACTGAGGTATTTCAGCACATGACATGGTGACATGAACATTTTAGGGGCCCCTCCTAAGTGGGCAGGGTCTCATCTGTTCCCAGGCTAGGACACTGTCCAGGCCGCCAGTCTTGCACCAAGTAGAGCTCTCCCCTTGCACTATGTCCTCTACCAGACCGTGGCTTCCTAGAGAACACAACCTGACTCCACTGTCTTCCTCTGTGCACTCAGGACAGAGACAGAAAGGGGATCTCTGAAGGAGTGGGGAGTAGGAGGACCTGGTGAGCTCAGAAGTACCACACTATTAGGTGTTCACAAAAAAAAAAACAAAAAAAACAACAACAAAAAAAACAAATGGGTGTGGGGAGGGGGAAAATATGAGAAGAAAAGCAGACAAATAATAGAGAGAGATGCAGCCACTTCCCATGCTCTCTTCTGACCCACTGTAGGAGAGCTCATGTGCCAGAGGAGCAAACATGGGTGGCCGGGTCAGGGGGAAGGCAGGAGAGAAGGGCAAGAGACAGGTGAGGGAAGGAGAGGAGGATGAGGGTGCTTAGGTAAGGTCTCTATGCAGTAATGCTAGTTATTAAAGCACCAGCTCCAAACCTCTGGGCTCAGCATGCCCTCCAAGGGGAGACAAGGCATTGCCATGGGGGGCAAGTGGCAACTGTGGGGAAAAGACCGGGCACAACTGTCACGTGGAGAGCAAATGAGCAGGGCAAGAATCCAATGCTTCTTCCTCTGCTGGGGGTGTGCGCACATTCTGATTCTCACAGATGCTCCTATTGCACTCACATCCATGCATTCTTTTCTCACACTACACATGCTCATCCCCCTCCCCATTCTCCACAAGCTGGGGCAGGAGGTGGGAACACTGAACTCCATGGCCTTGCAGCTTCAGGCCCAGCAGGAGGAGGACCGGCCACTGTTCTCTGCACCTTAGGACCCAGATGAGGAGTGACTGGCTTGGCCTGCTGTGTGAGGGACACCTCACAAGAAGATGGCCTGCTGGGGGTGAGGATGGGAGTAGGGGTGAGGCAAGCTTCTCAGGGAGGGCCACACTCATGTAAAAAGACTCTGCGTGGCCCTTTTCCTAGGCCCCAGATAAAGGTTTCCAGCTCTGCCCAACTGCTGATGTCTCTCCACCAGGGCTCCTCTCAGACAGGGCCATGGTCAGTTTGGGGAAAGCAGGATGAGCTGCTGTAGGGCAGGGGCAGCCCTGGGCTCAGAGAAGCCATCACTGATCCCTCAGGGCTCTGTTACAAGAACTTGCACCCTCCTTCTCCTGTGACTGAGTGCTCCCTCTCAGCCCCCACAAAGCAGCTGCAGTACTCAGTACAGAGCAATAGTAGAGAGAGGGACACTCAGTCCACAGTTAGAGAGCTGTCTGGAAAGGAGACATTTGGGCCAGGGGCCTCTCTCTGCCCACCTTATGACCAGCCAACCCAACTCAGGCCAAGGGGCGGCAGAATGAGCACAAGCCAGGGGTCAGTTCTGCCATCGACAGCTGGAGAGTCTTGACCATTTCTCTCTGAGGCTCAATTTTCCTATAAAAATGGGGAGAATAAGTTCTTGCCTTACTGGACACTTGGCAGTTGTGAGGCTTTAGAAAAAAAAGGGGGGGGGGTGATTTATGTAGACACTTGAAATGACAGGCTCCTAGCAGGGGCAGATTTGAGGAGAAGCTGAGGGAGCTGAGGTTTTGGGGTCTCACCTTTCTAGGCTCCTTCTGAAACCCTGAGAGTGGCCCTCGCAATTCATATTTTTGTATTATTTTCTTACAGATTTCAGTTTTCCCAACCCCTGGGACCTGAATTCTACTGCTTCCCCTTCTCATGTCCTCTTATTCTCAGTCCTCTCCAAGTATATTCCAGATGCAGAAGGAGAATTGCCCAGTCTGGCCGGCAGAGCTAAAATGAGCCCTGGGCCAGGTCCCATCCAGATAGAAGGTCTGGGTGAAACCACCTCTCCTGAGCAGGTTGCCCTCGGACTGGTCTCATGGCTGAACTGGGCATGGTGTCTGTCCTTCCCCATCCTCTACTCACTGCAGCTGGCCCAACCCAGGGATCAGGCTAAATGAATTCCCTGGGTTCTCAGAAGTTGTGGCTGACTCTGAGCCTTGTGTCCCAGTCTGGCAGGGGCTTTGCTCCAAAAATTATGAACTCCTAGAGAAGCTAGTTGTAGGGACGTGCGTGCTAGACAACCCAGAGGCTCGGGTATGGGCCTTCAGGAGAACAAAAGCAACTTGGTTGGCTTCTCCATTAGCACCCCGTTTCCCTAAGGAGCCTTGGAGGGAGTGGGGACACAGGGCTCCATCCTCAGTGTCTGGGAGATGGATGGGGCTGATTTTTTCCACGATTCCTCCCCATAAATCTGATTTGGCCCCTCATCAGTCTCGGCCAGTCTCCATGGAGGTGTGTGGTAGTGATGAATGGGCTGCCTGGCTAATGTGACTGAGGTGGCAGGGACTTGGGGAGGGGCTCTGCTCTGATGGATGGTCCTCATGAGGGCATATTGCATTAGACACCCATAATGCAATCAGCAGGGCCATTACGATACCAATTTGTTGCTCTTCCTCACCAGGGTGGGGCAGTGAGCTGGAAGATGAAGGACAATGTCAGGACTTTGGAGACACCTGGGGGGGGGGGGCGGATTTCAGGAGGGGGTCAGATTTCCCTGTTGGGGGATTTTGCTGGGGGGATAATATGAAGCCAAAGAAAGCCCAAGCTGGAAAGAGAAGAGAGGGGAAGTGAAGCCCAGAGAGAAGATGTGACCTGTCCAAGGTCACTTCTGGAACCAGAGGGAAGAGCTGGAGATAGCACCTGAGTCCCCTGCTTTCTGAGCCAGGGTAAGCGGGGATGGAGGAGACAATGGCATTAGGAGAGAAGAGCCTCATCGCTGGCCTCTGTGTGGCTCAAAGCATCCACATTCCCCAGGAGATGTGCCGAGATGAGCAAAGCCCAGGACTGCTCCTGTGAAGAAAGCAGGTGGTCCACTACGCGGTGCTGCACTGGCCCCAGACGGCGCCCACTCCAGACACCTCCCCCACGTTATTTGTGATCTATAACCGTACCGTGAAGTTTCTCCTGTGACTTTAGTCTCCGGAACATGACACTGTCTCCAGTCTTTCCTTATCCTACAGGTCATCAGAAGAGAACCTTTACAACAAAACATTCCTCCCTGCTTGTGAAAGCTGTCAGCAGCTCCCAGTTGCCCTCAGGATGGGGCCTAGCCTGGCTCTCTGACTTCAGCCTTTCTCCCAGCCTGAGACCCAGGGCTCCCTCCACTCCGCCAGCCTCTTCTGTGGCGGCAAGAGCAGGCCCAAGCTTTTAGGTTCCGGGGCCCTTTCCTTGGGCCTCACGGGCAGGAATCAGACTATCGGATGCTTCAGTTCTGGGGAAGTTCAGCCAGGGCAGGCTTCACTCCTGCTATCTTTGCCCCGGCCCTCCTCTGGATCCCGTTGCTTTTTTTTTTTTTTTTTAAATTTTTATTTATTTATGATAGTCACAAAGAGAGAAAGAGAGAGAGGCAGAGACATAGGCAGAGGGAGAAGCAGGCTCCATGCACCGGGAGCCTGATGTGGGATTCGATCCCGGGTCTCCAGGATCGCGCCCTGGGCCAAAGGCAGGCGCCAAACCGCTGCGCCACCCAGGGATCCCATGGATCCCCTTGCTTTACCTCCAGGCTCACACTGCACTGTGCTGGTATTGATTTTATGCTCCGTCCTTTCAATGTATTAAAATGATAGCAAGTACAGAGATTGCATTCTTCCTCTTCAGAGCCCCCTGTGTCTATGTTCTCAATAAGTGTTTTTCTACATGAATCCTCTCATATATTCCAGGACTCAGCTCGTTTCCATCTCAAGCAACTTCATTCTGGTCATTTCTAAATGTTTCTTCCCTTCTGCCCAGAGCCACGCCAATCTCTCTCTTAGCCTGGAAGGACTTTCCCTCGATGCCAATGAATTCTAGGCTGACACCTCAGAAAGGATGGGATTAAAGAGCATGACTGTTAGAATCAAGAAACTTTGGAGAACTTTCTCTGCTTACTGATCTATAGTTTGGAGATAGGTCAGTTGTGAGGTTACATTTACCATTTGATGGCATTCTGTGCGCAATTTCTTTCCCTCACCAGATTTCTAAAAGATATCCTCTCCAAGTGTCTAAAACAGATTTCCTCACCTTCTCTCAAACCAACATTTCCCTGGCAGCCTGTTTCTGGCAGCCCTGTCAGTTTTTCCAGTAAATTAAGGGAACATTAGTTTACCTCTCCCACCTCTCTGGCTGTTTAATTAAGCAAAGGTCAATTGATTTACCATGCATTTTGATTCTTGAATCCACCCCTCATCCCCATACTCATTTCCACTATCCTCAGATTAGAGGAATCTTCAGATTGGGTAAGAGTTTGTTTAGAGATAATCTATACAATTAAATCTGCTGCTATAGCCTATTTTCTCACCCTTTCTTACCCTTACTTCCCACCCTGTTTCTCACTCATCTACACTTACCTGATGGCTTACAGGAGTCACAAACTATCAATGAGCAGCACCCTAGGTACCTCCTTCTGCCCCAGATGAAGGTAATTTTACAAGCTATATCAAGGAACAGATAACCCTTGATACAGCACTTCAGAGAATAAAGATAAGATTTCTCAAAAAAATTCCTTCTGCATGCCAAAACAAAACATGTTGAAAGCAGCACAAAAACACTATTTGTACAGACAAGTCTTACTTATGAATATTTATATGAAAATGCTAATCAAATGCTACCAAATAAAATTCAGAAGTTCATCAAAATAATCAACCCAATCATAACCAAGTGGGGTTGAACTCATAAATGAGCCAAAAAATATTTCAACAACAGGGTCTGCTACATTAATAGGTAAAGAAAAAAGACTGATCCCTTCACTTTGTGTTGGGAAAAAAAAGCGTTTAATAAAATTCAACACAAATTTCTTATAAAAGCTTGCAATATGCAAGGAATAGAAGAAAACTTTAACCTTATAATTCACAACTGAACATTAGAAGCACTTCAATTAAAACAAGGAACAAATTCTAGCCATGATCTCTATTGTTCAACCCTGTGTGGTTGTCTTAATTAAATTTTTAAAAAAGTCACAAATGCAAGGAAAAATCAGAAGTATGAATATAAACACAACAAATGAACAAACAAAGGAAAAAGACAAAAAACAGACCAATACAGAGAATTAACTGGTGGTTGACAGAAGGGAGTTGGTGGGGGGAGGAGATGAGTAAAATAGATGAAGGAGATTAAGGGTACGCTCGTGGTGAAGAGCATGGAGCAATGCATGGAAGCACTGAATCACTGTACTGCACATCTGAAACTAATATAGCACTGTATGTTAACTATGCTTGAATAAAAAAGTAAATGAGCAATAGTAACTCCAAAAGAAGTATGAATATAAATAAAAGAGATCGCTCTTGAACAAATTTCTGATTTCTTTCAAGATTATTGATCTTTTAGAGCTCTCTCTCCCTTTCTGGAAAAGAAATATTCATGCAGTGGAATATACAATTTTGGCAATATGTATTTTTCTGGAAGCATCAGCCATCCTTAGGTTTGTGGATTTCTTTCCACAAAATTTACTTATATTTTAGTTATTTTTAAAAATTACTTCAAAAAATGTCCTCAACTCTCTGCTATTTCCATTTTCTGATCCTAATTTCGTCCAGGAAACAGGAAAGTATTTGTATTTTCTTACACTGGTTTTCCTTGATTAGGTTTGCTTAGTGATTTGTCTAGTTCATCCCCCTACCAATAAAATAGCTCTTTTATTTAGAAAGGAATAGGACATTGTCATGATTACAGCTGTTAGGACTGCCTATAATACAATCTCTCCGAGAATCAACAAAAAAACCTATTTAATAAAAGCATGTTGTAACTTGTTCAGATACATGATAAACATATAATCAATAGCTTTCTTATGTTAGAATTAATAAATTAAAAATACGATTTAAAATACATAATGAATAATGTGAATATTTATGTGAATAATGTGAATTCATGAATAATGCAAGACTTGTGGAAAGAAAACATAAAACTTTATGAAAGACGTAAAAGAAGACCTAAATAGAGACTTACCATGTTGGGATGTCAGTTTCTCCAAAATTGAATAAATTCAATATAATCACAATCAAAATCCCCATGGGATTTTTAAATGAAATTTCACAAATTAATTCTATCGCTCATCTGTGAGAATAAACATACAAGAATAGCCAAGATATTTCAGAAAAAGATCAATGATGGGAGACTTTTCATACTAGATATCAGAATATATTTTAAGGTATCAAAAATTAAAGTAGTCTCCTATTGACACTGAAATAGAGAAATAGGCAAGTAGGATATTGAGTCTAGAAATAGACCCATGCATTGAAAATCAGTGAGGAAAGGATTGACTAATAATAGGCATTTAGGATCTTCCAATAGCCATTTGAGAGAAAAAAAAAGTTTAGAGTTGCATCTTATATAACCCCAAAATAAAATCCAGATAGATTGAAAATCTAAATATAAAACAAAAATATTTTTATAATCTGGAGGCTAGGAAAGCCTTTCTAACCAAGGTACATAACTCAGATACTTAAAAGAAAAGACTGACAATTAAATTACATTAAATTTCAAGATTCTTTATGACCAAAATAGGTGAATGTGAAGTTATAGGTTAGCAATTCTGAAACTGTAGAGTGGGTTTGAATAAATAAGTAAATGGCTGGTAGACAGCGGGAGCGGGTTCTCATCACTGGAGAGAAGGAAAGGTTAGAATTATCCCTGTGGTACTGGATTGGAGTTTGAAACATCTATGTAAACTCATTTATATGTATATATATAATATATACCACACACACACACACACACACACACACACACATGCATACATGCACACACAGATACATGAATACAGAAATAAATAGAGATATGCAGGTATATGTGAGTTAGTGTATATAATAAAGTATCTATCTCTGTCTGCTAAGAGCCCATAAACAGCACCCCAGTAGCAATGAGCACACCAAGCACCCAGATCTTGGTTTCTAAATATCATTCTACTGTAAAAGGAGCGCTAAAGCTCCTTGAAGAATTGGGTAATTCTAGGACTGTAACAGGAAAAGCACAAGATAAACCTGAAGCATCTTATAGTTCCATAAATCTAAGAAATGTTAAAATAAACAAAAGGGTGGAAGTTTTTCAAAGGTAGACAGGAGCCAACTTGAAAGAACTTTCCAATGGCCAAATTTGAGCAAAGAAACAAATAACATGGGTTGGGCTATAATCTGAAGTATAAAATAAATGCAGAAGTCCAGAGGATAAACATAGAGACCTGAGAGCAGAATTCAATGGGGAAAAAAATAATAGTCTTTCAACAAATAATGCTGGAATAATGGGACCTCCACACATAAAAGAATGAATTTGGACCTCTAACTTATACCACATGCAAAAATCAACTCAAGATGGATAAAAGACCTAAATGTAAGAATTTAAACTATAAAACTTTAAAAGGAAATGAAGGTATACATATTTGTGCTTTTGTATTAAGCAGTAATTTCTTAGATCACACCAAACCACAAGCAACAACAACAAAAGATAAATTGAGACTTCATCAAAATTTAGAAACTTTGTCCATGAAAAGGCACTGTCAAAAAGTTAAGATTCATAGAATGGGAGAAAATATTTGCAAATCATATTTCTGATAGGGGCCTAGTATCCAGACTATAAAGAACTCTTACAACTTAACAATAAAAAAGACAACCCATTTAAAAAAAAAAAAAAAGAGCAAAGGACTTGAATAGACACTTCTCCAAAGATGATATAAAGTGGCCAAGATCCACACAGAAAGATTCTCAATATCATTAGTCATTATGGAAAGGCATATCAAGGGGCACCTTGGTAGCTCAGTCAGTGAAGCATCCCACCCTTGGTTTCAGCTCAGGTCATGATCTCAGGTTCCCGAGATCCAGCCCCTTATGGGGCTCTGTGTACAGTGCAAAATCTGCTTGAGATTCTCTCCTTCCCCCTCCTCTTCTGCCTCCCTCCCCACTTGTGTTCACGCTCTCTCTCTAAAATAAATTAAAAAAATTTTTTTTTAAAGAAATGCACATCAAAACTACAGTGAGATATCACTTCATAGCCACTGGGATGGCAATTATAGAAAAATAAAAAAGCCAAAACCCAGAAAATGGCAAGTATTGGCAGGCCATGATGAACGCTTATACATTGCTAGAGGGAACATAAAATGCTAAAGCCTCTTTGGAAAACAGTTTGGCAATTTCTCAAAAAGTTAAATGCAGAGTTACCATATTACCCAACAATCCCACTTCTAGGTATGTATCCAAGAGAATTAAAACATTTGTTCCAAAAAAAAAAAAAAGTATCCACCAATGTTCATGGAAGCATTACTCATAATAGTTAAAGAAGTAGAAACCACACAAAGGTCCATCAAACCTAAATGGATAAATGAAGTGTGGTATGTTCATGCAATGGAATATTATTCAGTCATAAAAGCAATAAAGGACATTGTATATACATGGATAAACTTTGAAAATGTTATGCTAAGTGAATGCAGCCAGATGCTGAAAGTCACATATTATATGGTTCCATTTATATGAAATGTACAGGATAGAGAAATTAATAGAAATTAATATCTACAGGATAAAAAGTGGATTTGGGGGATGAGGGAAGGAGGGAATTGGGAGTGATTGCTAGTAAGTAGAAAGTTTCTTTTGGGGTGATGGAAGTGTTCTGAGATTTGATGCAGACAGTTGCACGATGAGTATAGAGAAATCCATTGAATTGTATGTTTTGAAATGCTGAATTTTATGTTGTGTGAGTTCTATTACAATACAAGATTACAAAGAGAAGAAAGTAGTCTAAAATAGATGCAAAAACATGTGTGAATGTCCATACTGAGATAAATAAGTGATTTAAATAAATTAATTAAGATGAAGAGCCAAAACTTTCCTATGAGTTCCCAATGGTTTATCTAGATGCCCATTCTAGGAGGCAAAGCTTAAGCCCCTCCCCTCCCTGCTGCCATCTTAGTGGTGTACTGCTGTCAGTGACTTGTTTCTAAACAACTAGAATATGGAAAGGGATAAATAGTCGCTTTATGGTGGAGAAGCATGAAGGACACTGTTATACCCAAGTGTTCAAGGTTCATACCACTAGTGATGTTGTGTAACTTCCGACGTATCACCTCTATTGTATTCTTTCAAAAAACCCATAACCCCCATCTACTTAAGAGCAAAACATCAGATGAATGCCAATTGAAGGACATTCTACAAAATGTCTAAACCAGCATCCTCAAAACTGTTAAGGTCATAAAGAAATAAGGAAAGATAGAGAAACTGTCACAGACCAAAAGAGCTAGAGCAAATAAACATTGTGGTATCCTAGATTGAATCCTGGAACAGAAAAGCTGGTGAAATCCCACTGAAGTCTGGGTTATGGTTTATAAAATTTTCACAAATGTATATAGTAATATGTTAACAAGAGAGGAAACTGGGTGAGGGGTATATGAGAACTCTGTATCTCTTTGCAGCTTCTCCATAAAGTGCAAGACTAGGAGAAAATATTTGTTCATATTTAACAAATGCATAGTTTGCACTAGTAAGCTTTGCCTCCTAGAATGGGCATCTAAATAAACAGGTCAAGGATATAGATCCGACCTCTTGACAGCATTCATTTCCCCCTGGTTCCCGGTTGACAGGACTCAGATTGGCTCAAATAGTGGTGCCGATCTCTTGATCTCTTGCCCGGGTCCCAGCTCCATTTATCTTTTCATTCATATACATAGTCGGTTCACTCAATACAATTAATGGGCATATATTATGTGGTAGAAAGTCTTCCAGATACCGAGGATAAAGCTGTGAACAAAATACTGTTCTCCTGTAGTTTACAGCCAATGAGCCATAAGTGGTCTAAACCAGAGGTAACTTCCCTCCCTTTGGCTGTGATTGGTTTTGGGCGTGGCCATGGGGTTCAGTTCTGGCCAATAAGATGTAAGAGGAGGTAATATAAAGAGATCATTTAAAATAGTAATTTAAATTTAATAATTTTGAGAATATTTTACATGGTTTTAGGGAAACAAATCTATAAACCCGAAGACAGAAAATCATGGTCTCCTAAGGAAGGAAGAGAGTTGGCCTGCACAGGCCTTTATCTCTTGGACTTTTCCTTGTCCTCCTTCTCCTTTCCTCCCGCCTGGAAGGTGGATGTGATGATGCTTGGAGGTTAGGCAACTGTCCTGTGCCCATGAAATGCTAAGCATGCTAAGTACAACAGAACAGAAAGACAAGAAGCCTGGGTCTCTGAGGCATAGCTGCTCTATAATTTCCTATAATGCTCATATTTAACTCTCCAGAATTCTTCCGATTGAGAACATTATGTAGAATACAAATCTATGTATTTGTAAAAACATTTCAACATCTTGCTGTATTCATTTCAGATTTTAAAAAAAGAAATTAGACTAATGAATAAAGCAAAAAGCCTGCTGTGTATCCAGGGGGACCTCATTTTTCCCCTCACCCTGCAGAGATGACTACTATACTGAATTCAGTGTTTTTCTCATGAATGTTTTCACACTTAAAATCATATCATGCTGTCATCATTCTTCAACTTGCTTTTTTATTCAACAAGTTTTGAAAGATTTGTTTATATTGACCCATATAGTTCATTTTAACTGCTATACAGTCTCTCTTAGATGAATATGTCACCATCTATTCTCCCATTGGTGGAGATTTAGGTGATTTCTAATCTTCATCATTATAAATAATACTGGAATGGAATAAGACCTGTCTTATACATGTCTCCTTGTGGATAGATTTCTCTTGGGAATGTTCTCAGAAGTGGGATCACTGAGTGTGAGGGTATGCACCTCTTTAACTTTATGGGACACAGGCTCACAATACCTTGTTCAAAACTTTGTGGGCCAAATGTGTTTCAGAGTAAGAACAATTTGGATTTTAGAAAGGCAGTACAGTGCTGTGCCATACATCATATTCTAGCAGGGCTTGGGTAAAGTATTCCATAATCAAATATATTTCTTTTTCTGTGGTGAAAAGTGAAAATATCCACACACAAAAAAATGGAATAAAGACCATAAATAATCTCACATAGAGTCAGGTTTTGCCACCACATATGTTAAGAAAGAACTTCCAGTTATCAGGGTTTTTGTTTTGTTTTGGTTTGGTTTTATTTCTGAATTGCAGATAAGGGATTTGAATCTGCAGCACAAAACTGCTTTTGAAAGTAGCTGTATTAATATATCTTCCTACCACTGTTTCTTCAACCCCTCATCAGCATCTGTTAATATGGGACTGCAGGACTTTGCTATCTGATAGATGTTTGCATATTCTGTAAGTAAAACAAAACAGAAAATATAGAATATGGAAGGAGAGATCTCACTCACAACAGTAATGAAAACGTTAAACATCCATGGTTGTACGAAGTAAGAAATGTGAGGAATCCAAATGAAGAAAATGTTAAAACTGTTAGAGGAATATAAATGTGATAAGTAAATGGACAGATATTTTTCATCAATGTTTACAGGCAGACTATGTTATAAAGATGCTATTTATCTGCAAGTTATCTTATACATTCAATGCAGTGCCAATCCAAATCACAATAAAACTTTTGAAACTTGAAAAAAGCATGTATAAAATTACCATGGAAGAATAAATATCCAAATATTCAGGAACAATCTGAAAGAGAAAAGCATGATGTAGAAGGGATTAGTAGATATTAAAACTGATTAAAAAGATTTGGTAGTTAAGACAATATGGTAATGGTTCAGAAATAGAATGATCATGGAACAGTAAATAAAGTCCAGAAATAGGCCCAAAGATAAATGGAAATCTAACATATGATAAATATATTTACACTGATATTTACAAATTAATCCGTGATGTTCTGGGAGAATTGGTTAGCCTTTGGGGAAAAAGAAAAAGCTGGATCCCTGACCCATTCTTGACCTCAAAGTAGACTTCAAATTGATAAAATAATTAATGTGTTAAAAATGAACTCTCAGATTTTTATCCATTCATCTGTTGAAGGACATCACAGCTCCTTACAATACACACACACACACACACACACACACACAAAAGAACTATCAGAAGAAAACATGGGTCGATATTTGTATAATTTTGGTGAAAAGACAGTCTGACATGAAATCTACACGTCATAAAGGAAAAGCCTGATAAACTGACATTTGAAAACTGACGTTTTTCAAAAATGAAAAACCTTTCATGTGGCAAGAAATGCCAGGTAGTGAGTATTGTGGCTCATCTCTTCAATATCCTTCCACCATTGCCCCAGTGTGTAGCTGCCATGCGGTTTGTTTGGGAGTGAATAGTAACACCTCTTTACTCCAGAGTCCCAGAACTGATTGTTTTATCCTACCAGAGTGGTTCCATTGGCCTTGCCACAGTGATGAGTTCAAGTTACTCGTGTCTCAGCAGTAACCCCACGGCATAGTCCTTGTCAAAAAGAACGGCACATAATCCAATTTAAGCCTCTAAATATTGGAGGCTACGGGTCAGAAGGGGCCTTACTCTCTCAGAGGGCCTTTGAAAGTCAGTTTCCGCACATCGTAGTGTGGCGGTGGAAGAATGACAGCCCGTCAGCCACCAGCAGGGAACTGAGCTTTAGGATAGCTTTGCCTCTATAAAAGGCAGGGGGAACAGAAGGGAAAGAAACAAGGCCCTGACAGTTGTTAGTCATCAAATCAAACCAACTCTGAACTACCTTTGGACTTTCAGCCAACAAATCTCCTTTTCTGAGTTAGGTTTTATGTTACTTGCAGAATAAGGAGTTCTAAATGATATGGACCATGAACAAACTCAAAAGACAAACTGAGGAAAATATCTGCAAATGCAAATGACAAATAATTTAAATCCCTAAAATGCAAAGAACTGCAAATAAACACAAAAAGGAAAATAACCTTTTTTTTTTGTTTGAAAAGGCAGACTATATGGATAGCTGCTTCATATAGGTGGAAATGCTAATGACTAATACACATGGATGCTTAAGCTCCCTGTCAATTAATTTACATCAAACAAAGGGAAATCATTCTTTACTTATAAGATTGGCAAGGATGAAAAATATTGATGTTACTTAGGGCTGAGGATATATAGAGGAACAGACTCACATCCTATTGGAGACAGTGTAAATTGGTGATTTTCAAAAGAGTAATATACAGCTTCTCTTAACGTTTATAATACTTTTGATCTTTAACCAACAAGTGTCACTGCTGAAACTTCATACTACAGAAATAACTATGCAAGAAGGCAAGGGTGTACACAAACGTCTTGCAATACTATTCACAATAGTGAAACGCCAGGAACATCCCAGATATTCACCAGTTCAGAATTAAATAAACTCCAGAGACATCAATGCAATGGAAGTATTCAAAGGCTTTATAAAGGAAGAAATCCTATTATATTGCCATGAAAGATGTCCAAAACATATTAAGTGGGAAAGAAACCTGTAATATAATATACTATGGTTGTGTGTTTTTTGCATGTGAAAAAGTATATACATATTCCAGTAAGTGGGAATTTCCAGCGGTTCTATGTGGGCAGTGGGATCAGGGCTCCATGACGGGGAGGTCTGAATTCTTTTAGATGCCCACATCCACATATCCTCGCACACCTGCCTTCACCCCCAACCCCACCCCTGCCGGGATGCATGGCCTGTCAGGGATTACAGGGCTGTTTTGGTCTCTCACCTGACTCACTCTGTTTCCCACCTGTTCCCTACTCCACAGTGTACCAGGAATGGGCTCATACATGCTTGTAGACAGCGTTCAAACCACAACAAAACTGACTAAAAGTTAGTTCGCTTTTTATTCTCAATACCCTTCCTAAATCCTGTCAGCTAAAAGATAGTCCTCCTAGCAGGGAGTGCTAGTGCTCCTTTCCAGGCCCCCTCTCTTGGTAGCAACTGTCTCCGCTCCAAGAGTGACTCCTTTGGTCACGACTGCCCAGGCCCCCTCCCTTGGTAGCAACTGTCCCCGCTCCAAGAGTGACTCCTTTGGTCACGACCGCCCAGATGCCATTGGCGGGGTAAAGTGCTGCCAAGGATGCACACAAGTGTAGAAGGTCATCCCTGACTTCAAAGAGCCGAAATGCCAGACAAGACGGCAGTTACTAGAAATCGTGTGTCTCTGGAGCTCAGCTTACTGCCTCCATGACCTGCCTCCCCAGAGCAGCCTCTCTCCTCCTGCTGCCCCGACGACAATGACAACGAGGGATCTAGTCTCACTCCTCCCCTGATGCCCTGTGCTGCCCTGCGCCTCAGGCCTTACCCTTTATTTCTCGGCCTGTGGGGAAAAAGGAAACTCTCTGATGCTTTGGTCTTCCTTCTCCCGTGCCCATCTTTGCCTCCTTGGGTCCCCAGGGTCCAGATCATCAGTTAACCTTTCACTTTGCCCCTGAGAATGACACCCCGAAAACTCCTTCCCTAAAACCTTGGAAACCTACCTGGGAAGAAAAAGTGAAATGGCGGCTCAGGCCTCACTATCTGAAAAGCCCTCGGCGGGGCAGAGCAGCTTTCCTAGGCCTGCGGAAGTGGTGTTTCCCCAGCAGGCTTCTCTGGAGAAGAGGTTCACTGGAGAGGGC
The DNA here is from genome assembly GCF_053574225.1 of Canis aureus. NCBI lineage: Eukaryota > Metazoa > Chordata > Mammalia > Carnivora > Canidae > Canis > Canis aureus. Next base: position 14,117,762 of record NC_135622.1, read on the forward strand.
AAGGCCTTACTCCATCAGCTTTAAAAATGAGCACTCCGTGGAATAGAAAGAAAGAAAAGCCATCCACTCGGGTGAACCTGAGCCTTGTAACAGAGAGGGGAGTGTGTAGGGAGAACAAGAGGGAGATCCAATTAATTACCCTTAGAAGCAAAGGTAAAAGTTGAAGATTACGAGACCCATTTACAGGAGGAAATAGACCCATCATTGAGCCTAGAGAATGAAAGGATTGTTTAGGCCAGAAAAGCGTCTCAATGTTCAGATTCCATTCCTTTTCTGGAGCTCTGGAGAGAGGAAGGTCATAGCTTGGGCTTGGAAGATAACACTGAGCAGCGGGTTCAGATCGGGAGGGGGCCTGTTGTCTTGGGTCCGGTGCTGGCCCACATCCTGCCCCCACCCTGAGGGAATAGGAGCTTCGATCCTCTCTGGGAGTTGATGTGGGCCGGCTGGTGAAGGGGAGCCCCCCCTGGCAGAGAGGCCCCTCCATTACCATCACAACGGCTGATGTCACAGACCCCACAGAGCAGCTGGGGCCCCCTTGTGCAGGGTAACCCTAACCCCAGCAGTGATTGAAACAGATAGAGTGGTGGCTCTCCCACACAATGCCCTGGCCCCCACTTCTCTCCTCCTCCTCCTCCTTGCACTTCCTCAAGAGCTTTTGTCTTCTGGTCCCTTGGGCTGTGAGGCTCTCTCATTCCCGGCAAACAATGCCCATTAAATTTAAAATTGAGGCCTCTGGGGAAAGGGTCTGGCACTTTCTCTCCCACTAGCTAGTCCCTGTCCTCATCTACCTGGGGAGCAGATAAGCCTCCCTGTAAGAAAAGGGGCAAGCTGCTGACTGCTTCATATCCCTCTCAGGTCCCCCTCCTCCCACGGCTCCAGGCACCCCATCAGGGCTGCTATTCCTCTCTGGGTAAGGTCTTGGCTGAGCCCCTGCACCGGTCAGTGATCAGAAGCTGCAGGAAATGTTCTGGAAGGAATCAGGTTCGGCCTGGCTTTGAGGGCCCATGTCTGTATTGGACCATTTTGTTCAGTCTCCCCAACTGGCTGGAATTGTCCGTATCCTCAGAAATCGGGGAGGATATGATGATCTGGGGATCACATGGGGGTTCCTGGAAAAGGTGGGTGGCAAAGCTGTAGGTCTTGGAAAATTTGCCAGAATTACATGAGACAGAGAGAGGAGGTAAGTGCTCAGAGCCTCTGGCTTTCCCTCAGATCTGTATTTCCAAAGGGATTTGGTTATCATTCAGTATTTTAGTCCTGAATCTTTCTTAGACATTGATGAAAGCCATGTACTTTCTACCCAGGAAAATGTGTGAATGCAAGCTGGCGCACACATGTCCACACGCACACACACACACACACACACATGGTCCAAGGGTTCATGGACCCGTGGTTAAGGACTCTTAAATTCTATTAGGAGGTAGAAGTTTTGGCATCTAAGAGAGAGCAGAGGATGTTCTAGGTGGTACTGACAGGGAGAGTCCATCTGAAGGAGTGGCTCTACTGTGAGCCATTGGCTGATTTGAAGGGCTTGTACCTATTTCACATACAGGAGCTCGAGAGGCCTTGCTACCATTAACCCTGTTCTGGGCTTGGGGAGGGGAAGCCAGAAGGTAGAGAAGCTCTGGACACTTGTGTCCAGTGCTCAGCCATGAGAGATGTTTTGGAATGGGTTGGGGGGGGGGTGCTTAAACCTTGCACATGCTATGGCTAGGTACTGGCTAAGCATTTTGACCATCCAAAGCTCATTCACTCTTCACAACCACCCTGATAAATCAGGACTACTTCTCTGTGCCACTGATGAGGATTATGAGATTTAGGGAGATAATTGGTCGAGGTCAGGCAGCTGGCGAGTGGCAGAGCAGGGACTGAAACCCGGTTGCAGTAGTCAGACTTGTTATTGAAGACATTTTTTCCATCCTCTTCTCATGGCTTCTGCACCAGCCGAGGGTGCAAGCAGGCCAGGTGCTGTTCTGCCATTTCTGGCCTTCATCCCCATGGTTTTGGTGTGCCTACTGGGCTCTGCACTCCTCCTCCCAGCCTATGCCAGGTTCCAGTCAACTTTTCACTCTCACGTGGTCTGTGCCTCACATCTTCCCACGGTTACCACAATCTGAATTTCACTCCTTTAAGGCTGAGCTAATTAGCATCCTGCTTTCTCTATGCCGTCTTCCCGACCAGACCCACTCACTCCTGTAGCAGGCCATGGTGCCTGTCCTCTCCCACACTGAGCTCTAAAGTAGGGCTCATCTTTCCCCTTCCCCCAGCCTGGCTTTGCTCTGGATAATGCTCCATCTTTCCGTTTAGACTAGGACCTTTCCGTTGCAGGCCTGGTGTTCACTACACACGAGGCTTCAGGATGCCTAGCCCAGCGTGCCACCTAAACCAGGCATTCCAGAAGTTCCTCCTCCTGATGGTGATGACACCTGTGTTAACCATACAGACAGGAAAACCCAACCCAGTGCTTTGGGATGTTTCCAAGGGCTCCTTGCCTGGTCTGGCAGGTAGGCTTTCTCCCCCTAGCAGGCCCCAGCCTGCTCTAGTCCTCAGTCCAGTCGAGGGGTTGCAATGGCTGTTATCCAGTTCGCCAACCAGAGCTGTGCTGTGTGAAAGGGGCGGAAGAACCAAAAGACCATGAGACAACACCGTGGCTTTTGAAACAGGTACATAGGCTTCCTTGTTTAATAGCAGTTAAGAGAGGAAAATGTACAGGAGGAATAAACATGCTCTTTCCACACGGGAGGTTCCCACTAACCACGAGGCCCATCTGCATCAGTAGCTTTACTAGTGAGTCTTAAAGAAAAAAGTTCCCTTTAGAGTTCAAAACGGACTCTCTTAAATTTCCTCCATAAATGTACAACTATTTGTGCAAAATAAAAAAGGCCATTTCCAACACATTAGTGAAAAGTAATTTTGAATGCAGGCAAAGGAAAAAAAAAAAAAGAGGCAGTTGAAGCAGCCAGGAACAGGGTCCTGGAAGAAGGGAGGCTAAGGTAGAGGCACCTCTGTAGCAGGCCCCAGGGAGTGTTGAGAGGCTTTATGAGGAAAGTCATGGCCATTGCCAAACTTGGGGATAAAGGGCCCTGGGTCTGGGGCTCGCTCAGAAAGCACTTGTCAAGTATGCAGTGAAGCTAGGCTGCTTTTGAGGCCTGAGAGACCGTTAGGCATGGTAAACAATAGAAACACCGGGGAACACTCCTTGGAAGCTGGATGCTCCTCTTGTCAACAGGGACTCTGCTGGTTCCAATTTCCAGGTCCTGTTCTTCCTCACCCCCAACAGCTTCATTCATGGTCCACTCAGAGAGATTTCCTATGAATGTTAAAACTATCCAAGCTGCCTACACGATGACTGAAACTCACTAGGGTCCCAAACCAGAATGTCCCTTTAGAAACACGGGCCTGATTCCCCAAAAACTTGGGTAAGTGTCACGCTAACTCTAAGGCCAGCAGGCTTCTAGCCATGGGTGTTCTTGTTCTCTTACTGAGACCTGCCAGGGCTCTTCCACATCTCTGGGCATTTGAGGCTAGATCTTAGGGGTCTGAGGGGCATGGGCACATGTGCACAAGTCCTGTCAAGGGCTGGCTCACCTAGAGCCCGGAGAAAAACTCAAAAATCCTACTTCACCAATTCAAGCCACTTGGACATTGCTGCTCTGGGATTGTTGACCTCCCCCTGCGCAACAAGAGGGCATCTCTATAGACAACTCAGTAGCAGCATGTTGCTTTCCTCAGAGAAGACTGCAAGGAGACTGAGAGGGACAAGATCTACCAAAGGGTCCTCCTCTGAGCTTGGGACTTCTGTGTGTGAGGTGCAGAGGCATTCCCATTCCTCCACCCTGTTCGCTTGTGCTACAGCCATCTTTCTGGGGTACAGGCTTGAGACCAGACCAGCAACGATGACTCAGAAAAGACAAAAACTGTGACATGCTTAAGGTTCTCTTTGTCTCACATCCCAGTCTCAGTACTCAGAGCTGAAAGTGTCTGGCTGCAAACTGGGGACCAGTGAAGGAGTGTGTGTTGGGCCCTTCTTAAGCAACAGGACTTCAGATTAGTGTAATCATTTTTTGCTCTCTCTCAATCAAGTCCAGGCTTCAGGCAATTGCATCTTGGGTCTTATTCCCATGGGTCCCCCACTCCCCATTGCCTTTGAAATTCTGGGTGGCAGCATTCATCCCTGACCCTCCTTCCTCCTGAGACCCTGGGTCAACCACCTGGGACTCAAGGTAAGCCTTAAAAAGCTTTTTCAGAGCTTCCAGGCAGCCTGGCCTCTTCAGCTTTGTGGAAGGCTCATGTCTGCGTGCATAACCTCTCTCCCTTGGTTTGCAAGTCGGGTAGGCTACGGGTGGTTGGGGTGGGAAATGAAAGAGGAAGCACTGCCCTCCCTAGAAGCAACTCAGTAGCTGACAAACATAGTGAAGAATTCTGTTTGATGAGTTTCTCCTCCCACTAATCCAAGCTGGAAATGCCTGTGTGGCTTATTTGTCATTGTTTGGGGATGCACAATTATACTCTTGTCCATAGCCACGGGAGCACCTGCCTAGAGAGTTTTAAAGTGCAGGTTCCTCTGACTGACCTCACAGCAAAGCCCTTGCACTAATGTCAGGAGCCCATCTGGGACAGTGGACACAGCCTCCAAGCTACAGTCCAGACTCCCCCGGCAAGCTCCAGAATGTGTGGGATCGGTTTACAGATGGGGCCAAAAGATAGCTATGGGGATCTCGAGAGAGGATGGAAAGGCTTGGGCTTCCGTAAGAGTTTCATATCTAGCATATGACTTAGTAAGGGAGAGTTGGGCCACTAGTGACAAACTACTAGCCATGGTTGGCCCCGTCTACTTCATGGTGACAGTGGCCCCATCCCCACAGGCATCCTGTCTAGCAGCAGCTGCCCCTACAGCACAGAGCTGATAATATTCTTTTAAAGATGGCGGCCAGAAGGCTGGTTTTAAGATACAAGGAACACTCCCAAGTAATCTTCAGGTTTTACCTCGGGGTAAAGCAAGGGCCATTTTCAGGCTTCTGGAATCTGACTTATCCCAATGACACTACTGAAGGAGGCCAAGTCTGAGACTCTCTGTGAAGAGCTCCAGAAATAACTGTTGATCTGTGCTCTGAACCAAGTGCCCTGACCCTGAAAAGAAGACAACGAGATGAACAGGGAAGGGACCAAGGCTCTGATTCCATTCACACTGGCTTTCAAGAGCCAATAAAACTCCTCCTAGTGTGGCGCAACCTGCAGTTAGTCATGGAGTCCAATTATTACCACTGTATACTCAGCTCTGTCTTGTCCCAGAACAATTAGCAGTAAAAGCACCAGGTCAGATCTGGGCTAAACAAACTGCCAACCTTGGGAGATTGGAGTGAAGGTGTCCTCTGGCCACATGCCATGCTTGTTCCGCAGCCAGTGAAAGTTGGTGGACTGAAGAGGCAAGAACCTCCAGAACTGTGTGCTGCTCTTTCATACCCTAAGCAGTGATGTTTTCCGGGTCCCCTCCTTGTATCAGGAAGAGCCAACCTCACCTATGTGGTGAATGGGGCACCAGGGAGTGAACAGGAAATACTTTATTCTCTTTTTGCCTACTCACCTTACCTCCCAGAGCCAAGTACCCATTTCGTTTGTGTCATTCCTGAGCCCCAGACCTAGAGCCATGATGAAAGGTGGTTCACCATCCTGGGACTGGTGATACCACCATCTCTAGGCTAATACAGATAGTGCAGTGTAACTTCCCCTAAATCCCAGCCTAGCAACCTCTCACGTACTTGCTTTTCCTTGTGCCTCTTTTACTATAGGGAAAGATTATGCGAATACTGTACATATGTTATTAAAAAAATACATTTGCTCTCTTTGAAGAAGAATGCACAAATGCAGGGCAGCCAGGGCTGGGTCCTGGACTATGGGGCTGTCGTGGGTGGCCTCTGTGGGCTGGAGGCCAGCCTTCATGAGTGGTGGCTGCTGATGAGTCCCCGGAGCTGCTTGGCCACAGTGTCGATCAATTTCTGCTTGTCTCGTTCATTTTTCCGAAACTGTGCAAACATGTTGTTCTTGCGGCTGGTGTCCTTCATCCTAAACAGAGAAAGAAAGAGAGAGAGCAAAGTGTTTGAGGAGATGATGGTGGAAGAAAAACTGGCAGGAGGCAGAATGGCACAGTGCATCTTCGCCTCCACTCAGAGCTGAGAGTCTGGAATATTTCCATTGCGGGCCCGTACTTACCTTCTATTTGGAAAGCTGTCCTGCTTTCACCTTTGGAAGATAGTCAAAAGCCAGCTCTGGAGGGGCTGACCCCCTATCATCCAGACCCACCCTACCTATTTCCTTACTTTCTATCTCCAGGTATGCACCTGTTACAGGTATGTGGAGCATGCTAAAGCCCTGATGGTCAATAGGCTCTTAGAATATCTAGGATCCACTTATCATCTCATGAGCTTATGAAATCCTGCTGGGATCTTAAAGCTTGTATTTGAAAGATAAAGCAGAAAAATCCTCTCAACTAGCAATTCCAAGAGGAAATGAATAACTGAAAGCCACTGTGTCTTTCTAAACTTCAGCAGCCGGTTACTCTCTCCCATCCCTAACAAAACTAAAGGCTCAACTGATCTCTTTTGTCCCAGAGTAGGGACAAAGATCCAGAGGCAGTGGCTGAGTCCATGGTGCTGAGGAGAGCAGGGGGACCGTCCGTTCACTGGAGCCAGAACTTTAGGCAAGAGAAGCCCCTGAGAACTTGAGGGCTGTCCATACCCTCAGACCTTTGACTTCTGCAGAGCTTTCTATTACCAGGTCCTGCTAAAGCTCCAGAGATGGCATATTCTTAGAGCACAAACCATGGGTAGTTCTGGCCAACGGTTGTGGCCAGATGGAAAGACAACTAGGAAGCATGGATAAAGTCAAGACCAGGCTGGGGCTTCACAGAAACACCCAAGTCTGAGTGAGCCATTGTGATAGAATGTGGGAAGGTACTAATCCCTGCAGAGTTCATAACCTCTGACATCTGCCTGTTAACTCTGGCCTCAGCCTCTGCACACTGGACCTCCAGGCCACAGCTAGTTCTGGTGTTAGAGAATTAAGAACACCACCCAGACCAACTTCTTGGGGTTGGTATAGGTAGTCTTCACCACCATCCCCCAGGAGCCTGGCTGGCTCTCTGACTTCACAGTTCCCTGGGCTGCACGGAGATAGGTCAGAAGAAGGGCTGGGGAGAAGGAACCTGTTAACCCTGGTAATCTACCTCCAGGTAAACTTCCCAGGGGACTTCAGCTAATCCTGGTCCATTTTTTTCCCCTATGGGGTGGCCCTTGTGCACAGGGGCAGATTTGAGGCCAATGGGTCAAAAGGCTAGAGATGCTACAAGGGCATTTATATTCAGGATATTCTGATAAGCATCAAAACTGGGTGGTTGGGGCTGACATTAACAGCCATAAATGAGTTGAGACTTTTCTCTCAGATCTAAGCTTAAGGGCTTGCAGGTTGGAATTCCTTAAGCGAACTCAGAACACTGAATATTGGGTACAACAACCCACATGTGCAGGTCTATGCTTGGAGGTGAGGAAGAAGGAGAGGTGACAGAGGTTGGTTGATAAGAAAGCACAGGATCCTCGAGGCTATGGTGATCACTGTATTTGATCCCTTGCACATTAATTGCACAATTATGTTTGTGGAACTTGCCTGGCTTTATTTATTTATTTTTAAAAATTTATTTATTTATCCCAGAGGACTCCCTTTCCTTTGCTGAATATGCTATGAATCTAAACAAAACAACATAAAACAAAAAAGAAAGAAAGGAGGAAGGAAGAAAAAGCACTCCCTTCACGTAAAGGGTGGTCGTTTTAAGGTCCTATGTGATCATTAATATCATGACTCCTCGAAGCTGCCCAGAGACGGGGAGCCAGAACTGGCTTTCAACTCCCATAAGGCAGCTCCTGTAATAAGGTAGGAGAGAGGGAGGAAGAGGGTGCTCTCTGAGCCTCAGAGGCTAGGAGTTCTTGACCATTAAGGCCTAGAGTTGGGATTACTCAAAAGATAAACTCATGTGCCCTGATGGCTGATGGTGGTGTGCCAGTGTGTGCCTTGGAATGCTCCCAGTCCAAAGGGTAGCCCTTCTCCCCTCCCCTCCCCTCCTGGGATTCTGATCTACTTTGGCTATAGCCACCTCTCAATGATATAGGTGCCTCTTCTCTTTCCTGAATGTCTTGAGCGTGTCTTTGGGTCTTTTTACGTCTCACCCCGCCAAGAAATGCCAGGTTGAAAAGGAGAGATTGTCAAGCTCTGTGGTATATCTGGCTGTGGGGAAAGCAGGAAAGGGTCAGGTAAGAGGACTGATTCCTATGAGGCTGGGAAATAGGAATATTAGTGATCTGGGTGGCCTCTAGCCCAACTGTGTTTGGGAGGAAACTTTTAAACTCTGATGATTGCTAGGGACAAGCACATGGCTATGTTACTTTCAGGCCTTCAGAATGCTATAGAGAGGCTGATTCTTTTAGCCTATTGTTGATCTACAGAAAGTGGATGAGGCACTCTCTCTCAGATCTAGAGATTCTTAGGAACAGACAAGTCAAGGACTGTTGAGAGAAGGAAATAGAAGGGAATCCCACAGCCTGTTTGGACACACAGTGAGTATGACGTCTAAACACCAACTGAGAGGCCTGCAATGAGGGACATTCATTTCAGCTGGGATTAGGCCTTGCCTCCAATAAAAAGTCTTCCACAGTAGACAGGGGTTCCAGATCATAACACCATCACCACCAGGAAGTGGGGGAGACTGCCGAGGAGCTCCCTTCTGTCAGGGCTGACATTCAAGCTTCGCACCAGCAAGGGCATAGACTGTGCCAGGAAGCTGAGTGGGAACAATCTTTTACCTGGCACCCACGGGGGCAATAATCCCTGCCACCAGCTCCAGCCCCATAGGAATTGGGAGGCCAATGGTCACTCTAAGGACCAAGGACAGAGGAGATAGCCAGCCAGTTGGCACCAGGCCAGTTTAGTAGATTAGTATGTCAGGGTGGAGACTCCTTGCAGGGTAGGGATTTAGTGCAGTCATTAGTGTCAGTGAGGAAACCAGAAGGACTCGCCTCAAAGTGGTGGAAAAGGCCAAGTGGATAATATACTTACTCTCTAGATATCCTAGGGAGGAAGGTCATTGGGAGAGAGGATAATGGGAAACAAAGTTAAAATGGAAACATTAGTCTGTCATGGCTGCAGAAAAGTACACCCTGGGCTCTGAGATTCTTGGCTCCAAACACACTCCTCTGCATCCTGCTCTGGCCTACTTTCCCTCTCCCTCCTTCCCCCTTTTTAATTGCCTAGTAGGGAGGACACACCTAAGCCTTTCCTTCTGCTTGAGGTTCAACTCTGATCTCCTAGATGCCAATCCATGTATCTAAGTTCATATACAGCCATAAATGTACTTGCTGTGCTGCTTAGGTGCGGGGTACTCTTCTAAGAAGCTGGGAACTAACAGGTGTGATGACAAGAAAAAGCTGCCCTTTTTCCAAGCTGCCTTGGTTTCTGGCCTGCCAGCTCTCAACTAGGTTAGGAAAAGCCAGAGCAGAGCTAGGCTGCATAACAAATCCCAGCATCTGTGTGTTATCCTGGCGAGCCATGAGATGGTCCAGAGCTGGCCAACTCAATCTCAGTGGTAGCACCTGTGCTGGCCAGTGGCTGCCCAAAGTGAGAGTGAGACACCTTGTTCAACGTAGCTTTCTTGGGACAGTTGGCACAACAAGGCTCAACCTGGCAGGGAATGGGAGGGGGGTGCTGGTGAAGATTTTCGAGAATTCGGGGAACTTCTCTGCTAGAAACCACAGAAGCCATCTTCTGTGGGGCTGAGTGGGGCGAGTCTCACTCTGTTCACCAGGCAGCCTGAACCCAAACTTAAGGCATCTTCCTTTCTTCTCTTGCCAGTTCTAGTCAAAGAGATGTTGCTTGTTGGCACTCAGGAATTAAGAGTCTACAAGAAGGTGGCCAGCCTCCCAAATCCTGTGGTGGAGCTTACTGGGAGCACTTATGACAACTTCCAGAACAGGGCCTCTCTGCTATCTTTTGAAGATTTGAAGGTATTTTCAAAGAGAAAATTATCCCTGACCCTGACTCCCATGCCCTTTTCCCCACCTCCCAACAGAGACCACTGGACTGGGTACTCACTTCTCAAGCAGGGTCAGAGCCGTCACTGGGTTTACCCGCAGGTACTTGCAGTTGGGCTGACCATAGTCAGCAAGGTAGGTTGACCAATCCCACTGGATGAAGAGATCCAAAAGCTAGAAAATATTCAAACCCCACCCCAGGGATTAATCAAACAAGACAAACTGGGTTTCAGTTTACTATCACTTTATCACTTTACTATCACCTAACAGTAGATTTGAAAAATAAAGATAAAAATGTAGTCAGAGAAAGAATAGCTAAAGACTGTAATGCAACTATGAAAATAAATGAGCAATCAGTAGAAGGCCAAGTCATATTTGCCACAAGCACTGCAATGCTGCTAAGACTGCAGTATAGGCCAACATTTAGGTCTCAGAGGCAGGCCTGAGACTGAGGCAAAACACAAGACTATCATAATAACTGGTCACTTATTAATTTAGTGAATACCTATCAAATGCCTTCCATGTGCCAAGCACCATTCCAGAAGCTTAGAATTCAACAATGAACAACTAACGGTGGATGCAGTCCAGCGGCACATATGCAACCATATAACCTTTGAGGCTAAAAGGTGTGGGTTCAAGAACCAGTTTCATGACTTGCTGCATTGACTTTGCTCAAGTTACTCAGTTGCTACCATGAGATATACTGAGACGATATATATTGGTCTCTGGCCCTGGTTGTTGGCATACAGCTCCTAAAACCCTTGTAATTTGCTAAGTGATGAGGATACTAGGAGCATCTCTTGTCCTAATATTAGCCTTTGGCCTCTGTTCTTGACACAGATCTCCTCAAACCCATGTAATTTCCTGGGTGGCAGGAGTATCTTTTGTTCTAATGAGGTGACCCAAGGTAGGCTTCCGGATAAGAACTGGTCACTGGAAAGATCAAGCCATGATTAGAAGCTTGAAATTTTCAGCCCCATCACCCATTCTCTTGAGAAGGGAGAAAAGCTGAAAACAGAGTTAATGATCCATCATGCCCAGGTGATGAAGTTTCCATAAAATCCCCAGAGTACAGGGTTTGGTGAACACATGGAGATAGAGAGTGGTGTGCCTAAGAGGAGCACGGACACTCCTTCATGTCCTTTTCCCTGTACTTTGCCTCATGCATCTTCCACCTGGATGCTCCTGAGTCATGGTCTTTTCTAATAAACCTGACATCTAGTAAGCTGTCTCCTGAATTCTGGGAGCCCTTGGAGCAATTCAGCAAACTTGAGGAGGGGGTCAAGGGAACCTCCCATCTACAGCAGTTGGTCAGAAGCCCAGGCTGACAAGCAGGTGGCTGGTGTCCCGACTGGAGGGAGGGTCTCGTGGAACTAAGCCCTTTACCTGTGGGATCTGACGCTATCTGCGGGTTAACAGTGTCAGAATTGAGTCAAATTGTAGGACATCCGGCTGGTGTCACAGGGAATTTCTTGACGTGGGGAAAAACTTCCACACATTTGGTGACCAGAAGTGTCAGAAATGAAATGTTTCATATGAGTAGTAAAGGAGACTCAAGGGAGAAACACAGGAGGGAAGAACTAAGCTTTTCTCTATGTGGAAAACATAGAACTGAGTTTTTCCTTTATAGTCACAGACACAGACACATGCCTATAGTATGTAAACAGGACACGGGGACAATATAGAAACACTGGACAGAACCATGAATAGATCACATAGTATTCTGTGAGGCAATCTGTGTTGTACCTCTGTGGACACTGGCTGAGTAGATGAAAGCTAGGACCAAGGTAGGTCAGGACTGAAAAGTGGGCTTAGTCCATGGTTGTGGGCACAGAGCCTGGCACCAGGGTCATGAGTGCTCAAGAGGAATGCCATGGAGTTAGGAGTGCCAAGAACTTGATGTGTCTAAGATGAGGAGAGCACTCTGATAGTATACGGAGTTCTAAGTCTGGGGGAGATGCTAACTTAGAGAAACTTGAATAAATTTTGTCAAAGGCTTTTGTTCCCAGCCAGATGTAGCCTCAAGTTACCACCCTAACAAATATTTTAAAACTCTGAGTAAAACTAAAAAAGAAATTGGTACATTTCAAAGGTTAAGTGACAAAGGGGAAACTGTTGGCTCCCCTTGTAAGCTTCTAGAGGGGCTAAAGTCCCGTTCTCACATTGCTGCACAGGAGCACCCTAAGCAGTCTTTCTAGCAATAAGATACACATAAAGGCTGCTGGACTCCAGGCATGTCCCTACTTCTCCCTTTCCAACGCTGACGGAGGCAAGTGGGTGGCCATCTCTCTGTGCGGAACAAAGACCAGAGAGACCCAGAGTCCAATCCAGTGCCAGAACCTGGGCTCCAGGCACACCTTCCTCCCGTCTGTCTTCACTGTGCCACTGGGCAAACAGGCACCGTGGGCCTTGCCCTGCTTGGCTAAGCCTCCTCTTCCAACCATTCTTTTAGAACAGTTGTTAGAAACCTCCCCAGGCAGGACAGGAATTGGCTGAAAGCCTGAGCCTACAACTGAGAAAAGCCCCTATACCCTCAGCCAAGAAAGGGATGTTAAGATGAGAGGAGATGGAAGACAGATGAGCAGACACGTTGGTTGGTCTAGGCTGGCCTGGCCCCAAAGAGCCCTCTCAGGCCTCTTTCAGGTCAGGCCTATTTTAGTTGGCAAGTAAAAGGGCTTCTTCCACTTCCTTTCACTGCCCCAAGGCCTCACAGAGCTCTGCTTTAGGAGAGAATTCTCCCTGACTTCCTCCTACTCTAACTGGGGTGTCTCTGGCCTGTAGTGCCCAAAGGCCAGGCGACAGAGTTCCTCTTCACCTGCTCCTAGGAGTGCGATAGACATTTGGAGCGTCCCTTGTTCTGTAGTTCTTCCACTACTGTGCTTTACAAACATAATTATGCCTCTTCCCCAAGCCCCAAGAAAAACGTATGAAAAAAGATAGCATTCTCTTAATCAAAATCCCTTCTCAGAAAATGTAAAAAACCTTGGGGAGTTTGTTATTGTTTGTACACTAGGGAGCTAATAAAGAAAAAAAAAAAACAAAAAAAAAGTGAGTGAATAAGTTGACTTGGAAAACTTGAGCTCTTAAAATACTTTTAAGGTATCGTCAAATGTGGACATGCACACGCATTTCATAAAATTACATTCTCTATTAATGAGTTCCTAGTTTCTGCGATGGAATTAACGGTATCCATATTTTCTGACTTATTGCCAAGAAAGCCATGTCCTTCTGGCTGATGACACCGGTGAAAATGACCAATGGGTGTGGAGATAGTTGATGATTTAGCTCTACAGTTTTCTATTTTTATCATCCGGCCAAAGTCTCTCAATGCCAGTAAGGAGCCTAAAAGCTCTGGGATGACAAGCGACTTAATTGCTCCCACTCTGAGCATGAAACTACACAACTCTATTAAGCTCAACCAGTCCAAGCCTGTCGATCACATTCTGGGTCCGTGTTGCTTTCCATAGTCCTTTCAGGGGCCAGTGCCCAGATCTTACAGCTTCCTCTGAGACAGATGGACATAGACTAGAGTCTGGGCACTACCGAACCAAGTTAGCTGCACAGGGCACGGTTCCACCAGATTCCACAGAACAGTGTTAGGAGGCCAAGAGACGCAGCAGGCCTGTTGGTCAACACGGCACTTTGATTCCAAACTGACTTGCAAAGGTGAACCAGCCCCTTGCAGCCTGGGTCTCTGCAAACAATGTCCTTGTTAGATCCCAGCTCAAGGATGCAAAACATTCGGTCATCATGAATGATCCCATTCTTTTTAACTTGTGAAATTTTTCATTTGGAAATAATTTCAAACTTATTACGAAGTTGCAAGAATAAGCATAAAGAACATCATATGCCTTCCTCCCACATCCATCCATTACCAACATTTCACACCATATGCTCTAGCCTTTGTGTGCTCTTTCTCTCTGTACACACATGGGCACACAAGATCTTTCTTTTCCGAGTCTCTTAAAAGCAAACTGTATGTACTGTGGCCCTTTATTCCCAAATACTTCAGCATTCCTAAGTATTAGGGATATTCTTTTACATAATCGCCATAGTTTTCAACTGCAGAAAAGTTAATACTGATACAGTCTGTATTCTAATTTTAGAAATTGATTAAAAAATGTCCTGTATGCAGACTTTTGTTTTTGTTTTGCTCTACTACATCACATAGTTTAGGATTAGGTATTACAGCTAGTGGTTTCTTCAGTCTCCTTTAATCTGGACTATTTCCACAGCCTTTCTTATATTGGTATTTTTGAAGAATACAGTCCCCTGCCTCCTTTTCCCTACGCAGTTTTTTTTTTTTTTCTGGTGCTTTCTAATAATAAGATTTAAGACTGGCATTTCTGGCCAGAATACTACTTCAGTGATGCTGTGTACTCCTCAGGGGATCACATCTGGAGGTATACACTGTTTGTGTCTCATTGGTGATATTATTTTGATCAGTCAAGAGGTTGTCTCATTCATCCCTGTCTAGGTATTATGTTTTCCTTTGCAACTAGTAAGCAACTGAGGAGGCAATTTAAGACCATGCAAATATACAACTCCTGATTAAAATTTCCCCTCAGATTTAATATCCATTGAGGGTTCCTGTCTATATTACCTTTACTATGATGGTTGCAAATGGATGGCATTCCAACTCCACCCTTCCTTCCACATTTATCAGTTGTCGTTTTGCATTCTTCCCCACTAACTTACATATTTACTTATGGTATGGATTCCTCGGTTCCCATTTCTTCAATGGCTTATATTCATTACTATCTCTAATTAATTATTTTGATGCTCAAACTGTCCCTTGATTTGACAAGTGGGAGCCCCTCTGAGCTGGAGCCTGTGCCCTTGTGACATGCCCCATATATTTTTTGAGGACTTCCTCACTTTCTGACATAATAAGGTGCTGCAGGCTTGTCTTGCATCTAACCTGCCACAGCCATTTCTCTGAAGAGCTCTTGTTTCTTTTAGTGGTAATGTTATAGAGACCAGGGTCTGGGTATTGGGTGTGCTTATTACTACTGGACTGTTTTTGTTCATTGCTACTGGGGGGCAAACTGTGGGAAGTTAAGCCCTTTCAGCGGACAGAGCTAGAAAACACATGCATGTAAATATACATACGTGTGTGCGCACACATATATACATGTGTACATTGGTGTAAGCATGTACCCATACATATTTTAGAAATGATGCATTTACACCAACACCTCAAATTCTAATCATTCTCACAGAGTTCTTTCTTGCCTTCCTCTATTCTGTATTGGTACTTGCTTTCTTCCACAGTGAGAATCCTGGCTCTCAAGAACATCATTTCATTTACTATTTTGCTCAGTCCTATAATATATCTAAAATAGGTTTGGAATTATTTGTACATATGACTACAAAAAAAAGCTTATTAAAAAAAGAGCTTGGGATATGCTTGCAATTTTCCCTCCCAACTTAAGACTGAGCATACAATCAAACACTGTGTTTCTAAATCACTTGGGTAAGTTCTTGATTTTCCCTTCAGTGTAGTTATGGTATTTATTTAAATGCAACTGGATTCATTTGTGTCCACTTGCTTTTAGTTTTAGGCTCTTCCTTCTCATCCTTGTTATTTAATTTTTTTAAATATATAAGACATTAACATGCTTCCAAAAACCAAAATTATACAAAAAAATCAACTCGGAGAAGTACTGTTCCTTCTCTTGCTCTATCTCTTTTACCCCAATTCCTTCCATGCTTCACTGGTAACCAACCAGCTCCATTGGTTTTGGATTTGTCCTCCCTATGCTTCTATTTGTGAGGACAGGCAGAGGCACCTCTGCTTTCTTCTTTCTTGCTTGCTTTCACAGAAAGTGGCCTATTATATATGCACTTTAAGAACTCTTACCTCTTGATGTTCATAAGTAGGTGGTGGGTGGAGAAGAAGAAAGGAGGGTCACAGGTGAAAGACTGAACTTAAGATCACTTCCATGATCTTTATAATTTGAACATCACCTTGCAATTTTTACCATATCCTCATGCTCTGTGTTTTTATTTACTTAACATTTTTTTTGTATCGATTTATGTTTTGATCATAAGAAATACATAGAAAAACACTTGACATCGCTCTCACAAATGGGAACCCATTCCTATTTGCCATAAGTGGAAGATGTCTTGAATCCTAGTGTCACCATGAGGCACTGTCCCCGCCACTAAGACTAAAAAGGAATAGCTTAAGACATGGTTTAGCATTTCATGGTGCCTCTGGGTGCTACTGAAACCTGCATCTTGAGTACTGGAATGCCTTCTGTACCTCCAGTATTCCATCCACCCTATGTTTTGGGTTTAGGTTGTGATTTCAGCCAAGAGTTCAGTGATGGGGATCACTTGGGGGACCCCAATGGGGTCCATAGCCAAGGGTCTGTTTTGGCTGGTGAGGCCTAGCAAGCCTGGCTGGGCTGGGAAACATGGTAACACAACCACAAAAATAGTTCATTTTGCTCACAACCAGGTATCCTCATTAGTGTGTTTCCCTAATAGTTGGCTTTGGGTGAGTTCTTACTTCTGCATCAGAACATTGTTACAAATCTTGATGCTGCATGGAATGACTTCTGATAGGATTTATAGAACCACACTTTGAGCCTGCACTATGTTCATTCTATTTATATTTAAGAGATCCCTCCCTCCAATTTTAAAAAAGATTTTATCTTTAAGTCATCTCTATACCCAACATGGGGCTTGAATTTATAATCGCACGATCAACAGTTGCATACTGACTGAGCCAGCCAGGTGCTGCTGGATTTCTTAAGAGTTGTATAAAAATTATAAATAACCTACTAAAGTTTAAAAAGTTCAAATGAAGTAATCCCTTTTCATATTAACTCACAAGATTTGAGAGTAATAATAAAACATTTGCTTGTCTTAGATTTTCTTAATGAAGATGCAAACCTACTGAATTCAGAGAATTTTTTAAAGCATCCACTATGTGCAAAGAACATGGCTGGGCCTTTCAAGTACCATTAAAATAAATGGTTTACCCTCATATAGGAGAATAAAAGAAAAGCATGAATAACTGTAATCCAAGCCAAATCAGTGAAATGTTATTAAATGGCATGTACTAGTCTGGCTATTCCTCCTTTTTGAACTCAATCAGCTGAATTATTTTACAAATTTTTTACTTCTAACAAAATTTAAACAGCAAATACAAATTGTGGTGCAACCCACAACACACACACACACACACACACACACGTGCACACACTCTACATGTGCTTTAAGTTTATTCTGGTTATCACATAATGCCTAGAGGTGTCGGGAATCATCTCAGCAATATTAAATGCCAGTTAGGCTTATATCACTGCCATAAAGTTCAATATAGAAATTTGCCTGCATTTTATTAACATCAGTGGGGGATTTTTTTAAATTCCTATTTTGAAATAATTTTAGGCTTATGTAAAAGTTGCAGAAATAGTTTGGTCTGTACCATTTACCCAGCATTTCCCATTTCACATATTACATTGCCATCGTATAATGTTCAGAACCAAGAAATTAACATTGGCACAATACTATTAACTATGACTTTATTCTGCTTTTGCTAGATTTTCCACTAACATTTTTCTGATCTACTCCAGGATCCCACATTGTGAATTTACTCATCATGTCTCCTTCATCTCTTCCAATCTGTTACAGTTCCTCATTCTAATCTTTCAAGACCTTGATACTTAGTTTACCTTTGATCTTTTATTTTATAGACTGACCCTTAATTTGCATCTGCCCAATATTTTCTATGGTTAGACTGAGACAGTAGTTCTTAGCCAGGGGGAATCTCACCTCTAAAGAGACATCTGGCAATGTTTGGAGACATTTTTGATTGTAACAAGGCTGGGGTAGTAGTGGTGGTGATGATGCTGCTTCTAGTGGGCAGAAGCCAGGGAAGCTGTTAAATGTCCTACAATGCTCAGGACAGCCCTCACGACAAAGAATTGCACAATCCAGAATGTCATTAGTGTTGAGGTTATGTACTTTTTGCAAAAATAATACAGAAATGATATCGTATCCTTTTTAGTGCACCAAGATCAAGTGTACATGATGGTCACATCTCATTACTGGTGATATTAATTTTGCTCGATCACTTGGCTAAGGTAGTGGCTGATGACTTGCTTTGCTGCAAAGTTCCTATTTTTACCTTTGTAATTAATATGGTTCGTGAGGGAGTTACGTTTTGAGACTATGCAAATATCCTGTTTTCCCTCAAACTTTTGTCCACCAACTTCAATATCAACTGGTGAATCTTGCCTGCAACAATATTTACTGTGGTGGTTGACTATTTCTCTCTCATTCCTTCTGTAGTTATTACTTGAAATTCTGTGTGGAAAAGTACTGTCCCTTCTCCTCCTCTTATTTATTTGTCCAATTATTTATATTAGTATTACCTCATGAATATTTTATTTCATGGGTTATAGTTTAATATGATCATTAATTACATTTTTTTTTCAAATTGTTCCAGTCTTGGTCATTCGGAGATTGACTCTCCAGTGTATTTTTGACCAGCTCTTCCCTTTCTTGAACACTTGCTTACTCTCTGGAACTAAAATGTTGCAAGCTCATCTTGTACCTTCCCTGCCCCTGCTCTCAATCAGTCACTTTTTCAGAAAGCTCTGGTTGCTTTTACTAGAGAATGTTTTTTAGAAGCCAAGATCTGAGCAATTAGCATGCCCATTTCTACTGGGGTATTAATGTTTCTAGGTCATTTCAATGGACAGAGCTAAGAAATAAATGTATGTTTCCTGACTTGAATGTAACAAACACATCTATATTTATTTCTGTATCTATTTATATATTAAAATCATGAGTTCCTATCTGGTGTCTCCGTTTGCAGTCCAACACCACAGGGTTCATGCTAGCCTTTCCCTTTTTCCTTTTTTTAACATTTCTTTCTCCAAGAGTGAGAAACCTGACTCTCATTATCTATAATCTATTTTACTTATTTGTTCAATCCTAGCATAAAGTATTTTGGAATTGCTGATCCATACTCCTGTGAAAAATAAATTTACTAACTAGAGCGTAGTATCTACTTTTTTCTTTTTGTCTTTAGGCTTCTAATTTCCACCCGAAATACTGGTTTCAAATTTACTTGGGTTAGTTTTTCTCTTCCTCACCCCTTTCAGTGTGGTTATATTATTCTTTCATAATTCAGTTAGATTTATTTTTCAATGCTTGTGTTCCATTGTGGATTCCTCCCACATTCTGGTTGATTTTTTTATTATTTATTTATTTTGGGGAATGAGTCAGAGCTATATAAAAATTATACTCAGAAGTATCGCTCCCTCCTCATCCAAACTAACCTGTTCTAGTCTCTTCACTTTTTCTATATCCTTCCTATCCACGCATTGCACCTAATTGCACCTCACCAATTTAGTTTCTGGTTTATTCTTCTTTTACTAGTTTTGTACAAATGGGAATACACATGTATGTCTTCTTATACCCTTTTCTTTCTCACTTGAAGGTTAACATACCATAGATACTCTTTTTACACTTTGCTTTTTCTCACTTAATGATATGTCCTAGAACTCTCTCCCTAAATGCTAATTCCTTATTAATAATCATATTCATTATTTATTCATATAAATGCTACTTTTGTAAACCAGGTAAGTCATTTTTCAGACATTATGTTTTAGGGCATTTTATCATTAAACTGGCAGCATACAGGAGTATGCTCAATACTTAGAGAGTAGGGACATACTGATAAATGTTAGGACAACTTCAGTCAAAAGAAAACTCAACAAATCATTAATGATGCTTTGACTGCAGAGTTATTTGTTTATGGTACTTATCAGAGGAGGACAACTAAAGTAGTGTAGTAGTTGATGTTAGTAGTTGACACTTTATCAGCTATATAGGTTAACAAAACTGTAAATTATATTACTGGGTAGCATACAAAAATATGTACAAGTGGGAAAAGTTAGGATAAGGAAAGACATTTGAATCATGTCATACAAGTAGATACTATAATGAGCTCTTTCTCTCTCTTTTTTGCCTCCTATATGACTTTTAATCTATATAACTTTTAACTAGGGCTTTGGCAGTTCTAAAGCCATCTCCATTATATTTCTTAGTTATTTCAGAACACCCTCATAGTTTAAGGATTCATATTAAAATTCTGACTTCATGGGGGATGTGGTGGGGAGGACCAAGTTGGAGGACAAAGGAGAAGCAAGTTGCTGTAAATCACGAGATAAACATGTGGTACAGATGGCTTGATGGCTCACTCCTCAAGATGCCCCAGCTGTTTATTTTTAAAAACCCTCATTGATCCAGGGGCACCTGGGTGGCTTAGACAGTTGAGCATCTGATTCTTGATTTTGGCTCAGATCATGATCTCAGGGTCATGAGGTCGGTCCCTGTGCTGGGTGTGGAGTCTGCTTAAGATTTTCCCTCCCCTATGCCCATGCATGTGTGAGACCATCCATGTGGGCATGGATGTGCTCTCCCTCTCTCTCTCTAAAAAAAAAAAAAAAAAAAAAAAAAAAAAAAAAAAAAAAAAATCCTCCATTGATTCAGGCTCTGGTACTTGCCTGAGGCTAGGTCAAAATTCTAAACAGACTTTCCTTTTTGCAGAAGTAGCTGAGAAAGACTAGAAAAATCCAAATGACTCAAAGTAAAAACTAGTCTAAGGGCACAGAGTGAGTTAACTGGACAGAGGACAGATAGAATTATAATAGTGGAACAAATGCCAACTTCCAGAAAAGGTCTTTGGAATGAGATATGAAGATAAAGTAGGGCTCTGTTGATCTTGGTTAGTGCATACCAACATACATGCTTCTCTAGCAGAAAATGTACAAGTAATTCAAATGGATGAGCTGTGCATGGATAAAGGAGAAGGAAATCTTCAAGTAACAATTATAGATTAATATTTAAGCAAACAATTCTGGGGATCCCTGGGTGGCTCAGTGGTTTGGCGCCTGCCTTTGGCCCAGGGCGCGATCCTGGGGTCCGGGGATTGAGTCCCACGTCGGGCTCCTGGCGTGGAGCCTGCTTCTCCCTCCTCCTGTGTCGCTGCCTCTCTCTCTCTCTCTAAGTCTATCATAAATAATAAATAAATAAATAAATATAAAAAAATAAGCAAACAATTCTGATGGTGCCCTTGTGCTCTCATAGGTAGAAAGGATTGCCCAAGAACTCAGAAAGTCAAGATGAAGAGACTGGTGAAGAATGCCCTGCATGTTACCACTACTGGACTAGTGCTTGTCAACCAAACCAATTCATATCATGCTTACTTTTGGGAAAGAGAATCTATATATTTTTTGCCTTCATTACTAATTTTGTGATCGGAGCCTCATTTCCCATGTAGTAGATGGGGAGTTGCCTAGGATGGGGATCATGTTTTCTCCTTCTGACTCCTACATAGCTCATACATGGACCAGTGTTGGGCTAGATTCCCATCAGACAGTCAGCAAAGATATGTTACATGGAACTAAAATAGGTGAACTAACATTTTATAGGTACAGTTTTGGCTAGATGCTGGGACAGTCTTATTAATGTGTGCTTTTCACAAGAAACTTTCCAATGGACTAAACTGAAGGTCCTCTTGACCAGCACTAGAATGGTGGTTGAGTGAGGAAGAAGGAAACATCAAACAGGAGAGATAATTCCTATCACATGTGAGTGGGAACCCAGCCCTGGATATGTGGTTCCAAAGTTCCAAAGGAAGATCCCTAGGACTAGCAAATGGGAACTCAGCAGTTGTTTGGCTCCAAGGCGACTTCTGGGCTAGCTCCTAGTGGGCAGTATGGGGCCAATCTCACATTAGGGAGGGCCTCCTCCTCCCAGAATGTCTGCCAAAATTCCATGGGAGTAAAGGATCATAGGAGCTAAGGTACATGCAGACAGACACAGGTACAAAGACACACTGGCAACTGCCGCACCTCTTTCCCCCAGGGGTGCTTTTCTTTACATGTTTTCTCTTGAACAGGCACACTGAATCTTGTAGAGAATTGTGCTCCCAAAGCAGGTGTGTCGTTGAAGTCAACTTGATGTACAAAACCCTGAATCTGCACTTTACATATATTCCAGAAGAATTTTTCACATTAAAGAAGACAGACTACAAAACAAGTCCAAATAACATGCTCTTCTGAGACATTTAACATATAATCTGACAAAATTCTAAATATGTTACCTCTTCAGAACATGGCCACTACCTAAAGCACAGTAAACTTACTCAAGAGAATAGCAACATACAGAACACCAAGCCAGGCAAAGTTTCCTTTGTCTGTTCCCTGCCTTGGATAGGATGAAACCAATTGCATCATTATAAAGTATTTTTCATAATCACTAATGCACAGGTGCCCTTTAGGAGGCAGGTTAACACAGCAAGAAGGAGCCTCAGGGTGGGGGTTCCCTGACTGATGATGTGACCCCAGATAAGCCACTACATATGTTTTCTCCTTCGATATGGAATAATAACAGCTATTGACAGCTGAGGGCAGAGCAAGAGAACGGCTGTGAAAAGCCCACTAAAGAGCATTGGGTTGACTACTGGTCCCTTTGTGTTCACTGCCCAAGATGTCCCTCAATTCCCTGACCCTGGGGATGGGCCACATTCATTAAAGGAAGAGCATCTGCCTGCCTTCCACATACCCTTGGGAGAAATGCCTGACACCAAAACCTAGGCAGATGGAAGAAACAGAAAGCAGGACTTATTTTAACAAACATAAACCAAGTACCAACAATGTATCAGGGAGTCTTCTGAAAGGATAAGCTATCTTGAGTCTACAGAATGATGTGAGCACTCAAAGAAGTACTCTAACAAATAGCAAAGAAAGTTCAGAAGAAGGGCATCTAAGCCTGAGCCAGGTAGGTGGGGACTGCCTTGGAAGTAAGCGGGACAAATGAGCAAGTGATAAATGGCCTCATATGCTAAACTAAGGAGATTGAATTTTAGCCTAGAGGCTTCTCTCCTTGTTTTCATCAAAGCTGCTATCTGCTTTCTTCTAGATCATGGGATGGAAAACTGCAGTCACCACTTGTTTATGTAAATAAAGTTTTATTGGAATACAGCCACGCTCATTGGTTAACATATTATCTGTGACTGCTTAATGCTTTAATCATTGAGTTAAGGAGTTGTGATGGACCAAAGGCCTGAAAAAACTAATATATTCCCTATCTAGTCCTTTACAGAAAAAGTTTGCCTTTAAGTCCAGGCCAGAGAGGGCAGTGTGCTCTGAAATTCTCTCAGATGTGAGATGTCTAATATCTACTAAATGAAAGGAAAAAAAAAAAAAAAAAAAGAAAAGACAGAAAGAAACTGGGTTCATGGAGACCCTTCTGAGTATGAGGGGCAAAATCTTCATTATCTTAACATCTGGCATCAGAATTCTTTTCAGGCAGAGAAATATGTCTGCATCTCACTTTGTAAGATCCCCAAAGTGCCGATACATATAGTAGAGGGAAGGAATTTGTTACTCTAGGTCTTAGAGGCAAGGAGCTAATCTAAAGAGACAGGACTTAACTAATATGTGTGAGAACAGCTAAGAGGGAAGTTCCTATTGGTCTAATGGCCCCAAATGACTGTGAAGAGCTGGGATGTCTGATAAGTGACTGTTCTAAAGCTGTTTACTGTGTCATATGGGATAGAAATCTCCCCTAACAATCCACACCTTCAATTCTTATCTTTAAACAAATCTACTCTGCTCTCACTTGCTTGGGAGAATGAGTATTTATTTCTTGGTCAGCTTGAAGAGGCTGAGTTTCACACCTCGAAAGCTGCACATCGGCACTGTGGATATGGGAGCCTAGGAAAGAAGACTGGAGGTATCTAGGGATTCAAAGAAATCTGAAGAAGGCCATTGCAATTTTTACAGGCCAAGGAATTGGGGTGGGGAGAGGTGCCAATTTCTCTGGATCTCTATAGGTTAAAGGCATCTGGCTTACATTTGAGTTTTTCAACAATGGCCACTCGGTAGGCTGGCTCTTGGGCCTTCCAGAAAGGTCTGATCTCCTGCTCTTTTTTTCCCTGGTTGTGAGAGCAGGAGAAGGGGCAAGTAGAGTAGTGGCTGTGCAGTTCCCTGCTCTCCCTCCACCCCAGCAGTCAGGCACGGATGGAAGCTTCATTAAGCTCTTTATCAGAGACCAACTGCACATCAGCAGCTTCCTCTGAAAGGGAACGTCACTCTGAGAAATATTTATTTGCCTCATAAATGTGGGTTTATAGGTTTGCTATCTAAACTTTTCACCTCTGAGACTACCTTGGTAAAGAGAAAAAGAAAGACAGGGAGGCTTAAGGCTTTCCCATTGTCATCAGCTGGTGCCTGGGGGGAGACTCCCAAATAAAAATGCCAACACCAAGCATTCCTTTGTCAGAGACTGTCCTGTTAGGCCATTTCTCATCGATGACAGCATCTATCCTGCTGCAGGGGTAGAAGGAAAACCTATTATCATGCTGGGTGATAATAACTATACTGTACGTACATGTTCCAGGGGAGGATGGGAAGCCCT
Organism: Canis aureus; assembly: GCF_053574225.1. Lineage (NCBI taxonomy): Eukaryota > Metazoa > Chordata > Mammalia > Carnivora > Canidae > Canis > Canis aureus. The sequence continues at coordinate 14,142,283 of NC_135622.1, forward strand.
TGCCATGGGCTGACAGACTTGCCCCTTGGGGAAGGCAGGCGGGTGTGGGTTTTCGATGGAGTTGCTGCCACACATGTGGTAGGAGAAGGAGGTAAGAGCCATGGGCCAGTGTTCACTCTTTCAGCACCCTGTGATTTGTTCAAGGTTCTTAGGTAAGTGGATTAGGAACCATACTGTTGAGTTTTTAAGTATATACCCTCCCTCTCTGGCTAAAGTGAGTAAGTGGTTTAAACCCTCGTCCCCTGTGAGGATACTATGGATTGAAGATAATATTAACACTGTGAGCATAAGCAAATATCAAGGAAATGGCAGGGCACACAAGTCTGTCATGAATGAGCTCTTTCTCATCCCATTATAAAGTAAGTACAATGATCAGAGTTGATAAGGCAGCCCTCCTGAATTTGAAGTCATTAAAGAGGCTATTTAAAATATGATCCGTACCCACTATTGTGAATAATGAACTTTACTCAGCCTAAGGACATATTTCACATTGAAATATTAATGATAGTGATGTGTATGGACACTTACATAGGCATATGCACAAGCCCACTTCTGAAAGTAATTGTTCTGGTCTCTTAAACTGCAGTGCAGGGGGAGTGCGGTATGTGTAGGACTATCCTTTTGTAGCTATTCAGCATCTAATTGTAATTAATAAGTTGTCAACACATTGTTATATACACAAATACAAAGGGTGAGTCCTTAAGACTTTTTGTCAATAGTGGTGGTCAATCAAAAAAACTTGGAGACTCTGGTTAGATCACTTGCAGGAAAAATTATCCAAAATCCATGATGAAAATGGTCTGGGTTCTCTTTTATAAGTGGAAAAATTAAGAAACATTAGTTGTCAAAAATTACTTCTTGCCTTATATGAGTCATTACAAATTATAGCCCGGGAACTTTACGGTAGGCATAAAAAATATATCTAACATTAAAGGAGAGTAAAGCAGGAAATGTCCTCCTACTCTGGTCAAGTTTAGAATGATCTGGAAAATATGCCTGGGTCCAGACAAAAGGCTCGGCCTACACAGCTAACTTCTGAAGACCCTTAGCCCAATCAGATATGTGTTTAAAACCCATTTTGTTCTTGGTTTGAGAGACAGGAGACTGAATAAAAAAGTGCTACTCAGATTCCACTGCCAAATTGTAGAACTAATCAATAGAACAAGCAAAGAAGCACTAGATAAGTGATTCTCAACCACCAACGGATCGTTTCTGTTTGTCTTCCCTTTAGAAACTCCAAATTTCAGAAGGGTTCTTCTGTCTCCCAAAGACTGTAGTAAGTAAACACTAGTTCCTAGGAAGGCCACAGTCTCGGTCCCCCTAGGGTTGGTGTTTCCCTTGTTGTTAAATTTCTTTCCTTCCTTTCAATTCTATTTTTCTAATTATATTTGTGTATTATTTTAATGAACCACCTCAAGGCCATTTTGGAAACGGGTGAGATTAAACAAATTTGATAAAAATTGCTAGTGAGCACCATACCTGCCCTTGAGAGGCAAAAGAAGGGCCCAGACAGTGAGTACAGCATGTGCATGTGTTCAAAACAAGAAAAGATGGGCACAATTTGCACAGAGAAAAGAGAATTTCAAACAAGAGATTAGTGGACACCATGGTGAAGAAATAGGAGTAGCTGAAATGTGTTTAAAAGAAAAAATTGGACATTCCTTGAACATCCACTATGTGACAGATACCGGGCTAGGCATCTTACCTATTTCATTGAATCCCCAGGAAAATCAACAGACTTAGAGGGTAGGTATCTCATTTTATAGATGAAGAAATGAAGGCCCCAAAGGTTAAGAGAACAGATCAAAAGGAACAGATTCAGAAAGTGATAGAGTTAGGACTCAGAGGCAGGATAGTATAATTCTAAGACCAGGCTCTTCCCTTTATTCCCTTTTGGGCGTCTCTCCATGGCCCACTGGTATGCAACCTGGCTGAGCAGAGGTGCCATATAAAGTAGTAGTAGTGGGAAGACCGAAGAGGGAGTAACGGAGTTGGACTATGAGGAGTATTGACAGTCTAAGGATATCTAAAACATTTTTTATGCCATGGAGAGTGATAACATTTTGGTAGCAGTCTATGAGTCAGATCAGTAGACTTGAGAATATTTTCAGGCAGGAAGATAATGAGGTAGGTAGGTAGGAAGGTAATGAGGACTTGGACTAGGGTGGCAGCAGCAGGATGGCAGAGAAGAGGATGGCCTCTGTATCAGATCCAGTGGGAGGACAGGAGGCGGACTGTGTGCTGCAGGGGAACAGGGAAGACTAAACAATGATCTTGAGGCAGAGTTTTCAAAATCCGGTTCCCCCAGGGACTAGGCAAGCAACATGAGTGAATGAATCTGGCAGGTGGCCACATGACTGTTCTTATTCTCAGCAAAAGCAAGTGCATCAATATGGCTCTAGGTTCTCTCTTGCACCTGCCTTTTGCTTAAACTCTAGAGGAGATGAATAGATATATCTTTTGTTTTCTGCTTTGACTTTGCTCACTGAATTTTATAGACAGAACAAGGCTGGCTAGGGGCCTGTGGCAGGTTCAATGTGGTCAAGATCAGTTAAGCCTCATGAAACAGCGTAACCTTAGAATTAGCTAACTCCACACCCCTAATACCACAAATATCCTTCCTTTCTTATCAGAATCTCCTTCTAAAATTGCCCTCATGTCAGAAACTGTCACATAGGACTTCTCAGAATTCTCATTTGAGGGAGGAACAATTTTTGCTTGAATTCTCCCTGGCATTTCATAAAAAGTCTGGACACCAAACTTTTTCAGTTTGTTCTACAGTATCTCTTGACTAGTGAACATACCTTTCCTTCGCTAGCTTTATATGTATTCATTTAGCTTTTGAGGGGTTTTCAGACTCTCCAAACAGAAGATAGAAGGCCAGCATTACAGCCCTGGATCTGTCACTAGCAACCAGTTCTACTACTAAGTAGGATTCCTCTCAAAATAACTTTTACTGATGACCAATGGCATTACTGTCCCTTCCAGCTCTAAGATTCTCTCTAGAGAATTCATTATTAGGACATAAATAGCTATGGGACAGAGAGAGTAGTTCTCATCACTTAGCAGGAATGAGGCAGCTAAAATGGCTACTGGGAGGAATTGCAGAGAATGGTGCCATTCCTTCACCTTACAGACAAGGAAATTGAGGTTCAGAAAGATTCGTGATAATGTGCAAAGCCGCCACGAATGGGGCTGGGGTTAGAACAGAAGTATGTGACCTGTAGTCTACTTTTCTTTCCATTACATGCAGCAATTTAACACTTCTGATAGAGAAATAACATATGGCAAGGTTTTGTGGGGGTTTTTTTGTTTTTGTTTTGTGTTTTAGTTTACACACACAATATTGTACACAATGTTTGCAATTTGCTTTTTTTATTCAATATTATGTTTTCAAGATCTATCCTCACTGATTCATGGAAACCTAGTTCATTAGCTTTAACTGCCAAACAGCACTCTCCACTGTGTAACTATACTGAAATCTACTACCATGTGTTTATCGACTCATTCAATGATGGGAATTTGTATGATCGTGTGTCTGGCTGACAGTCTCCAGAGCAGAGTGCTTGCCTGTCCCCAAGGGGTGGCAGCATGCTAGGCAAGCATGGTGAGAAAGAGTATTGCTCAATCTTTACCACTGTCTGTATCTGAAATGAGGTAAAAAAGGTCACTTAGTGGGCCAACTTAAATACCCCTGCATATGATACCACAGCAAGCAGCACAGAGAAAACCCAAATGACCAGTCTAGGCCAGGACTCTCAATGAGATAATTGAAAGGAAATCTCTCTCTTGTTGGGAAAGAACATGCAGAGGAGTAGAGAAAGAGGCACAGTAAGCTGAGGTCATTAAGCCCACTCTGACCAGAATTAGGATAAACACAAAATATTTCCTGTCTGAATAGTAAGGACAGAAAGTTATATCCCCATTTCTGAGCCTCTGGGAATGGATCAGGAAGTCTCTGCAGGGTTTTCAAGGGTACTGGAGGTTGACCAGGGGCAGTAGAGAAGGACCAGCTCTGCTTCCATAGCTATTGTCCTCTATTTCCTTGAACTTGAAGAGATTGTCTCTGAAATCTTCCAAGAAGCACCCAAATGCCCGTTAGCTCATGTCTGAAGCGGTGAAAGAGACATGAGGAGAAGAAAGAAGCCTCCTCGTGGGACTTTGGTATCACTCTCAGGGGTCCTGAGATGGAAAGATTTCTTCTCTTACTCTGCACAGACAAGCTCGGTCTTCCAATTTCTTGTCTGGCCACAGCAATAGGGCCCTTGGTCTGTGATGGCATGGGAGCCATTAGCCAACACAAGGCCCTTGTTTTCATCAATTCCGAGTCACTGAGCTCTCAAATCAATATAGTTTTCTGACTCAGTTTCTCAATCAGTTATGTGCATTTATTATGAGCAAAAACCTGCTCCAGTTTATTACATAAGAGTAGGAAGAAAGATATAGTAAGTGAAAGCACTTGGAAAGTTTGCAGTGTTATTATACTTACTAACACTATTATCATAGGGTAGCATTTTATTCAAAGAGATTTTTTAAAAAGCAACTAAACATTACCCTTCATGAACTTTAAAGCAATCAAACTTGTCTGCCTTTTGCTTCAATGTTGTCAACTGGAGCCCCTGGCGCTCCCCCAAGCTACAACTCCCCTGTCCTGACCCCAGAGCCATCGTGTCCATATTCTCTGTGAGCCGGGGCAGATGGATATTCTCCTGTTTAGCACTTGTCCATGTGTCTTGTTCCCTGGAACAGGGTTCCTGCAAGGGCTTTAACGAGGGCCAGATTATACGCTGTGGGTTTTTCTGGAGGGGACCACCCACAGTTTAAATACCATGACCAAGTTATGGGAAAAACAATCTATCCTTTCACCTGAGATCTCTCCCACAGCTACAACCACCCCCCACCCCCAGAGGAGATGCCACAGTGTCCCTGCAAATCACCACCATTTCGTCACCCCTTGTCTTGTCCCCTCCATCTGGTGACCAGCCCCCTTCCTAACTTGAAGGCATCCTCTGTAGCAGCTACATATTCCCAACCCTTTCCCCGGCCCCCTCTACGGGTCTCAATAGCAGACATTCTACAACACTGGGCTTGGGGTGGAGGGCGAATTAGGAAATCTCCAGGCACGAAGACGAGCAGCGTGGTGCCAACTCAGCTCCAAGTTGTTCTGCCTGGGGGCTGCAGTCAGTTTAGGGTTCCATCGTGTCTCACCCCTATGCCACCCGGCAAGATACCAACCTCTTTCCAACATGGAAATAATAAGATCTACCCAGGGAAAGTGCTCAGCATAGTGCCTGGCATGTAGTAAGTGCTCAGCAGCTATTAGTAATGAGGAGGAGAACGAGGAGTAACAGGAGGAGGGGGTCGTGGGGAGGGGAAAATGAGAAGCCAAGTGACTTGTTTCTTGTTCACAGCCTCACCAGTGATGCTCTCTGATTTGGACTACCTGCCTATTTGTCTTTGTCCATCCAGATCCTTCCCTTTCTAAAGAGACCCCTAAGAAGAAGCCTTCTTCAATCATGCCAGGCACAGTCTCTCATTTGGTGTTATCAGAGCCTATCTGAAACTCCGAATTGTTCCTGTTGCCTCTTCCCGGAGATTATAAACTCCTTAAGGGTGGGATCTAGCTTTTTCTCTGTCTCCGCCTAGCACAGGTCTTGTCCAAGGTTAACTATGAAATGCTTAGGGTTGAGTTGAGTCACGGAGGCTTCTATTTCCCGGTCCCAGAGTGGTACCAAGAACAGCACAAAGGAAATTTCACAGCTCAAGGCTGTGTCTTCCTGGCTGCTCAATATGCCTGGACTTTATCACCCCACACGATTAAAATGGCCCTGTGTTGGATGAAGGCGGGGAAAACCCACACTCTCTAGACACTCCTCAAATGAGTAAGGGGTTCTAGAGGCTGGTTTGAGGTTCCATACTTGCCACAGATAATTCACTAAGCAATCATTCCCACTCTGGGACCCACTCTGGATGTTGGAGTACTAATTACATCCCACATTCCCAAGAGGGCTGTTGAGGTGCAGAGCTCATTTGTACTGGTCCAGAGGCTCTGACTGCCAAGGAATTGGGTTTATGGCAAATCAGAGTTGGTTGAGATAATCAAGTGGCCACTGCTCATCTGTGACCTATTGATGCTCAGGCTGTGGGTCCCCGTACTGTTCATACATAGTGCCTTTGCAAGCTTCTGGAATTATCTGGCCTGGGAGCATCTCTACAAATGGGAGGCTCACCAAATCAGAGTCCTACAGTTGAGGGGAACTTGGGACAGGCTTCCGTCCCAAAGTGGTCTTCAGCTTTCCCTGGATACCAGCAAAGTCCCTCTCCTTCATCCTCTTACCTCTAGGGCCAGATCAAAGGTACTCCCACCTCTCAGCCCATAAGCACCTTACAGGCTTGTTCATGTTGACTTTTTTCATGTTTAAGCACTGTGTGGTGGAGCAGAAAGGAGCCAAAATAAATGTGTGCTGACGGTTGTGAGAAACCGTTGCAGGAGGCCTGCACCCTGGAGCCCTGAATGCATCAAAGCAGACACCTCTGCCTGAGGTCCTCCTTCAGGCCTCCTCTGGCTTCCTGGCAGCTCTCCGGGGCACTAGGGCTCTCCACAAGGTACTGGTTTCTGCTTTCTCTTGGTGTTTCTTCACGTTCTCCAAAAGGCAGAGAATGGGTGGAAAGGCTCAGCCACAGGATATTGGACTGTTTACAGTTGGCCAGGCCAAGATTAGAGTGAGCACAACATATGCCAAGTTCATTGGAAGTTACATTTTCCCTTTGTTTACACATTAAAGGGGAGAAGACCAGAAGGAAAAAAAAAAAAGCAGGTGACCTCCTGTTAACCTCACTCGTCTGCAAGAGGCTGCTGCCCTCACCTCTGAATGAACTTTCAGATTATCTCAGACAAGATTCACCTTGCGCTGAACTTGTACGCCTGCTCTGAAGCCCCCAGTCACGTAGCTGTGATTAAACATTACAGAGTGGCCATAAATTTACAGAAGTATTATTGTAGCTTGCTTTCCTCTTTCTTCTTTGGGAGAGGAAGAGAGCAATGGTTTAGGGTGGGGGGAGCTCAAAAAGGGGAAACTTGTCGTCAAACAAACAGTTCCTTTTCACAGCTCCGAACAAAAGAGAAAATGTTGCATAGGTGTCTCAGAAAGAAGGGCACAGGAATTTGGCCATGGGAGAGAAATTAAAGCTCCAGAAGACTTCAGAAGTCTAGGGCACAGCCCAGATGTCCCCCCTCCCATTTCCAGGCAATCTCAAAGTCTGCAGGTGAAGCATGAAAGTGTGCTGCCCTGGCCCCCGGCTTTGACTTCAAGGCTATCCGAGAAGTACGTCTTGTGCCTGTGAGAGAGAGGCGCCCTCCCAGGGTTGGCTACAGGGTGTGGGCAGGCTGACGGCAGCAGGCAGGGGAAAGAAGGCTGCAGGCAAACATAGTTCGTTTTGTTCTTCGAGCTGCTGTGAAAGATGAGGACGCCCTAACATCTGGGAGATTTAAATGGAGATTGGACAGAGACTAGACCGTATTCTAAGGAAACACCCTGTGGCTGCACCCAGGAGACTGACCAGATGACCTAAGAACATTTCTTTCTATGATTCACTGTTGTATGCTGAAAGTAAGAAAAAAAAAAAAAGGATATTCCACTGAAGTAACGTTTGCTGAACCCTCTAGCGTCCCAAAGCCAAAATCCGCCTGCAAAAGGCCTGTGCTGCCCCTTAAACAATGAGACCTCTATAACCAGAAAAGGCCACGGAGTGCTCTATTTGATCCAAAGAATTGTAAAAAGTGGTCAGGAAGCCCAGACTGAGGTGATAGGCTCTGGCCAGCAAAGTCACCTTTGGAAAGGAGTCGTTCTGTCTCTGGTTACCTTATGGCAGTGACAGGGGTGCTAAAGAGGCTCATTGTTTCTCCAGTTGGCAAAGCCTTGTCCATAAAAGCAGCAAAGTGCGAGGTCCATCAAATGAGCAAAGCAGCTGAAGGCTTAGCTCAGCTTCTGCTCTCGGCAAGAACTTCTGCTGCTGTTAAGAATCAGAATCAGCCAGGAGTCCAGAAATGGCCTTGGGGCTACTCAGGCATCACCTCTGACACACAGAACTGGGCTGGGAAGAGAAAAGGCCATGGAGCGAGGACAGTATTGGCGATAGTTAAATTTGGCAAAGGAGCTCTGAAGGCAACCTCTGGTCCCGGGGGCCCCCTGTGTTCAGAGCTCTGATCAGGACTTTGAGAAGGGAAACAAATGGGTTCCTGCTCCCTGTGCAAGTTCTGTGTTTGGTGGCAAGCCAGGAGGCTGAACACACAGAGGCTGGGATAGGACAGACAGGGGAAAGCTGCGAGTAAGCAGGAGCTATCCTGAAGCTGGCGGTCTGAAGGTAGGCAAACAACCATGTCACCACAGAGGTAGTAGCCGAGGGCAATGAGATAGACTCCATGGGGCAGCTAGCAACCAAGAAGGCATACACAAGAGGAAGAGAGGCAAAACTATGCCAAGAGTTAGAAAATAGGAGATTAGACTATTGGATGAAAATTTAGGGTGGGGGTGGGGGAGGAGTAGCATAATAAGTTACATCTGTTGAGAGCTGAAGGTCAGCCAGACACAATATTAAACGCTTTATTGGCACTGTCTCATTTAATGTTCTTCTAGGAGGAAGATACTATTATGCCCACTTTAAATATAAGGAAATTGAGGCACAGGGCAGCTAAGCAACTGCTCAAAAAACACCCTGTTAATTAGCAAGGAAGTCAGAATTTGAATCTAGGCCTACTTGACTCTGTAATCTCTAAATAAGAGAAAAGAATCTTAGAACCATAGAATTAAGAAAATCTACAAAAGTTCATGTGGGTCAGGTTGAATGCAAGGTCCTCCTGCTTTTCCCACTATCCTTCAAGATTTGTATAAGCTCACATCCCCTCTAGGAAACCCTGAATTCCGCTATCAGCCTGTGAGATTTACCCCTCCTCCAAACGCCGTTTGTACTTACTGTTTACGGGGCACAGGAAGCACTGTATCACATGTTTTTCTATTCTTCCAACTGTTTGTCCCTCACAACTGAATATTTATTATGTCAGTAAGCCAGATGTTGATATCGAGAGAAACCTAAATGTTTTATGTTTGTAGATCCCAGAATAGAAAGTCAACTCCTTGAGGTCTGAGATTCACAAGGCTTAATACACTGAGAGGCGCACAGTGGGACCTCAATACCTTTGTGACTAAGCCCCCAGAAGCCAATGAAAGCTCTCCATATACAAAAACAAAAACAAAACAAAAAACATTTTCTAAAGAAGAGAGCTGTTCATTAGTGGAATGTGCTGGAGTAAAGGGTGTAAGGAGTATGTATGTGAAAATAGGATGAGCTCTATTTCTTTTGGGTATATTTTTTCCTCAAAATGACATAACTTTATTGTGTATTTTCCTTATAAAAATATATATGGGGATGCCTGGGTGGCTCAGCGGTTGAGCATCTGCCTTCAGCCCAGGGCGTGATCCTGGGGACCCAGGATCGAGTCCCACATCAGGCTCCCTGCATAGAGCCTGCTTCTCCCTCTGCCTATGTCTCTGCCTGCCTCTTTCTGTGTCTCTCATAAATAAATAAATAAAATCTTTAAAAATATATATATATATATGATTTTTGCAAAAAAAAAATCAGGTAAAACTTCCTTAACTCAAAAAAGCATAATGGGCAAACTATCAGCCATAATCTTATCTCCTAGTAATAACAGTTGGCAAGAATTTGGTATCTAGCCTTCGAGACTTTTGTCTCACCAAAAATCGAGTGCATCAGACATACTTTCAAAAGTAGATTTTTCTCCACTAACACAGCACAGACATCTTTTACATGTAAACACCTGTAGATAAACTTCATTTAAAAAGACTCAATAGTGTCTATTTAAATGGCTATATGCAATACTAAGTGAATGAAGCCCTTACAGATAGATACTTTGGTCCCCCCCCCCCCCATGCCCAATACTTCCCTATATCACAGCTTTTGCCATTCACTCAAAAACTGCCCTCCAGAATTGAGTATCAATTTATTCTCCCATTTAGCAGTTATCAGAATGTTCAGGAATGGAAATGCCTGACCAGAGTTGAGATGAACATTGACCAGAAACACTAGAGGGACTATCTCACTGAATCAAAATCTTTATGTTTATGATCTTGATCATCCCTTTCTACCATAAAACCCCATCATGGGTGCCTGGGTGGCTCAGTGGTGGAGTGTCTGCCTTTGGTTCAGGTCGTGATCCCAGGGTCCTGGGATTGAGTTCTTCATCCAGCTTTCCACAGGGAGTCTGCTTCTCCTTCTGCTTATGTCTCTGTGTCTCTCATGAATAAATACATAAAATCTAAAAAAAAAAAAAAAAAACCCAAAACAAAAAAGAAAACCCCCATCATGCTTCCTTGCACTCTTCCTAAATCACAGAAATGTAATGAAAATCACTAGAACTTGTTTCAAATACCTGGAACCCTTTAGAAGGAGAGTGATAACTTGTATTTAGACTGTGCTTTATAATTTACAAATGTTTTCAAGTATATTTTCATTTTGTGGTACAAATACCATCTTCTTATTGGCTCTGAGATCTCATACTTTCCAACTGGAACAACTTAGGGATGATTAGGTTACAAAATAACCAGTGGGATGCCAGTTCTCATCTTAAGCCTTTTCTAGATCCTAAGACCCAGTCCTGCACCTCAGAAAGAAATAGGCCCGGGGTGCCTGCACCCTTCACCTCACCACCCCCAGATGGAAAGCTCTGTATGCATCTTCTATCTTCCATTGTCACTATCTAAGAATTCAGAAGCTCCTTTTCTCTGGATTTTAACCTTGCAACCACAGCTCTTTTTCCTCTGTGGTAACTTTTGTGTCAAATGAACACATAGGCAAGGAGTTAAAAGTTACAATTTTGTTACCTGAAGTAGCTTGAACTATTTTCGTCTGCTCAGTTGTTTTGTTTTTTTTTTTTCTTTTTAATTTAATTTTATTTATTCATAGAGACACAGCTAGAGAGAGAAAGGCAGAGACACAGGCAGAGGGAGAAGCAGGCTCCTTGCCGGGCGCCCGATGTGGGACTCGATCCCAGGACTCCAGGATCACGCCCCAGGCTGCAGGCGGCCTTAAACCGCGCCACCGGGGCTGCCCTGCTCAGTTGTTTCTTATGTCATTGGTTGGGAGCATAGACTGCAATCCATAAGGGAAAGCTCCTTAGCTGTTCCTATCCTGCTGTTCCTCGTTCCCCCAAAAACCTTCTTTCTTAATTTTTCAGGCTTCTAAAGAAGCAAAGCTCAGCCTGGTGTCTTCAGAACCTCCCTAAAATTCTCCATTTTAGCACCCTTCCCTCTTTATAGGGAGTGCAAGTACCCTACTCTATTGGAAGTTATATGTGCTTCAGCCAAAGACCCTAGGCCGGAAGGAACAAGTGACTTGCTTAAAAACTGGGCTCTAGTTCCATTTCTGATCATCGCAGTGTTTGCTGAAGCAAAGGCTTAATGTCTACCTTAGAGAATGAGTGCTATAACCTGTACCGTGGATATTAAAATCAAGAATACACTGAAAATACAATATTGGGCATTAGAATATGCTCTTACATAATTACCCATGGCCGTAATGAAAGCAGTCCCTCTTTCTTAAAGTATATGGTGCTTTTGGTCTTCAGTGACAACATTTTTATATTATTGCTCTTTACATTCAATTATGATACAACCAATGAACCAGCTATGCACAATTACCAGGCATACAAGAAAAGAAGAAAGAAAGAAAAAAAGAAAGAAAAGGAAAGAAAGAAAAAAAGAAAGAAGAAAAGAGAAAACAAAAGGAAAGAAAGAAAAAAGAAAGAAGAAAGAAAAGAAAGAAAAAAGAAAAGAAAAGAAAAGAAAAAAGAAAAGAAAAGAAAAGAAAAGAAAAGAAAAAAAAAAGAAAAGAAAGAAAAAAGAAAAGAAAAGTTAAGTTTCCTTTGCTGGGTATCTGTAGCTGCCATTTCCAGGGTGTGCTGTTCTTTTGGGTCCTAAGCCTTTGCTTGCTATCAGCCTCTTCCTTATTCTCTCTGGTTTGTCTCCAGATATTACTTTTTAGGCAGTTAATCAACTACCCTTAATTTATTTTCTCTCATTTGCCATCATGTAAAATGCTATAAGGACTACTGCTTAGCATTAGAAAAGGGCAGATACTACACCTCTACCCTCAAGGAATCTATAAGTTAGTTGGGGATCCAGGCCAACATATTTAAATCAATTAATATGCTATCACTTTTTCTTGATGGCATATTACCTTTCCATAAATGCTACATAAAATGAGCACATCGACATGCAGTAAGGTATGTGCTGCCACAGATTTAAAAGAGCAGTGTATAATGATAATATTTTGTATGTACTGTATACCCATTTCCTAGAACAGTTCCTGACATGTAAAAGACACCCAATAAATATTTATAGAATGAATTCTCTCCTCTCCTGACCTGCCATCTATTTTAAAGCTAAGGGACCAGGTGTTTCCAGGACATGTACCTTTCCCAAAGGGCCCCAGAGTCATTACAATTTCCATAAAGTTGTGCAGTTTTCTGGCAGCCATCCCAGAGGGGGCGATACCTCATCTAACAAGTCAGCGGGTGCTGCTTCTCTGGGGACAGTGCCCATGGGAGCTTCGTTTGAACCTCTAATGAGACTGGGGGGTTTTGGTGGGTGGTGGGGAGCAGCAAGGTGGTGATACAGGTCTGCAGCAGTGAGTCCTGTTGCCTCAGCAGAACGCGCACACATCTCCGGTGAACACCCTGTAGCCCAGAAAGGCCACTCAGCCACACATTCTTTGATATGAGTGGGTTCCAAGAGATGTTTACAAAAGCATCTCCGCAAAGTGTTCTCACTTAGCACTTATTCAAGGGTGCCAATTAGGAAAGAGAACCATAGGCTGAGTCAAATAGAAGGCAAAAACACCACCTCTCGCTCTCTCCAGGCGGCGAAGCTTCCTCCTGTGAGATCTGGGCAGTAAAGGGTTAGCAGTTTTATGCTCCTCCCTCCACCTGAAACGCCTTCAGTCCTTGCCAATGCTTGGGCACCTGCAACCTTTAAGACTTGTGCCTCCATGGGCCAGTTTACTTGCCCCACTGGCGGAGATTCAGTTACAGATGTAGTGACAAGTGATGCTGGAAAAAGTCCTATTTCTGGACTCAATTTCCTCATCTATAAAATGAAGTTTGGGGGCTAATTGATTTCTCAGGGCCCCTTTCTAGCTCAAACTTCATCTTTATATGGGCTGTGTTCTCAGGTGAGAGGCTGGAGTGGACAAAGAAGCCTTCCTCTTCTGCTGGAGCCATCCTGTCAGGGAAAGGCCAGTCTTCCAAGAGGTCTGGTGCAAGGTCAGGGCAAAGGCTGGCGCGGTTACTTCCATACACGGTGTTCATGCCTTCACCTCCTTAGTCACGAAAGTCGATGATGAAGGCCTCACATGTGCCCCAAACAGTGCAAAGCCATAACAGAAATACAAGCTTTATTCTGCATAAGACAAAACATCCTACCATACCCACCACAGGCCAGTTTTATAGAGATTTTAATGAGGCACCAAAATGGTGAGGTTACTAGAAGGTGATGGGCAGCCTTATGAATGATTCTTAATCATACAACTCCCCACTGCTCACTGTAAATGTAGTATGTGGTCAGGTAACATAATGTGGGATTACTACAAAACTGATGTGATTTTGGATGTTTTGTTTTGTTAACCCCAGGGGCTGTGTGAGGAACTTAGAAGGGATATATTGGTTTGGTTTACCTGTTCCTTTGCTTTGGCTTTCTCTACCACCCAGTGTTACCTTAGTCTATTTAAAGTTTTATCCCAGTGATTCTCAGTGGTAGACTTTTCCCAAATCACAGAGCCCTTTACTGCTGTAATGAGTCTCCACACTGATAGGAGTGTGTGGAATCCCTTAGGTGTGTTGAGGTGGAAAAAAAAAAAGCTCTACTGGTTTGGAATAGGCTGAGGGTATTTCTCCCTTTGGCTCAAGAATGCTGTGTCAAAAGGAGTGCTGCCTTGAAGGTGGCTGTCTGGCCTCAGTTGGTGCCTTTCCTTGTAGATGTCTTTCCCCTCTGGGGACCTGAAGCATTTCTAGAGGTAAGGAGCAAAAACAGGGTTTCCAAGGATGTGATGATTGTTCTCAACCACCAGCTGTTTGTCTCTGCCTGATTCAACTCTCAATCCTCTCTGTAGTTCCAGTTTCTTGGGCAGGGTAAGCTGTTTTATTGCTCACTGTAGAGATTTCCTTTAATTACTAACATATCACAGAGATAAACCCAAGTTTCTAACACACACAGGAATAGAACAGACCTAGGAAATAATAGCCCTATAAAAGAGGACTTGGAGTTGCTGGAACTGAGAAGGAATAAAAAAACAGAGTAATAAAAAAATTAAATGTCAGTATCAAGCGTATTAGTGGAACTGAAAATGCCTGTGAGGATAATAAAACATCTTCAACTTAATAATAATAAAAATGCGTTTGACTTAGATAATAATGGGGAAGATGAACCAAGAATTTGCATCTTGTTTCCTTCCAAGTTTTTCCTCACAAATGCTATTCTATTGAAGAGAAGCAAGGTTTAAGCCTATTGGATAATCAGCCTTTCAGGGATGTATGGATGGTAAGGACTCCCATATTCTCCATCTCCACTATAAAGTGAGGAAGAAAGCATGAATACTAATTGTAGCACATAAAGCTCAGGTTAAATATAAAACAGCTCCTACCAGAGCAGAATTTGAGCACTGGAAGAGGAGTCTGAGGTGGTGTAGTAGACTGTTTCAAAAGATGGCTGCAACAATAGTTCCCATCCCATATGGTCCTTTGCAAAGAACCTTTCTACTCTCCCATCAAGAGGCGGAGTCTGTTTCCGCTCCCTTTAAATCTCAGATAGCCTCAGGCCTTGTTTTTACCAAAAGAATATGATGAGTGGGTGGTGTGGACCTCCTCAGGCTGGGCCTTAAGAGATCATAGCTTCTGCTTCACCACTTGGAATACTCATTCTTGGAATTCAGCTGCCATGTAAAGAAGCCCAAGTTAGCCAAGTGGAGAGGCAGAGACAGGTTCCAACCTCCTAGTCAACCCTGCCAACATACTACACATGTGAGTGAAGCCATCCTGGTACTCCAACCTCAGCTTCCATCAGATAGCAACCTCTTGAAAGATGCCAGCTGATACCACATAAAGCAGACGGATGAACTGTCCAGTTGAGTCCTGGTCAAATTACTGACCCATAGAATTAGGAACAAACAAAATAGTTCTTGACTAAAGGTACCGAATTTGGGGGGTAGCTTGTTAATGTAGCAAAAGATAATCAAGACAGGTGAAAATCTCCATTTTAGGAGCAGGTTAGATAGTCACTTGTTTTGAGAACTCAGGCAAGACAGTTTGAGACCTCAAACCCACCTTTCTGGTTATAATAATCCACTGAACATGGGGAAAGAGGAGGAATTAATTCTCTTAGAGTCTCTATGTTGAATCTTGTTAGCACTTCTGGATGGGACTTCCTAATAGGAAGCCTTCAAGAGGAAATTGGTGTTTCTCGGTAGCTCCTGAAATAAAAACTCTTCATTCTCACTCAAGAAGGGGTTTCATTGATGCTCGTTTGCCCGCTACCCCCTAGAGATCCTTCCTGCTGTAGAAAATTAAAGTCATTTCTGTTCATATCATCACTTGATATTACTGAGAATTATCACTGGTGTCTGGAGCACAGGATGTGCTCTAGAGTATCCTCTCTGGTGACTGTTACCACACACCACTTTGGTAACCCAAGCCCCTTTTCAGTGTCTGATTCTGGCTATGATTGCCCAGCCATTCAACCCTGGTTCTATGGCATCGTCTCTTCTATTTCCTTCTGGCTAGCCATACGTTCCACTTTGGTGAGCTGTAGTTAGAATGCATGAGGTATGTGGAGAGGTGGCCACTTGCAGGCTTCTTCCTTTTAGACTGTATCAATGCCATTAATGGGAGGTTCCCACCTACCATAAAGGGATTAATTTGATTTAATGAACAGAAACGCAGGCTGAGGGCTTAGGAGAAGCTTTCCCAAAAGGTTTAGTTGATGCTATGTTTTTGTATGTGAAAATTTTGCTTTGGGGTTGTGAACTCTTTAAAACAAACAGTTGAGGTCATTGTTAATGGGAGACAGGATGACTCGCATAGCTTCTGTCAAGACTGTTTTTAGGGAGGAAATGCAGCAAACAGGGTTGGGCCTTTTCACAATGATCCATCTTTCAAAAGCACGAGTGAATGCCCCATCTCATTAATCATAAGACTCTGGCTTACACTGCAAATAGGGAGCAAGAGCTACTCATGAGGCCATCACATCTCTCCTCTTGCTGAATAGTGAGAAAGGGCCAAATAATCTCATCTTCTTCCTACTTGCTACTAAAGAACACCTCTTTGTCCAGGCTGGGCACAGAAAAAAATGGGTGGACATTCAAATTATTAAATCTTATTATTTTATGTCACTCTTCTGAGGTAAAATGTTAGGGAGGAAAAAAATCTTATTTCATTCTTGATTGCCCTGGGCTAGGCACAAGTTTCATCATGTCTCTTTGATATACCACCCTACCATCACCTGGTAACCAAGAAGGCCAAAGCAGATGCATCTTCTGTCTCACATGATCTCTCCAACATGTCTCATTCTCCTACCAAAACAATGCTTATTACCTAAACTTAACTTCCAAGAAAGAAACCATTATCCTACACAAAAATGACCAAAGAAATCAAGGGAGAGTAAAAACTCTGCAGAAAGGAACAGTTTTTGAACTTATCAGACAGCCGACGTTGCAAAACCAACTAGTTTAAAACTCAAAGGAAGACAAGTACTTTCAAGCAGACATGAAAAATGAACTCTTGTTTACTTGGGGTAGATGCTGGGTACCAGGCAAACAGCTAAAATTGTTAACAAATTTCATGAGAGTATAGAACTTTTGGGAACAATAGACAAAAGAGGAGTTTGAACCCATTGGGAAACTCTTTCTCATAGACTTTACTGTTCAAGTGATATTGGGAACAGAACAAGAGGTGAAAGAGGTCTTCCTTTGTGGTGGAGGCCAAGGGAGATGCACAGTTGCCACTTTAGGAAAGGAACAAAGCCCTGTCCCAGATGCTTCTACCCTTTCTCTACTACAAAACAAAGCCTTAAGCTGCTTAGGAAAAAAAAAGAGCAGCATTCAGGGCACAGGGGAAGATACAGTGCAGCTGGGGAAAAGGAATAGGGAAAAACAACAACAACAACAACAACAACAACAACAACACACCCGCAACCCTATATCTATGCAGGACAGAAAAAGGATTGGGTCCAGATGATTAAAGATTCCTTACTGCTGAAGGAGGGACAGGATCACTGAGAACAGAAAATGTGAACACCTCCACTCCTCATCACCAAGCTAGCAAGCAACAAATAACTAAGGTCAGCAGTAAACTGCTGGAGGAGAGAGATTCTGAGATGAAGCAGAAAGTAAAGACCTAAAACAAGGAAGATCACTTAATTATGCTCTTCAATAGTGTAGTGAAAATTTCAGACAATGCAGTAAGGCCAGAAAAAAAGGCTCACAGATTAAAAAGGGAGAAAGAGCACTATTCACATATGATAAAATTGTCTATATAGAAAGCCCTCCTCCCCCAAATCTACAAAAAACCCACTAGTACTAATAAGTAAGTTTAGTTTCGTAAGATCACAGGATACAGGGCCACTATATGAAAACAAAACAAAATGAAACAAAAAACCACCCTCTATTCTAATGCTATATACAACAAACAATTGGAAAGTGAAGTAGATTTTTTTTTCTTTAAAAAAAAGCACCATCTATAACAGCAACAAAAACCATGAAATACTTAGGTGCCAGGTTTGTGTGCTGAAAACTACAAAATGAAACAAATCAAAGATAACCTAAACAAATGGAAAGATATACTATGTTCATGGATTGGAGAACTCAAAGTTGGTAAGATGTCAAATTTTCCCAAACTGATCTATAGATTAAATACAATCCCAATTAAAGTACCAGCACACTATTTTCATTGGAAATTGACAATCTGGCTCTAGAATTTATATAGAAAAGCAAGGAAACTAGAAAAGCCAAAACATTTTTAAAAAGAAGAGCAAAGTTGGAGGATTCATACTACTTACTTTCAAAACCTACAACAATCATGACAAAGTAGTATTAGAGAAATTACAGACATATAGATCAATGTTCCAGTAGGAGAGTCCAGAAATAGATTTAATACATATGTATGATCATGGTTTTTGACAAAAGGTGAGAAGAAAATTCAGTGGAGAAAGAAGAGCTTTACCAATAAATGGTGCTGGAAGAAGTGGATAGCTATTATATTAGTGCCCTGTGATCGCTGTAACAAAGTTACAAAAACTAGCTGACTTAAAACAACCAAAATGTATTCCCGCTCAGTTCTATAGATCAGAAGTCCAAAATCAAAGTGTTAGCAGGGCTGCATGCCCTCTGAAGGCGCTAGGGGAGAAACTATTCCTTGCCTTTTCCAGCTTCTCATGGCTGTAAGTATTAACTGGCTGTGGGCACATTACTCCAATCTCTGCTGCTGTGGTCACATTGTCTCCTCCATTTCTATGTATTTCAAAAATCCTTCTGCTTTTCTCTTATAAGGAAACATGAGATTGTACTTAGAGTACACCTGAATAATACAGGATAAATGTTCAAGATTCTTAATCACGATTTTTTCTCATTAAGTAATGTGTATAGGTTCTATAGATTAGGGCATGGACATATCTTCTTGGAGGCCACAACTCAGCCCAATAGAACCACATACAAAAAAAAAAAAACAAACACATTATGCCATATATAAAAATTAACTCAAAATGTATCATACACCTTAATGTAAAGTATAAAACTATAAAATTTCTAGAAGAAAACATGGAAGAAATTTTTTGTGATCTTGGCTTAGGCAAAGATTTTTTAGATCTATCACAAAGTGCACAATCCATAAAATTTTTCAAAATTGATATAATTAGACCTCATCAAAATTAAGAACCTCTGCTCTTTAAAAGAGAAGGACAAAACAGCATGGACTTGGAAGAAAGATTTTCAAACCATATACATGAAAAAGAACTTGTATTTGGGATACAAAAAGAATTTTCAAAACTCAGCAATAAGAAAAAAACATTTTAAAAATGGGAAAAAAATTTAGATGGACACCTTACCTTAGACAATACAAAGATGACAAACAGGCATGTGAAACGATGCTCAGCATTATAAGTCATTTGGGAAATACAATTAAAGCTGCAATAAAATCACTATGCACCTATCAGAATTGCTCAAATTTAATACAAAATCATACATCCATTTTGGAAAACACTTTGGCAGTTTCTCATTAAAGCTTAGCATAAAATTCAGCAACTCTATTCATAGGTGTTTATAAAAGCTAAATGAAGACATGTTCACAGCAAAACATGTATATGAATGCTTATGGTGGCTGTATTCATAATTGCAAAAAACTGGGAACAACCCAGATGTCCTTTAAGTGGTGAGTGGATAAACAAACAGGGGTACATTCATTCAATGGAATGCTACCCACTAATAAAAAGGCATGAACTACAATCATGCTACAATATAGATGAATCTCAAATGCAAATTGAAAAAGACCAAACTGAAAAACTTCCATATTGTATGATTCCATTCACATAACATTCTCGGAAAGGCACGATACGGGAACAAAAATCTGACTTTAAGAGGCTGAGCATTGAAGAAAGGGTTTGATTGCAAAAGGAATGAAGGAATTCCTTAGTATGATGGAACTCTTCAATATCTTGGTTATGATGATGGTTACATGACTGCATGTACTTGTTAGAACTGTAAAATACAAAGAGTAAAATCTGATGGATGTAAATATGTAAATTATTATCTCAATAAACCACCACCACCAATAAACCAATAATAACAACAACAAAAGTTGTGCTAATTTATGTTCCAAGTGGCAGTGTATGTCAAAGCCAGTCTCTCTACCTGTTCCAGTAATGCATATTATTTGTCTTTGAAAAAATTTGCTAATTTGATAAAAATATTATCTTATTATTGCTTTTATTTTCACATTCTTGATTATGAAAGAATCCATATATTTATTGTCTTTCTGTGTTTATTTTGTGAATTTCCTGTTCACATCTGTTGTCTACTTTTCTATGGGCTTTTTCCTATTGATTACTGACTAGTGGGAGGTCTAGCTATATTCTGGATATTAATCTTCTGCCAATTATAGATACTGAACATTATTTTCTTCTAGTCTGTCACTTGTATTTTAACTCTGTTTTATAAATTCTCACCAAAATAAATAAATAAATAAATAAATAAATAAATAAATAAATAAATAAATTCTCACCAAATATCAGTAAGTTTTCAATTTATTTTTATACATTTTCCTGGCAATTATTTATAATCAATAACAATTTTTTTCTTTTTCTTCTCTGTCTTACTTCTGCATGTTTTATTCATTAGCCGGAAAATGCAGTATCATAATACTGAAGACAGTGAGCATTCTTTTTTTTTTTTTTTAAAGATTTATTTACTTATTTGAAAGAGAGAGCAAGTGCACTCATGTGTGTGTGCCAGCAGGGGGAGGGGCATAGGGAGAAGGAAAGGGAGAGAGAATCTTCAAGCAGATTTCCTGCTGAGCATGGAGCCCAACTTGGGGCCCAATGTGGGGCTTGATCCCAGGACCCTGAGATCATGACCTGATTTGAAATCAAGAGTTGGATGGTTAACTGACTGAAGCACCCAGGCACACTGACAGTGAGCATTCTTATTTAATTTTCTTACTTTGGCGACTTTTTCCCATTTTTATCTGCTGATTAAGATAGTCTGGTGTTTCCTGGATAAACCTTATTTGGTCAAAACAGATTATTCTCTTAATATGCTGCTGAATTCAATCCCTAGTATTTTGTTTGAAATTTAAAAATCTATATCCTAATTCAGAATGATGTATAGTTTGCTTTTTTGTATTTCTGGAAATGTGTCTTCCAGAATTAGGCTAATTGGATAAAGTGAACGAAGAAAATATTCTATTTTTTCTTAAGTTCTGACAGAACGTGAACAGATTGTACAGGAACATATTAAATAGAATTATTTACTAAATATGTGTGTGTGTGGGGGGGAAATCTCATCAAAAGACTGTTTAGTACTCAGTCCTCTTTCACTTATATTAAATTAGTTTCTTTTAGTAAAATCTTTGTTCCTAATGACAGTAATATGTTTAGTTGCTTACCTATAATATACATAAGACTGGTTCAAAGTGTAACACCAATTATCAAACTATAACAAACCTAAGAGTAAAATTTAAACTTTTTTTTTTTTTTTTGTAATTCTTTTGTGGAAAGAAAACATAGCTGTTTTCAAAAATAACTTGAAATTATTATCTGTTCTTCATGGTTACGTTATGAATTTAACATATAATTAGGTTAATTTATTTCTGTTTTCATGCAATTATTGAGTCTGCTTTATTTCTTTCCTTTTTGATTTAATCAAAATTTTTAGATTTTGAAATAATCACAACTTAGAAAAATTGAAAGTGTGGTACAAATAATTTTACATTTTTTTCCCTAAACCCTTTGAGAGTTAATTGCCCATCTGATGCCCTATTATATGCACAATACAAACATTAAAGTCAGGAAATTAACACTGATATATCACTATCATCTTACCCTCAAATCCTATCCAAGGTTCACCAATTGTCTCAGTGTCTTTTAGAACCAAAGAATCCAGGTGAGAATTACAAGTTGCATTTAGTTGCATTTCTTTAGTCTTCTTAAATTCGGAACAGCTCCTTGGCTTTCCTTGACGTTCATGATCTTGAGACTTTTGAAGATTATAGATCAGCTGCTACCTTCTCCCCGCGAGTGCAAGCCCTCCTTACACTACCCCTAAGCTCTGATTCCTCATGCCAGACCGTTTCTCCGAGTGGGCACTCTTTTTGGCCTGTACTGGTTCTGACACCCGGAGCTGGACTGGCCCCATGCATGCAGGCCTGGGCGTCACTCTGCGCTATGATACTCTCAGCCAGGTCACTTCTCTGTGTGATGCCTTCCTCACCACCAGGCCACCCTTCAAACACAGATACCTTCCTCATTCATCCTGTTCAGGTTCTGACAGCCCACACCAGGCCATTCCTCTGCAGACTGCCTCCTCCTCACCCTTAATTTTATTTTTTAAATATATAAGTGTTGAAGAACTACTGGAAAAGAAGTAGAATGATGGAAGCTTCAAGTTAACCAAATGTCTCAAATTTCAAAAAAGGGGAAGAAAGCGGGTTCTCATATAACTGTCACGGATATCCTTTGACATAGTAATTTTATTCCTGATACTGAATTTTATTCTGTTTATGCTGAATCACTTGACATGCTTTTTAGAAGGCCTTATATACCAAAGTGATCATAACAGATTTATTTATAAGAACTTAAAACTGGCAATATCCAGCAATGGGGAATGATAATGTAATTTATAATACAGCCATGATAATTTTA
This sequence comes from Canis aureus, assembly GCF_053574225.1. Taxonomy (NCBI): domain Eukaryota; kingdom Metazoa; phylum Chordata; class Mammalia; order Carnivora; family Canidae; genus Canis; species Canis aureus. Next base: position 14,164,758 of record NC_135622.1, read on the forward strand.
ATTATGTTTGCAAAAATACAAAGAAATATTTTTTTAAAAAGATTTATTTATTTATTTTAGAGAGAGAGAAAGAGAAAGGACACAAGAGTAGGGGGAGGGGTAGAGGGGGGAGAGAGAATTTCCAGCAGGCTCCCCACTGAGCATGGAGTCCAATGCTGGGTTCAATCTCACAAACTGAGACCATAACCTCAGCCAAAATCAAGAATTGGAAGCTTAGCCAGCTGAGCTACCCAGGCACCCCAGGAATAAATTTTTAAATAGTATATAAAAGTCAGTATATAAAATTAAATATATAGTATGAGCTAAATTATGCAAAAATACATATTAGTGAGGAAACTAGATACAACAAAATATTTAAGGTGATTACTCTGGGTAATATGACAATGGGTATTCTTTTTCCCTTCTGAATTGTACCTTTTATATTCTTCTACATTTATTTAACAAGCATGTATTGGTTTTAAAATGGGAAAAATAAACTTTAAGACATTAGCATCTATCTCCATAGCACTGTAAGGCATAGCAGCTACTCATATCTATGACCAAAGAATGAGACTCTTCTGGATAGGAAGGGCCAAACCTTATAAGCAAGTACAGAACATCAGAAGCCATGAGGAAGGATGTGATCTTCTGACTAACAGTAGTGGTAGCAGCAACAGCAGCTAATGTTTGTTGAGTACTAACCACATGTCAAGTATTGTCTGTGTATCTCTTTATCTGATCCTCAGTAGTTCCAAGGGATTCCATTATCTTCTTTTTACAGATGAGGACACTGAAAGGTTAACTTACTCATGGTCAGACAGCTAGCACAGGGCAGAGCCATGACCTGAATATAAGCAGCTGATCTCACAGACTAGTACAGATTGGGCAGGTTGTAGAAGAATGAAGTCTACTAATCAGGGGGGTGAGAGGCACTGCAGCACAATGATCTCACTCTCTTCTCATCTGCTACGTGATTCCAGACGTCAGGTAGAAAGCAGTAACTGCCGTAAGAAAGAGCCATGGTTATGGGTTGGAGAAGGGAGAGATAACTTCTATCACACAGCAACATGGAGGATAAGTCAGCAGACAATGAGGCAGGCAGCAGGAAGACCAATTAAGAAAAGTTGTAGTGACGCAGGTAAGAGAAGAAGGTGGCCTGAACTAAGGTGTCTCTTCTATAGGCCAGCTTTGTGGATTAAAGGTTTCCACTCTGTGCTTCCCATGGACTCCCACTATTATGGCTTATTTTCCCATACCAGACCTGCCCTGGATAATCCCAATATTTGCAGGTCACGAGAAGTTGAGGATTAAAACCAGTATGCATTTCTGGTACTTGAGTCTTGCCATCCCTCCCTCTGAATTACTTTCTTTCCCTTTTACTCAAATTCCTATAAGGAAAGAACACACAGCAAACACAAAGGGGGATCAAGCAGAAGGACTTCTCAAGTTGATACAGTATGGATACCCAAGTGGACTTCTAGACTCAGTGGTACAGGATGAGGGCACTGACCACGTCTGCTACGTATGGTCCCTCAGCCACAGAAAAGAGCTGGTGCAATCAGAGCACTTGCTGTGCACCAAGTACCTGCCAGCAGAGGAGGGAAAGTACCCCCCAAGAGGGGAGCTTTGGGTCTTGCAGCCAAGGCACAGTCTTCTACCACAGGGACATTCCTTGTTCAAGGTAGGAGACAGGGAGCTTGCCTTAAAGGGGCCAGAAGAAGAATCTGGCAGGTAAGGGAAAAAGATGTGAGACAGTCACAGTGTGGACATGGATGCCTGAATGGCATATCAGAGTTGGCTTCAAGGGACAGATGTCTGGCAGAAATTTCCAGGAGTAGAAGGGAGGATGAGCATCTTGAAGGCTTTTTGATTATGATTCGCTTTCTTTGTGCCTCAGTTGCCCTGAACAGGACTGAGCATACAATGCGCATTCGGTAAGCAGTCAATGATATAACTTTAATGACCTCAAAACAACCCTAGGAAGCAGGGTTTATTAATAAGCCCACTTTACAGATAGAGAAGGCATGGTATTAGGAGCAATGAAGGAGTAAAATTTTGCCAGTTTATAAGTCAATGTGTCAGAGGAACAAAATCAGCTGCCTTCTATCAACCAAGAGCATGCCTCATAAATGTGTTATTTGTGGGTGTGGACAGCAAGGTGTGAAGTGGCTACCTACCGTTCAGCACATTAGCACAGTGAATTTTTCAAGCATGAATTTTTTTATTGTCTCAATTTCTTTCTATCTTTTTTAAAAAAGATTTTATTTATTTATTTGACAGAGAGAGGGAGAGAGCATAAGCAGGGGGAGTGGCAGAGAAAGGGAGATGGAGAAGCAGACACCCAGAGGAGCAGGAACCCCAATGTGGGGCTTGGTTCCAGGACCCTGGAATCATGACCTGAGCTGAAGGCAGACACTTAACCAAGTGAGCCACCCAGGTGCCCCCTTGATCCTGCCTAATTTCTAGGGACTAAAGCTAGAATAAGGAGGCCACCAGCAAAGGTCTCAGAACATTGCATGTGTGTATAAGTGTGTGCACATGGATATATCTACATGCATGTATTCATGTTATGTGTTCATACCTAAAACAACTACTATTCATGTTAACTAACCAAATTAACATGATTAGTAATGATTTATTTGTCCACTGTCCTACAACACTGTTCTTCACCTTGCTGAGTTTTTATTTATTCTTAGGACCTTTTCTTTTGCATTTATCCCTTAATACTTATTCCAGTTTTTATATTTCCTTAAACTTTCCACTTAAAAAAATGGAATGAAGAAAAATTCTAGAGAGAATGACAAAAAGAACCAGTTTTAGCAACTTGAATGTACCTGCAGTTGCTTGTATCTGGGGGGCTTGCTTTCTGTAGGCAATAAGAGACCCTGGCCTTCATCAGTGATGCTATAGCTAAGGTCAGAGAGAGAAGGATTCAAGGAATACCAGCTGCAATCATCAGGTGGTCCACCAGTGTGTGGATCCTGACAACCAACTTACTGGACTCATTTTCTAAAGCACTGGTGTAGCATCAGCAGGAGGGAGCAGGTGGTGGTGTGGAGGGAAAGAGTGCAGGACTATGTGACCTTGAAAGGTCATTACCAGAGTTGGGACAGACCAATGGTTTGGAGCGGGGAATCCAGCTATGGGAAGCATTGTCTGCCCTCATATTTTCAGCTCTCCCATCCCTGCTGCCATAGTGCTGGAGTTCAGACAATGCTTCTCATGCCAAGATCAGCAGTTTGTAGCATTGTTATACACAATTTTACCTCTTTCATTTTTCTCCTCCTAGCATTACTCATTCTTTTAATTGTTAGTTTACTACTCTTGTGTTCCTTCTCTTCCCTACTCTAATCTAAGCTGAGTCAAATGACGGAGAGGACTTAGTTTTGTGAGAGGGTCAGCCACAGGTTGTCTCTCTTCATGTTTTCTGCTCAGGCCCCAAACCGATAGCACTCCCTAAATATTAAATAATGAGGTTGCTGATTCCTTCTGTCTCAGTCCACTCCCTAGTTATAACTGGTATTATCACACTTCCAGTGTGCCTCATTGTATTTTCGTAATCATTCTTTGGGATTGGTAGGCAAAGATCACTAATATCTCACATATAGGTGAAGAAACTAAGGCTCAGAGAGGTGAAGGGATTTATATTGGTGGAGCCATGGCTGAATACTGATTCACATACTGTGAAGGTACTGGGGATCTGACTCATGCCACAGCCTCAGGTAAGCCACTTACCCCATTTGTGTGTAATTTCTAGTATAGGGATGAAAGTACCAACTTGCTTCCCAGGGAAGCTGCAGAGATTAATTAGCCAATTAAACAATTGTCAAAGGATTTGGAGATTCCAAATGTTACATAAATGTTTTAATAAGCTTTTAATGTTAAGGCTACATTAGGGACCCATGGGTGGAAATGAGGTGAATTTATCTATGAGTGCTTCTATTTTACAGGGTCTGCAAAGTGCATAAACTAGATTGAGCTGGTTTAGGGAATATGGTTGGCTCTTTCTAAATGGCTCCTAGGTGTTGGCCCTGCTACTTGCAAGTCCTATTTCTGCTTCCCCTCCTCTAGTTGAACCCAAGCAGATGGTCGCTGTCTATCTGGCCAACATAACGAGAAAACACCAGAGAAGGGCTGGCTCCCCATGCCTCCTGGGGCAGCTGAGATAATCACAAGCAGACTCCCCACAGGCCTTCCAGATGGGCACTTTGACCTCCAAGAAAATATCCCAAATAATTTCCAGGGCATTTGAAGCATGTATGGTGTGGTAATGGACATTAAGAAATGACCCAATCATGTCTAGGGTCTTCATGCTATGGTTTCTCTCTCTTCACTGAAACTTGTTTAACTTGGATCATAACAAGTTTGTAATATTGCATAGGGAAACTAATGACAACTTAACATCATACCAAAGAAAATATCTGAAGTCAATTTACTTTACAAGAAACCTCTAAGGCCCAATGAAGACAGGTTGTGTGATGACATGCTATCCCATGCTCATCTGAAAGACAATGGCCTGCTCCCAGTTGCTTAGTTTCATAAGTCTACTGAAGCTAGCCTCCCTTCCCTTTCTGTGTCTTACTTTTCCCAATCTGTAGAACAAAGACAATGGATTCTGTCTGAAAGTTGCCTCAGCTGAAAGTCACTTTAAGCCAGAACAGATATTCAGCTGGTATATCCAGTCTCTTCATCTGAAAAGGAAGGACGAAAGAATCTACCCACAAATTTCAAATGGTAAGTCATGGCCCTCCATCACTTGGAGAGCTACTCTTTTTCTCAGATGTCTGCGTGAATAACTATGTCATTTCCTTGGAGGCACTGTTCAAATCTCATCTCTGTGAGGCCTGCCCGGTCTCATTTAATACTGCATTTGGTGTGGGGACACCTCTCACCTCCCTTCCCTGTTATCTTTGTTTTACTTTCTTATTCTTTCCACAGTACTTCCTACCTACTTACGACTATATAGCTTAGGAATTATTCTTATTACTTATCTATTTCCTCAATCCTCCATCCTGAATTATAAGCTCCATGAGGTCAGGAATTTTGGCCTATTTTATTCAAAGATGCATCTCTAGTGCTTGGCACATAGCAGAGGCTCAGCAAATATTTATTAAATGAATGAAGGACCCTCTAAGAATAATTTACTTTTAAATTATTGAGAGTAAGAGGTTAACTTTTTTTGAATACTCACTATACACAACTCAGGGCCCAGAAGATATTTAAAAACACCTTCTAGTTGACTGGCATATGTATCTGAAAACCACAAATACTTTGTCATTGCCTTCTTCTACCTGTTTTCTCTTTGGTTTTGGGAAACCCTATTGATTAACCAGCCAAGTAGGAGGGCCACGCAAGGGAGGTGAAGCTGGGTAAAGTCAAGGGATATGAAAGTAAGACTGAGCAAAGATCCAGAATACTCACAGCAGTAAGTCATTAAGACTTCACAGAATTTGGGAGAGTCACTAACAGAACAGCCAGAGAAGATGGGGACTTGAAAAAACATTTATAACATCTGTCCTTCTGTTGTTTGGACCCCACTCCCTGGCTTGTTCTAGGCACTGCAATAGTTATCCTGTAAGATATAGGGAATACTATGATTGCCACTGAAAAAACAGAATCTCTAAAAAAAAGAGGCAACTGACACACTGGATGGAGCAGGGAAATGGTGTGCATGAGGAAAGTTCACAAGGCCACCTGTGTGTCCAGAATTCATCACAGAAAACTTCCTACAGGAAAGGTAGACCTGAGAGTATGAAAGGAAATATTTTTGCGTAGACATAAGAACAAGTATGTAATAATTATATTTTTTTATAGGCAGAGTGGAAGGCATTAGACAATTCATTTAAGAAACTTCTTAATCATTTTTTGTAACAAGAAATATGATTTTGTTTCACCATAATTCAATTTAACTTTTATTATTTCCAGAATCATTTTTTAAAATTATTTTTATTTTTTAAAGATATTTATTTATTTGAGAGAGAGAGAGAGAGAACAAGTGGAGGGAGGGGCAGAGGGAGAAAGAGAAGCAGACTCCCCACTGAGCACGGAGCCCTATGAAGAGCTCGATCCTAGGTCCCTAGGATCATGACCTGAGCTGAAGGCAGATGCTTAACAAACTGAACCACCCAGGCATCCCCCCAGAATCATTTTTTAGAAGAAAACTTTATTGTATATTTGAATATCAATGAACCTAGTTATGGAATCTCAAAAACAAACAAACAAACAAACAGCCCTGGGCTAGAAGCTACTAAGCTGATTATCAGCTGGAGAGAGTATATAGCCTTTCTTCTTGTGATTAGGTGCTTTGTAATTGGGTCCTTATGGGGGCAATGGTATCTTTGTTAGAAAATATCTAATACTCATCCTGGCCTGTACTGAAAACAGGTCATGCAGCTAGCTGGGCTTCATGAGTAATTCTCCTGGAAAATACTGCTACTGCACCATGAGCTGTGTATATCACTTAATATATCCCCCTACACGTCAAATAACTCATCACAGGCTATGCTGAGCTCTAACTGGGCAGAGGAAACTTTCATGCTAGGGGTCCCCTCATATATTTATCATTCCTCGGTAACTGAACCAGCCAGGGGAGGCTGATGGCTAAGACACCAAGAGAAGGAGAGGAGGCACTTGCTTTCATGTGAGGGCTTGCAATACACTCAGTCTTTGGAGACTAAAGTTTTATATGTGAGTCACCAGCACTGAAAATGTGTGGCAGTGACAGCATCTGTGTTCAGTATGTCTGAGGTCCATTGGCTCTGTTGTGAGCCTCCTCCCAATCCAACCCAAAGAATCCTGCTGTCTTTTCCTTGGTTACCAGGCCCCACTTTATTTGGCAAGAAGGTAGAAGGATCCCTAAATGCAGATAAAGTTATAAGGGTTAACTGATTTCAACAGCTCATAGCCATTGAGAGACCATTATTCAGAAAATGTAGTGGGGAACACACACACACACACACACACACACACACACACACTCCTTCAACTTGTTTTAAATCATTGGACCAAACACATTCAGACTTTGGGAAAGTGAGTAAGGCACCAAGTTATGAGTGCAGTTTATAAAAGATAAAGATCTGAGTCATCCCTTTGTGGTTACAGATTATGAAGCCACTTTAGGCTCTCCCTAGACAGTATTCCCCGTGAATATTAGGCTGCAAACAGACCGAGCAGAAGGGAAGCACCTCTGATTACGACCCCTGTTAAGATCTGGTCCTAAGTATCTTTGTATACTTTACAATTTAATTTTTTGCCTTTGTAATCTTTACCCCTTGTGTATGTATCATCTAATGAAAAGGCCTTTTTTGAATTAACGTGGTATTTGGAAAAAGAACATGTGTTTCTGTTTTATTATTAAATATATTTTATAAAGAGAGAAAATGTTCTCAGACCCTAGTAGATGCCTGTCCTTTGTTTTTGTTTTTTTTTTTAAAGCAAGAATCCTGTAACACTTCAGGAAAATCGAATCCTTAACATAAACACTAAGATGGTGTGGGCCATGATAGGTTTTTGGGCAGACAGTGACTGTGGAGCTTAGGAATTCAGATTTGCTTCATCTGACCACCTTGGGGGTAAACATACTGCTCTGTCTTTTCCCAGCTAGTTGGTGAGCTTGGCATCTATTAAGCAGAACATTCTGGGATACAGACCATTCCAATTACCACAATGGTCTTGTGTTTCAAGACTGCTTGTTTATAAACACAGTCACTTTCTAGTTTAATTTCTTTCCTTTTTCAGTTTGTTGAAGCTCCAAAACCTTTTCAGAGTACAAAAGCTTAAATAAGGATTTTTTAGATTAATGTCTGGCAATATGCATTAAAATAATAAAAGACACCTGAAATGTGTGCTGCATAAACATCTAGTTTACATTCACTAGTAATCAAAGAAAAGGACATTAACACAATGAGAAGTTGCCATTTTGCACCTAATAATTAGCAAATGTATTAAAAATATTACTCTTGATGTTTGCAAGGTTTTGGTAAAATCAGCATACTCATGCACGGAAAGTAGCACTATAATACAGCAAATTGTATAGGAAGATATATTACCTTATGTTTTGTGAACTGTGAAACAATTTCTACCTTCTGGCACAATGATCCCACCCCTAGAAATTTACCTGCATGGAATAATTTACTAAAGTAAAAATGTTTAGGAAGATGTATATTACAGGATTCTCAGAGGAAAAAAAAACCTATATAAAATTAAAAACAAGCTGAATGAATGTCTCTCAACTAGAGAGCAAATACCCTATTATGGGGGATGACAGTATCTCAGAATCTTCCTAGGGGAAAAAGAGGAAAGAAACAAATATATGTGTAGTTTCAAAAGCAAACTGGGAATTACCATTGCTTTTATATTATTTTAATAAAGTTGCTTTATTTGATAATTTTAAATAATATTAAACAGGATATGATGTTTTTATGTTCATTAAAAAAGGTATGAGTAAAGAAAAGTTTGATAATTTCAAGAGCAAGTCTAACAGGCAGAAAATTAGGAAATGCAACTTAACAATGATAATTAATATTTATTGAGTACTATATGTGTTGGCTATTAAGCCAAGCTCCTGTATTTTTTTTTAAATTTTTATTTATTTACAATAGTCACAGAGAGAGAGAGAGAGAGAGAGAGAGAGAGAGGCAGAGACACAGGCAGAGGGAGAAGCAGGCTCCATGCAGGGAGCCCGACGTGGGATTCGATCCCGGGTCTCCAGGATCGCGCCCTGGGCCAAAGGCAGGCGCCAAACCGCTGCGCCACCCAGGGATCCCCCAAGCGCCTGTATTATTCTTTCTTTACTATTCATATCCTAGGTGGTGGAGTAGTTGCAGTGTGTGAAAAATCATTATCAGAACCAGGTAGTAAAGGAAAAATTCATTGGTTGTCTCAGAGGGCAGGGAGGTGTCTGAACCTTGAGCCTGCGTGGGGACTGGAGACAAAGACTCTGACTTATCTATGAAGTGGGGTTAGAATTGGAAGTTGCTGTGTAAAGATAAGATTCTTCATGGACTGAACTTCAGTGAAAGCACAAACCAGAAAGCAAATCTATCCTCTGGAGTGCGAGTAATAAAGAAATCTATTTACCACAACAAATGAAATACACTCTTCTGAATTTTCCTCTCCCAGGCACCCATTTCACAATATATTGGGCATCAGTTCATATCAGGCTATAAAATTTCTTCATTGCTATCCTTTAAACAATTATAAACAATAATGCCCTGAATAACTTCATATGTATATACAAGCATATAAATCTGTAGGACCTCAAGTCCTTGGAGGGGAACTGCTGGATGAAAAGATATGTACCTTATATTCCCTTCCTTAGCAGGTGTACCAATTATACTACCACAGCAATGCATGTGACAATTTCTTCATATCTAGGAAACACAGTATGTTGGTAACTTCTAAAAGAATAGAAATAGAATGTAAAACCGCCAGTCCAAGGGGAAAAAGGGAGAAAGGAGATTTTAAAAATCAATCAAATAGAAGGAAGGCAGATAGACTAGAGACATGATGACCACATGCAAAGTGGTACCCTGGACGGGATCCTGAAATAGAAAAAGACATTGGTAGAAAAACTGGTGAAATTTGACTAAAGTCTATGGTTTGGTTAACCAATGTTAATTTCTTATTATGACAAATGTACCACATAATATAAAAAATACTAACATTCAGGGCAACTGGGTAAGGGCATACAGAAATTCTCTGTATTATCTTTGCAACTTTTCTATAAATTTAAAATTACTCCCCTCCAAATTTTATTTATTTTTTCTAAGATTTTTTTTTGTTGTTGGATTCTTTTTTTTTAATTTATTTTTTATTGGTGTTCAATTTACTAACATACAGAATAACACCCAGTGCCCGTCACCCATTCACTCCCACCCCCCGCCCTCCTCCCCTTCTACCACCCCTAGTTCGTTTCCCAGAGTTAGCAGTCTTTACGTTCTGTCTCCCTTTCTGATATTCCCCACACATTTCTTCTCCCTTCCCTTCTATTCCCTTTCACTATTATTTATATTCCCCACATGAATGAGACCATATAATGTTTGTCCTTCTCCGACTGACTTACTTCACTCAGCATAATACCCTCCAGTTCCATCCACGTTGAAGCAAATGGTGGGTATTTGTCATTTCTAATAGCTGAGTAATATTCCATTGTATACATAAACCACATCTTCTTTTTCTAAGATTTTATATATTCATGAGACACACACACACCCACACACACACACACATACAGAAACAGAGGCAGAGACATAGGCAGAGGGAGAAGCAGGCTCCTTGCAGGGAGCCCGATGCAGGACTCGATCCCAGGACCTCGGGATCACTCCCTGAGCCGAAGGCGTTGAACTGCTGAGCCACCCAAATGTCCCTTTATTTTAAAAAACAACACGGAACAGAGGAAGGCTAGAGGAAGGCTGTCCCAGCAAGGAGGAAGATAGTATAAGCAGAGACATGGAAGGGAAATGTAGTACCATCCATGCAAGGAAATACATGGTTTGGGGCTGCTCAAGAGTAAAGTTGTATCTTTGAATGTGTAAGTTGTTTATTATTTCTTTTCTCCAACATCTTTAAAATCTTGATCTAGGTGTGCGTGGGTTGTCATGTTTTAAGGAAAAGTGTGAATTTAGGTTTTGTATTCACTTTGATTAGCTCATACCATTACCAAAGCATTGCCATTCTGGTAGTAACTAGGGAGGAACTAACTTCATTCATGAAGTCGCATCAGTGAATTGGTGTTCAAGTTACATAAACAGCCAAGTGGTGGTGGATATATTAAATTTGACTTCTCTATCAACTAAATAATGGCAAAAGCAAAATAAATGTTTTAGGGACAGTATGTTTTCTGCCCCCTTAATCAGAAGCAAATTGTCAGGTAAATAGGAAGCAGGGGAATTGACAACCACCGTATAAAACAACTATATATATATAGTATATATATATACACACAAATATATATATTTGTGTATGTGTGTATATATATGTGTATGTGTGTGTATATATATGTGTATATACACATATATATACACACACATATATAAAATCCTTGGTATATGTGTCAAAGACTGATAGTAATTTAAGGTATTAAGTAATTTTAGAAAATACTTGCTTGCATCCTGTATTTCTTTTTGCATCCTGTATTTCATACATGTAATGCTAATATTTTATTTTATTTTTATTATTTTTTAAAATATTTTATTTATTCATTCATGAGAGACAGAGAGAGAGAGGCAGAGACACAGGCGGAGGGAGAAGCAGGCTCCTCATAGGGAGTCCGATGTGGGACCTGATCCCTGGACCCGGGATCACGACCCGAGCCAAAGGCAGACGCCCAACCGCCAAGCCACCAGGTGTCCCCATGTAATGCTAATATTTTAAAGCCATATAAAAAAATAAAAGGCAGGAAAAGTTAAAAACAAAGAAAAGGGATGATAAATAGCACAAATAAGATGTTAGAAATAAAAATATGAGAACAATGGTCTAAACTAATGAGTTAAAAGATTGAGGTTCTCATATTTTATTAATAAGCAAACCCAACTACATGAGAGACAAGTTATAAATCAAAAATATAACTTTGAGGACACAGAAAGTTCAAAGTGAAGCAATGGAAAAAGACAAACTGAGCAAATACGAAAAGAAAGGGAAAAAAGAAAGAAAATACGTGCAAAATAGACTCTAGGACCAAACCAAACCAAAGTACTAGGAATAAATAGTCACTATGTACTGGTAAAAGGAGAATTCACCAAGACAAAATTTTTAAAGTTTTATATACCCAGTAGCATAGTCTCAAGATACAAAACTATAAAAGCAAAAACTTGTCACTGTTATAAGAATAAATTGACATGCCACAAGAGTAGAGGGAGATTTTTATCACTTTTAATTTTTATGATTAATAAGGCAGATTAAAAATATTTAAAAAGTGCAGAAGATTTGAATAGCACCATTATTTTTTTAATAATAAATTTATTTTTTATTGGTGTTCAATTTGCCAACGTACAGAATAACACCCAGTGCTCATCCCGTCAAGTGCCCCCCTAAGTGCCCGCCACCCAGTCACCCCCATCTCCCGCCCTCTTCCCCTTCCACCACCCCTAGTTTGTTTCCCAGAGTTAGGAGTCTCTCATGTTCTCTCTCCCTTTCTGATATTTCCCACCTATTTCTTCTCCCTTCCCCTCTATTCCCTTTCACTATTATTTATATTCCCCAAATGAATGAGACCATATAATGTTTGTCCTTCTCCAATTGACTTATTTCACTCAGCATAATACCCTTCAGTTCCATCCACGTCGAAGCAAATGGTGGGTATTTGTCATTTCTAATGGCTGAGTAATATTCCATTGTATACATAAACCACATCTTCCTTATCCATTCATCTTTCAATGGACACTGAGGCTCCTTCCACAGTTTGGCTATTGGGGACATTGCTGCTATGAACATCGGGGTGCAGGTGTCCCGGCGTTTCATTGCATCTGTATCTTTGGGGTAAATCCCCAACAGTGCAATTGCTGGGTCGTAGGGCAGATCTACTTTTAACCCTTTGAGGAACCTCCACACAGTTTTCCAGAGTGGCTGCACCATTTCACATTCCCACCAACAGTGTAAGAGGGTTCCCTTTTCTCCGCATCCTCTCCAACATTTGTGGTTTCCTGCCTTGTTAATTTTCCCCATTCTCCCTGGTGTGAGGTGGTATCTCATTGTGGTTTTGATTTGTATTTCCCTGATGGCAAGTGATGCGGAGCATTTTCTCATGTGCTTGTTGGCCATGTCTATGTCTTCCTCTGTGAGATTTCTGTTCATGTCTTTTGCCCATTTCATGATTGGATTGTTTGTTTCTTTGCTGTTGAGTTTAATAAGTTCTTTATAGATCTTGGAAACTAGCCCTTTATCTGATACATCATTTGCAGATATCTTCTCCCATTCTGTAGGTTGTCTTTTAGTTTTGTTGACTGTATCCATTGCTGTGCAAAAGCTTCTTATCTTGATGAAGTCTTAATAGCTCATTTTTGATTTTGTTTCTTTTGCCTTCGTGGATGTATCTTGCAAGAAGTTACTGTGGCCAAGTTCAAAAAGGGTGTTGCCTGTGTTCTCCTCTAGGATTTTGATGGATTCTTTTTTTTTTTTTTTTTATTGGTGTTCAATTTACTAACATACAGAATAACACCCAGTGCCCGTCACCCATTCACTCCCACCCCCCACCCTCCTCCCCTTCTACCACCCCTAGTTCGTTTCCCAGAGTTAGCAGTCTTTATGTTCTGTCTCCCTTTCTGATATTTCCCACACATTTCTTCTCCCTTCCCTTATTTTCCCTTTCACTATTATTTATATTCCCCAAATGAATGAGAACATATAATGTTTGTCCTTCTCCGACTGACCTACTTCACTCAGCATAACACCCTCCAGCTCCATCCACGTTGAAGCAAATGGTGGGTATTTGTCATTTCTAATAGCTGAGTAATATTCCATTGTATACATAAACCACATCTTGATGGATTCTTGTCTCACATTTAGATCTTTCATTCATTTTGAGTTTATCTTTGTGTATGGTGCAAGAGAGTGGTCTAGTTTCATTCTTCTGCATGTGGATGTCCAATTTTCCCAGCACCATTTATTGAAGAGACTGTCTTTCTTCCAGTGGATAGTCTTCCCTCCTTTATCGAATATTAGTTGACCATAAAGTTGAGGGTCCACTTCTGGATTCTCTGTTCTGTTCCATTGATCTATGTGTCTGTTTTTGTGCCAGGACCACACTGTCTTGATGACCACAGCTTTGTAGCACAACCTGAAATCTGGCATTGTGATGCCCCCAGCTATGGTTTTCTTTTTTAAAATTCCCCTGGCTATTCAGGGTCTTTTCTGATTCCATACAAATCTTAAAATAATTTGTTCTAACTCTCTGAAGAAAGTCCATGGTATTTTGATAGGGATTGCATTAAACGTGTAAATTGCCCTGGGTAACATTGACATTTTCACAATATTAATTCTGCCAATCCATGAGCATGGAATATTTTTCCATCTCTTTGTGTCTTCCTCAATTTTTTTCAGAAGTGTTCTATACTTTTTAGGGTATAGATCCTTTACCTCTTTAGTTAGGTATATTCCTAGGTACCTTATGCTTTTGGGTACAATTGTAAATGGGATTGACTCCTTAATTTCTCTTTCTTCAGTCTTATTGTTAGTGTATAGAAATGCCACTGACTTCTGGGCATTGATTTTGTATTCTGCCACACTGCCAAATTGCTGTATGAGTTCTAGCAATCTTGGGGTGGAGTCTTTTGAGTTTTCTATGTAGAGTATCATGTCATCGATGAAAAGGGAGAGTTTGACTCCTTTGCCAATTCGAATGCCTTTAATGTCTTTTTGTTGTCTGATTGCTGAGGCTAGGACTCCCAGTACTATGTTGAATAGCAGTGGTGAGAGTGGACATCCCTGTCTTGTTCCTGATCTTAGGGGAAAGGCTCCCAGTGCTTCCCCATTCAGAATTATATTTGCTGTGGGCTTTTCGTAGATGGAATAGCACCATTATTAAGTTTGATTTGCCGGATATGTAACATTGCATTCATTTACTAGGAAATACACATTTTTTCAAGCACCTGAAGGGTGTGACAAAAATTTATCAAAAAGATGCTACAAAGTGGAGTACTTGTCTGGCTCAGTCAGTAGAGCATGCAACTCTTGATCTCAGGGTTGTGAGTATGAGCCCCAGCTTGGGTGTGAAGATTACTTCAAAATAAAATCTTTAAAACAAAAAATATGCTATTAAGCATACCTCAAAGGGACCATATTCTTTGAATCAGTGCAATAAAGTTACAAATACACTCATCTGTGTGTTGTCATTCTTTTCCTTTTAAACAAGACAGTCTATGACCAGGAACCTTATAATTTTACTCAACATACAAAAAAAATTGGTGGAGCAAAAAAGCTAACAGAGTGATACCTTCATTCAGCTTTATATAATTAATATTGTTCACTCGTGTTATTCAGCAAGCCAAGAACATTGCTGGTGGAGGAACAGTATTCATAAGGGCAAAAAAGATATTGAAAGAGCAAGGCCTTATGGAGGAAAGTATGACTGGAGCACTGGATGAGAGGGAAAAGCACAAAAGAAGCTATTTAATGAGGAAAACCTGAGCGCTTTTCCACTAAGGTCAGGAACAAGACAATGTCCACTCTCACTACTTTTATTCAGCCTAGTCCTAGAAGTCCTGCCATAGTGATTAGACAACAAAAAGAAATAAAAGACATCCAAATTGGTAAGGAAGAAGTAAAACTCACTGTTTGCAGATGACATGGTACTATATATATAAAACCCAAAGACTCCACCAAAAAACTACTAGAACTGAGAAATTAATTCAGTAAAGTCACAGGATACAAAATCATTGTACAGAAGTCTGTTGCATTCTTATACGGTAATTATGAAGCAGCATAAAGATAAATTAAGAAAACAATCCCATTTACAAATGCACCAAAAATAATAAAATATCTAGGAATAAACTTAACCAAAGAGGTAAAAGACATGTACTATGAAAACTATAAAATATTTATGAAAGAAATTGAAGATGATGTAAACAAACGGAAAGATGGTCCATGCTCATGGATTAGAAGAACAAATATTATTAAAATGTCTGTACTCCCCAAAGTCATCTACACATTTAGTGCAATCCCTATCAAAACACCAACAGTATTTTTCACAGAACTAGAACAAACAATCCTAAGATGTGTAGAAACCACAAAAGACCCTGAAGAGTCAAAGCTATCTTGAAAAAGAAAAACAATGCTGGGGTATCACAATTCCAGGATTCAAGTTACATTATGAAGCTGTAGTAATCAAAACAGTATAGTACTGGAATAAAAATAGACCGGTAGATTTATGGGACAGAATAGGAAACCCAGAAATAAACCCACAATATATGGTCAATTAATCTTTCACAAAGGAGAAAAGAATATTCAATGGGAAAAAAGACATTTCTCTCAACAAATGGGGTTGGGAAAACTGGAACACTTGCTTATACTATACACAAAAATAAACTCAAAATGGATTAAAGACCTAAATGCGGGACTCCTGGGTGGCTCAGTGGTTGAGAGTCTGCCTTTGGCTCAGGGCATGATCCTGGAGTCCCGGATTGAGTCCCACATGGAGCCTGCTTCTCCCTCTGTCTGTATCTCTGCCCCTCTCTCTGTGTCTCTCATGAATTAAATAAATAAAATCTTAAAAAAAAAAAAGATCTAAATGTGAGACCTGAAACTGTAAAAATCCTAGAAGAGAGCACCGGCAGTAATTTTTCTGATATTGGCCATAGCAACATTTTTCTAGATATGGCTCCCAAGGCAAGGGAAACAAAAGCAAAAAATAAAGTCTTGGGACTACACCAAAATAAAAAGCTTCTGCACAGCAAAAGAAACAATGAACACAACTAAAAGATAACCTACTGAATGTGAAATGATATATTTGCTAAAGGGTCAGTTTGCAAAATATATAAAGAACTGATACAACTCAACACTCAAAAAACAAATAATCCAATTGAAAATGGGCAGAAGATATGAACAGACATTTCTCCAAAGAGGACATACAAATGGCCAACAGACACAGGAAAAGATGCTCAACATCACTCATCATTAGGGAAATGCAAATCAAAATCACAATGAGATATCACTTCACACCTGTCAGAATGGCTAAAATAAAAATACAAGGGAATATCACTCAGCCATCAAAAAAATGACATCTTACCATTTGCAATGATGTGGATGAACTAGAGGATATTATGCTAAGCAAAATAAATCAATCAGAGAAAGACAATTATCATATGATTTTGCTCATATGTGGAATTTAAGAAACAAAACAGAGAATCATAGGGGAAGGGAAAGTAAAATAAAATAAGATGAAATTAGAGAAGGAGACAAACCATAAGAGATTCTTAACCATAGGAAACAAACTGAGGGTTGTTGGAGGGTGGGTGGGGGATTGAGTAATTGGGACATGGCATTAAGGAGGACACATGATGTAATGAGCACTGAGTGTTACATACAACTGATGAATCACTAAACTCTACCTCTGAAACTAATAATATGCTATATGCTAATTAATTGAATTAAAATAAAGTAAAATTAAAAAAAATTTAAGTTGAACAAGCAAAAAGAAACCCCATACCACACAAGAAACAAGTGTTGGTGAGGATGCGGAAAAAAAGTAACCTTCATGCGCTGTTGGTGGAAATGCAAACTGGTGTAGTCACTGAGGAAAACAGTATGGAGATTCCTCATAAAATTAAAAATAGAACAACCCTAAGATCCAGTAATTGCAGTATTGGGCATTTATCCCCCAAAATATAAAAACACTAATTCAAAGGGATACATGCACCCTTATGTTTATTGTAGCATTATTTATAATAGCTAAATTGTGGAAGCAGTCCAAGTGTCCATCTATAGATGAATGGATAAAGAAGATGAGGTAGGTAGGTAGATGACAGATAGATAGATGATAGATAGATAGATAGATAGATAGATAGATAGATAGATAATGGAATATTATTTGGCTATAAAAAGAATGAAATCTTGCCATTTGCAACAACATGAATAGAGCTGGACAGTATAATGCTAAGTGAAATAAGTCAGTCAGAGAAAGACAAATGCCATATGATTTCACTCATGTGGGATTTAAGAAACAAATGAGCAAAGGAAAAAAGAGAGAGAAAGAGACAAACCAAGAAATAGACTTTAAACTATAGGAAATAAACTGTTGGTTACCAGAGGGGAGATGGGTTGGGGGATGGAGAAACAGGTGATGGGGATTAAGAAATGCACTTGTGGTGAGCACTGGGTGATGTATGGAATTGCTGAATCACTATACGGCACACCTGAAACTCATGTGACAGTGTATGTTAACTATACATACATTTAACTATACATACATAAGTTTAAAATAAAAAACTTAAAAAAAAAAGAATCTGTTATGGTAGACTGGAATCAGCAAGTTTACATTCCATCCAGGGGAAGAACATTTGAACTTTATCATTTAGGCAAAGGGAAGTGATCAAAGCTGTCTAAGTGTGAGGCTGATAAATCCGATCATTCTGCTCCACCGTGGAGGATGGACTCCACTGAAGAAACAATGCATGAAGTGATCAATTAAAGGAGTTCAACTGAGGTGGAAGCATGGAGCTACAGAGTGACGAACTGGTTTGAGATTTTGTAAGGGTACAGAGTTGACATCACTTAATAAATTACCTGAAATCCAGGGGAATGAGCAAGTGGGAGGAAAAGAGGAATCAAGGACCAACTGAAGATTTCTTAAAGTATTTGATTGGGTAGTGACGCTGTTAATGGGGAGAAGGGATGGAGAAGAAAGAAAAGCAAGTACAAGTGGAAGGAAATACAGCACTGGATTCAGAACATGCTGGTGGGACAGTGATGTTAATTTAGAGGAAGCAGTAGGAAGCCAAAGGGAAGCAGGTGGAGATTAGTGGCTAAAAAGAATAGAATTACCAGAAAATTGGCAACCAGAACCCATCTGCCATTTGCTATAAAGCCACAATCTTTATGACAACAGGATGAGTTTGGTCTGATAATTTATGGTCTACAACAATAAATGAGACATCTATTTCCAGACATAATTGTCAGCGGAAGACTAGGCAAGGAGTTCCCCAACTGATGCTGCAGAAGGATGCCACAAAAGGAAGGGAGAGACAATCCACAAATTGAAATATCTGTCCCATTTTCATTCTTCTACAGTTACAACTGCATAAAAATGTGTATTATGGAGTCACCTGATAGCAAAAATGGGAAATCATCTATATTCCCAACAAAGAGTCAATTGCTAAATTATAGCACATTAACTCAAAATATTTCTTTTAGAAAAGCTGCCCATGTTCAGAGACATAGATGCCACATGCCACCTAATAACATTCTTTGAAATGGTAAAGCTTTGGCTATGTTTGTGGTACTGGATGTAATTACATCAAGGTAGGGATTCTCTCTGATAGGCATTCCCTCTCAGAGCATCTTACAAAGGCAGGATCAACTTACTGTACAATGTAACCTAGACAGAAACCAAAAACAAAATATCAGAAGCAGGAAAGGAAGGGATTAGTGCAGAGGGAAAAGGAGTAGAGCAGCACTATTTCCCAAAGTTTGTCCACAGATTCTCTGCAGGGGGTAGGGGGAGAGTTCTGCAGGCAGTAAGTTGGTACTATGGTAAGCACCATAGTATAGGTTCTGAGAAGTTCTGGTGTAAAGAAACCCACTGGAATTCATTGAACTCAGCATGTCTCAAATTTATATATTATGGAATTCTTTCCCTGCTAGACACTTATTAGCATGGTATGGGACTATGGTTCTGCTGAACATCAAGAAATATGAGCCAAATTTTAAAAATTTATTTGTGAACTGAGTAGCTTTGGAAGGGGAAGAACTAGTAGAAAGACAAAAAGGTTGAATTTGGGAGGTCTGACTTCTGAGTGAGGTCTTTAAATAATTGAAGGCACAACATTTTATCTTTTTGATATTTTATTTTTATTTATTTTTTTAATTTATTTATGATAGTCACAGAGAGAGAAAGAGAGAGAGGCAGAGACACAGGCAGAGGGAGAAGCAGGCTCCATGCACCGGGAGCCCGACGTGGGATTCGATCCCGGGTCTCCAGGATCGCGCCCTGGGCCAAAGGCAGGCGCCAAACCGCTGCGCCACCCAGGGATCCCCATTTTATCTTTTTGTATTACAACTCCTTTTTGTCTCAAATGGAGAGAATGTATTTTACCTCTGTCTTACAGAGACCCTGATACTGGGTGCACAAGAAGCTGGCAGAGAGGGCAGTAAATATATAACACTGGATCCTGTGCATTCTAACATTTTAGCTAAAGACCCGATCCATATATCTAAGTGAGATTTTAAAAAATTCTTCACGCTGGGTGCTAAGGAAGAGAAGAAACAGTCTCTGCAGCAAGCTTACAATATCTGGTAAAATAAGATTTACATATGGGATACAATGAATTTAAGTGCTCAATTATTATGTATAGATTATCAGTCCTACTAGAATTCAGAGGACCAAACAAAACTAGGTAGAAGAATTAAGATTTGAAGTACTGATGAAAGATAGCTAAAAAAAAAAAAAAAAAAAAAAAAGCATTTAAGGCAAAAACCACTATGGATGAAAGTAGGAATAAAGGTGACATATTCCTAAGGGTGAAAAAACAGGTATGTGTCAGAGAACACTAGTTAAAAAAAGAAAAAGGAGTCAATAAACATTTAAAGTGCTTTCCCATCCATGAGAACAATTGGAGATAAAGTAGTTAACATTGATTTGATAAAATCAAACTCACTGAGAACATTTGATTCAAAAGTTCCCACCAAAAATAGAATCTAGTTCTGGATTAACATGGTGGAAGATTTTCCCAACTTTCCCAACTTCCTATTTCCCATGAAAACACACAACACACAAACACACACACACACACACACACACACACTCTTTAAATAGTAAAGGCACTGTAAATTTAAAAGATCTAGTTGCCAAATCTGGGGAAATGAATTAATTGACAAAAGTGCTGGGAAAATGAACCGCATGAGACAAAAATAAACTAAATCTTCATTTCAGACCTTTATCCAAAATAAATTCTAGATGAATTCTTAATCTAATTTTAAAAATGGACCAATAAAGAAGAAGTTATTAATCTTCCTTCCAATAGTGGACTTTTGAAGAATAAAAGCGAAAAAAAAAAAAGAATAAAAGCGGTAAAAGAAACAAAGCAGGGTTATAGATTTGACTATATACAAATTTAAAGCTTCAGTAGATAATAAGACAATAATACAAGGCAAATAAACCAGGAAAAATGTCTTTAGTAAAAATGAGAAAGGAGTAATAACTTTACCACGAAGAGCTACAATCAATAAGAGAACATAATGCTCTTAATGAAACATGGGCAAAAGACGTGAATGTTATCACACAGTTCACAGATAAAGAACCATAAATGGCTAATAACCATCAAAGAATATTTAGCCTTAAGAGCAATCAAAGAAATGTAAATGAAAACAGTGAGATACTTTCTGCTTATCAAATTATCAAAGATTTTTAAAAAGTGAGAATATTTAATACTGGTCACAGCAAGATTAAAATGGGCTCTCTCACATAACATAGACTGGTAAAACTACTCTTGAAGGCAACTTGTTAATATACCACAAGAGCCATACAGGTTCACAGTGTTTAACCTAGTAATTCTACTTCTAGGAATTGATCGTAAGGAATCAATAAAAAAATCCAGACAA
Source organism: Canis aureus (assembly GCF_053574225.1). Lineage (NCBI taxonomy): Eukaryota > Metazoa > Chordata > Mammalia > Carnivora > Canidae > Canis > Canis aureus. The sequence goes on from NC_135622.1 coordinate 14,185,986, forward strand.
AGATATATGTAGAGGATGTTCATCACAGTGTTACTTACACTAGGCTAAAACTGAAACAATCTACATGTCTAACCACAGAAAAATTATATTCCCTAAGGTAGAATATTAAAAATGATATTTGTATAGTTTTTTTTAACAATATGAGAAGATGCTTATAAGATACTATTAAGCAAAAACTGTAAGACACAAATCCATGCAAATAATATCTCAGTATTATTCCAAATGTATACTTCTCCATATTTAAAACATTTTCTATGGAGCAGCCTGGTGGCTCAGTGGTTTAGCGCCTATCTTCGGCCCAGGGTGTGATCCTGGAGTCATGGGATCGAGTCCCACATTGGGCTCCCTGCATGGAGCCTTCTTCTCCCTCTGCCTGTGTCTCTGCCTCTCCTCTGTGTGTGTCTCTCACGAATAAATAAATAAAATCTTTTAAAAATAAATAAATAAATAAATAAACACTAAATATTTTCTATGATATATATGTATTACTTTTATAATCAGGGAAAGAAACCCCACTACTTATGGTAACCATTTAAAGTGCCAATGGGACTAAGAATCTCAAAAGATCACATGACTGTGGAACCATATTTTCTTTACTAAGCAAAAGGAACTAGAACATTCAGGCAGAATTGATAAAGAGAGCTTCTAAATGGTGCTGTCTAGGAACTTAGTGAGCTAGGATCATCCCAGTTCACAGGTGTGCAGGGCTTTCTGTTTATAGCTGCCTTTACCCTAGCCCTCTTCCCCAGCCACACTCTTTGGAGATGCCGTGCTCCTTCTGGGGTACAGCCCTGCCTTCCTCCTTGCAGCATGGTGAAGGCCCTTGGTCTCTCTGGCAGCCCTTCCACACCATTGCAGCCTCTGCCCCCACCTCTTCTTCCCACTGCTTGTACCACTTATTTGGCATTTATCATGTACCATTTTGTACTGTGGTTTTATCTTTTTGCAGTGTAGTTTGCCTCCTCTTTAGGGAGACTGTCAACCCTTCAAGGCTAACACAGCCATACAAAAGTGTTTAACAGATGTCGGAGCTTAAAGCATCTAATAAATGCTGTATTCATCATTATGACCATGCCTGAGAAGAAAGGATTCCTCCCCATGTTTTATGGAAACTGACATCTAGAAGAGTTAATTTACTTCTCTTGGATTCTTGAGCTGAACCAAAATGAACTGAGAATGTTCCTCTCCCGGTCAGAGCAGGCAGCCTCCTGGCAAATCAAAGGACATAATCCCTTCAGTAACACAGCTTGCTTTACTAGCATAGTTGGTATTGATTTATGCTTCTGGGCACATGGCAGTTAGAGAGTAGGGCTGTAATATCAGGCTACTGCATACATACACAAGGGGAGATGAAATGGTTTGAAATATTTAGAATCTTGGTTTTTTTTTTTTTTTTTTTTTTTTTTGAGCTTGAACAATAACCTTCCAGGTACACTATTCTGAGAGCAAAAGGAAGTAAATCACATCCTGGCACTGGCTTGTCAGTACTATCTCAATTCAGAATTTCATAATCACTCAGTATTTGGTTATCAAATATAACACAACTTTCTACATGCTTTCCTGCAAGACAGCTACCAATTTATTTACATTAAAATATTCTCAGGTTCTATAGAATTGCCCGGAAACTTCATGCCAGCACTGCCCTAGTCTCTGAAGTGTTTTGACATGTTTGGCCCATAATGACTCAATCAATTAGCAATGCTATTCCAAAGGCAAAGTGGCTGGGATTTCTGTGACTCAGCAGAAGAGTCTTGACAGATATGGTTATTTTCCTGGCAACTTTCGACTTAATTGTTATTTAGCCAGATCTAGTATAAGCAGGTAAACAGAACTGCAAACAAAGAGGGATATCAAAATTTAGGACTACGGGCAGTCTCGGTTTCCCCTATACAATTTCAAGGGATTCTATTGCTCTTTGGCAAAGTCAGTGCCACCCCTAGTCACTATCAACATATTACAAGTTCTGTATTTAAACACAAAAAAGTAGTAGTCATGTTTTTTTTTTTTTCTTTTACTTGCTGGATAGAAAGGCAACATAGCTATAAACTCTAAATAGGGTCAATACTTCCAGAGACTTTAAGACAGAAAGGCAGGCCTGGAAAAGAAAAAGGCATAGTGGCCCATGGAGAATCGAAGAGCACCTACAAGTGCTAGGTAGAGGCTATCTAGGCAGTCCATTTGTTGATTCATTTATTCATAAATATTTATGGAGCACAAATGAGAGGTTAGGCATTATGTTAGGCAGTGGGAATGTAAACTGTTGAACTCTTCAAGTTTAATATATTGCTCAGTTGGGTATTTGACTAAGCTAGGAAAGTTATGTGTGCTGCGTGACGGGTTATCTGGTAATCTGGATGCTATATCCTTTACTTCTGATCAATGATTTTTCTCGTTGGACAAAAAGGCTTTTGTCTCTTAGAATATTACAGGAACTTGAAAATGTACACATGCAAATTTCAAATCAAATATATGCAATAGGAAAAAAGGGCAAGTAGTACAGAGAACAAAAAATCAATAGACATACCTAATAAAAATATAAAGAACTCAACACAAAGATTATGAACAAAACACAACAAACTGGAAAACTGACTATAAATGAAGTAAAGCCTCTAGCTGACAATATAAGGTGAGCTACATGGCAAAGAGAATTTAAACATGTTCCGAGTCAACTTTGTCCTTCTTCTTACCCTCGCCCTCTGCCTGACCTCTCAATCTCTGTGTAATTGCCAGTTTGTGTGGAACTTCACATACTATGACTTTTTGATTTCTGTTCTGTATAACATATTTCTACGGAGTTTGACATTGTGGCAGCAGGGGCTGTAAACTGAGTGCTCCTTGGAGGCTACTGACTTGAAGTGTGGGTGGAGAAGAGGCAGGAGAGAGCCAAGGCCAAAGAAAGAGGGAAACAAAAATATCTCTCAGTTTTGGACTTGGGGGAGCATTTGCTATTTTTTTCCCTCTTAACAGTTTAGCTAGGATGTCTGGGTGGCTCAGCAATTGAGCATCTGCCTTCAGCTCAGGGCATGATCCTGGACTCCCAGGATCGAGTCCCACATCAGGCTTCCTGCATGGAGCCTGCTTCTCCCTCTGACAGTGTCTCTGCCTATCTCTCATGAATAAATAAATAAAAATCTTTAAAAAAAGAACAGTTTAGCTAAGATACAATTCATATACCATATAACTCACCCACTTAAAGTGTGCAACTTAATGGTCTTTAGGATGTTCACAGAATTGTGCAACCAGCACCATAATCACTTTTATAACATTTTCATCACTCTATAAAGAAATCCTGTATCTATTTTCAGCGGTCATCTTGAAATACATCCAGAGTATTCTGTTCTTAGCAAGCCTTTCTCTCAAAAAAACTATCTTAGAAGAACCTAACTGGTGTTTTAACAGCGCCTAACCAACCTGGGAAAGATAAATACTCAGGTCCAGACTTCCACGTGGGGGAAGGAGAGTACTGGACTCTAGCCCTCCCTAGACTCCCTAGCTCATCAAAGTGGGTAGGGGGAGCTGAGATGCACTTGTGAAGGTAATATCCCAGGGGCAAAGGCTCACTAAAAGACAGATCAAACAACAAAACAGGAGAACACTTGCCCTCTCCCATTATGACATATCAACAGAGTATGATACATGGGGAATACATGATACAAGAGGAATACAACTGAAACAACAGCATATCTCAGACATTATCTTTTTTAACTGTCTAGGGAAATCCAAAGATAACGAAAATTTGGAAATTTTATCTTTCCAAAAGAAATTTGAAATTTGGAAATTTTCTCTTTCCAAAAGAGGAAATTTTTGCCTCTGATACACCTACAGCAAATGATAAACACAACATAACTCCCAGTAAGATAATCATCAAACCTCACACTAAAGGTATATTTATCTCCATTTCCTTTACCCAATATGCATCACATCTAGCTTTCAACCAAAAAAATTACAAGGCATACTGAAAGGCAAAACACAGAACTGAAGTGACAGAACAACCTTCAGAACCAGACTCAAATATGACAGGGATGCTGGAATGATCAGACTATAAATAAAACTACTATGACTAGTTTGCTAAGGACTCTAATGGAAGAAGTAGACAATATGCAAGACCAGATGGGTAAAGTAAGCACAGATATGAAAGCTTTAATAAAGAATCAAAAAGAAATGCTAGAAATAAAAAACATACTATAATACAAATCACAAATGCCTTTGATGGGCTCACCATTAGACTGGACATGGCTAAGGAATCAGTGAGTTTGAAGAAATGTCAATAGAAACTTACAAAATTGGAATTCAAAGAGAAAAAATGGAAAAAGAACAGAATATCCAAGAACTGTAGGACAATTACAAAAGGTGTAACATACCTGTAACTGGGATTGCCAGAAGGAGGAGAAAGAAAGGAAAAGAACAAATATTTGAAGTAACAGTGGCTCAGAATTTTCCAAAATTAAAGACAGACATCCAACTGCAGATGCAGGATGTGCAGAGAACACCAGCAGGATAATTACCAAAAAATTGACACCTACCCATATCATAGTCAAACTTGAGGAAATCAAAGACAAGAGAAAATCTTAAGACAGAGGAGAAAAAAAACAACATACCTATAAAGTAATATGGAGAAGAGCTATTTAAGACTTATTTTTAATGATCATGCAAGCAAGAAGAGAGTGAAATGAAATATTTAAAGTAAAAATACCCCATCAACATAGAATCTTACACCCAGGTAATCTTACCTTCAAAAGTGAAGAAGAAATAAAGCCTTTTCCAGATGGATAAAAAGTAAGGATATTTGTCAATAGACCTGCTCTGCAAGAAACTTTAAAAGCAGTTCTTCAGAAAGAAAGAAAATGTATACATAAAAAAATTACATCTAAATAATGAACATTAAAAAAGGAATAAATGAAGGTAATATAAAATCTATTTCTTATTCTCTTTTTTAGAAGATTTTATTATTCATGAGAGACACAGAGAGAGAGAGAGAGGCAGAGACACATGCAGAGGGAGAAGCAGGCTCCAAAAAAAAAAAAAAGAAAAGAAAAAAAAAGAAGCAGGCTCCATGCAAGGAGCCTGACACAGGACTCAATCCCGGGCCTCCAGGATCACGCCCTGGGCCAAAGGCTGTGCTAAACCACTGAGCCACCCAGCTGCCCTACTTCTTATTCTTAATTGAACTAACAGATGTTTGTTCCAAGCAACAATGTATTTATCAAGTATATACAGCTTATGGATAAATGAAATGAATTAACATCTATGTTATAAAAGTTAAGAGAAAAAGAATTGAGAATATTATGTTATGATGTACTTGCGCTACCCATGAAATATTATAGTGTTCTTTGAATATGGACTTAGATTTCTTGTAGGTTTATTGCAAACTCCAGGACAACTATTAAAAAAGTAGTATAATTGGCATAAGAGAGGAAAAAAATGTAATCTTTAAAAAGTTCAATTAAAACTGTGGACAGCAGAAAGAATGAAAGACAAAAAAGCAAAAACAAAAACAAAAACCACCACCCTTACAAAGCAAAAGCAATGACTAGAAAACTCTAATAAATATGGTAGATACTAATCCAATTATATCAACAATCATTTCAAACATAAACTGTCTAAAAACCAATAAAAAGAACAGAGACTATCAATGTGGATAAATTAAAAAGACTTAATTATACGCTGTCTACAAGAAAGCTACTTTAGGAAGACAGATAAATTAAAAGTAAAGGAAGAAACATTTAACTTTCTAATACAAATTTTAAAAAAGCTAGAGTAAATTAATTTCAGACAAAGCAGAATTCAGAGCAAGGAAAATTATCAGGGATAAAGAGAGGAATTATATAATGACAAAGGGGTCAATTCTTCACAAAGACATAACAATCCTTTAATATGTAAGAATCTAACAACAGAGCCTAAAAATATGTTTGACAAAAACTTATAGAACTACAAGGAGAAATATACAAATTCACTATTATAGTTAGGAGACTTCAACATACCACTCTCAGTAATTGACAGATTCAGCAGCCAAAAAAAGCAATAAAGAAACAGCTGAACTGAAAATCACCATTAAGTGGATCTACATGACATTTACAGAAAAATTCATCCAATGAGAGCAGAACACACATCTTTTTGAGGTCATATATATAGAACATTCACTAATATTGACCATATTCTGAGCCATAAAACATATCTTAACATATTTAAAAGAAGAGAAAACATATAGCGTGCTTTAAGACCACAATAGATATGAAGAGCTTGATATAAAAACAGAAAGATGGTTCAAATAACCCCCCAAATACGTGAAGATTGAACAACACACTTCTAAATAACACACAAGTCATATAAGTCTCATGAGAGAAAAAAATCTTTTGAACTAAAGTAAAAGAAAACTTCTAAAAATTTGTGGGATGCAGCAAAAGTGGTTCTGGGAAATTTATATTATATTTATATCAGGGAAAAAAACCCTAAAATCAATAATCAAAGCTTCCAGCAAAGAAACCTGAATAAAGAAGAGCTAATTAAACCTAAAGCAAGTAGAAAAAAATAAATAATGAAAATTAGAAAAGAAACCAATAAAACTGAAATCAGGAAATCAATAAAGAAAACCAATGAAAAATTGGTTCTTTACAAATATCAGTAAAATTGATAAACCTCTAGCGAAGCTAGAAAAAAAGACTAAAAGACATCAGAAAGGAAAGCAGGACTGTCACTCCTCATACCATTGACATTAAAAGAATTAAAGGTCAGAAAAATAGGTGGTCACTGACTTCACTCACCATCACATAAAGACCACCAATGTGGCAACTGTCTATAGACAGGATACCTTTGTGAAAATCTCAGAATCTGAGGTAAGGATGAAGCACCCCCTTGGACACAGTGACCAAGAAAGACCATATCAGAAGAATAAGAGGAGCAGTTTCACTTTTTATTGCTCCCCCTCCCCAGGCTGGCACCGTACCACACTGAGAGGGCCCACTTGGGTCTTTGGTTTCAATTTCTTCAGTGGGAAAAAGAGGGCCTAAGGTAGACGTCTACTTTCCCAAACATTGACAGATGATTCTCAGAAGGCCCACTTGGATCTTGCTTCATAGGAATCACTTGGGGAGTAAGCGGAGGCTAGACAATTGGGGATTAGAAACAAAGCAGGGACAGAGTTTAAGCAGCTAGTAAATGGAACTTGGAAAACTGTTTCTGCTGGTAGTGGCAGCACTCAACAGATGCTAGCTAGTGGCACTGCCTATTTGCATAGATGTTCTGGTGGGCCTGTCTGGCTAGGGAGCTTGATCAGCAATTCTGCTTGGTGTGGTTCCCCCAGTAAATGGATCATATCAGCTGTGGGGCCCTTTTGATAGCACTACCCAGACAAGGAAGTAAGTCAATAGTCCTACCCAACTTCTGAGTATAGCTTTAGTTCTGTTTGACCAGGAAGCTGGCCAGAGACCCCAGGAAGTCACAGAGCAAACCCTACAGCTCCTCTTGTGGGAAGAGCCAAGCCAGCAGCCCTGTCTAACTGCTGAGCAAACCTTCCAGCCCTGCCTGACTAGGTAGCCTGAACAGGAACCCTGGGAAGTCTTGGAGTCCAGCTTATAGCCACACTCAATTTCTGTAAGCCTTACCTAGACAGGGAAACTAGCCAGTGATCCCAGCCAACTGTGAATAGCCTATAGTAGGTCCCACCTGACCAGAGAGACTGGATAGTCACACCACCTGATTCTAGAGAATACTGTCCATCCTCATCCAACTGCCATAGTATAGCTAGAGGTCTTGCCTGACCAGAGGCCTGCAACCTCATCCAATAGCAGAGCACAGCCAGTGGCCTGTCCAGTGGTAGAACCCAGGCTGATCTATGGATCATAGCCTGAAGCACTCTAATGCCAAGCCCTGCCTGTGGTCCTGCTTGGATAGAATCTAGCCAGTGGCACATCTGGATGTAGAGCACAGCCTGAGGACCCTGACCAGGAGTGACTGGAGCACAGGCTGAAACTCTGCCCAATCAGAGTCCACCTAGTGGTGCTGCCCTGTCAGGAAGCATAGCCTGCTTCCCTGTTCAAACATAGGTGATTATAGACTCTAGCTACTGGCCTTCCCTGACCCCAGAGCACAGCTTCACATGACCAGTGAGCATGAATAGTGGTCCAGATAAATGTGGAGCACAGTCAGCAGGCCCACTCAATCAGAGCCCAGTCAGTGACTCCCCTTCCCTGAAATCAGAGAGCCTGGGTGGCAGCCTCACCCAACTAGAGAACCCAACATCAATCCTAGCCTGCTTGTGGATGCTATCAGATGACCTGTCCAGAATATCATGCTGAGTTGACTAGTGAAGGTCTTTCCATACAAAGGCAAACCTATAAAGTCTGGAAGAGGAGACTGCTTCCTCAAATGTGTAGATATCAACAGAAGGACACAAGGATCACCAAGAATCAGGTACATGTGACACCATCAAAAAAAGTAATAGCTTCAATAACTGACGCTTAAAAAATATATGAACTGTCTAACAAAGAATTTAGAATAATCTTCTTAAAGAAACTCAATTAACTATAGGAACATGCCAACAGGCAATCAAACAAAATTAGAAAGACAATGCAAGAACAAATAAGAAGTTCAACAAAGAAACATATTGGACCATAAAAAAGAAACAAAACAGAAATCCTAAAACTGAAGAATACAATGACTGAAGAATTCAACAGAGTTTCATTAGAATACTTGAGCAAGCAAAAAAAAACAAAACAAAAAAACAAAACAAAACAAAACAAAAACACAAAAAAACCAAAACCACCCTTGAACTTGAAGCCAGATTACTTAAAATTAAATAGTCGTTGGATCAAAAAGAAAAAGAATAAGAGAGTGAAGAAGCCCCACCAGACTTAGAGAATATCATTAATAGAAACAATATATGCATTATGGGAATCCCAGGAGGAAAGAGAGAGAGAGAAAGAGAGAGAGAGAGAGAGAGAGAAAGTGTATTCAAAGAAATAATGGCTCTAACTCCTCAAACCCAGGGAAAGAAATGGATATTTAGATTCATGAGACCCAAGTAGGTTAAACCAGAAAAAAAGACTTCAATGAGACATAATTAAACTGCCAAAACTCAAGACAAAAAGGTTCTTTTTCAGTTGAAATATAGTTGACACACACTGTTACATTAGTTTCAAGTGTACATCACAGAGATTCAACAGCTCTGCTCAACACAAAGATGAAGGGATTTGAAAGCAGCAAGAGAAGCGTGGCTTGTCATATACAAGGGATCCTCCATAAGACTATGAGTAGATTTATCAGCAGAAACTTGGCAGAACAGGAGAGAGTGAGAGGTTATATTCAAAATATGAGAAAAAAAAAAGACTATCAGGCAATAGTACTATTCCCAACAAAGCTCTTCTTCAGAGATGAAGGAGAGCTAAAGACTTTTCCAAACAACAAAGGCTGAAGGAGTTCATTACCACTCGCCCAACCAAACAAGAAATCCTACGGGAATTTTTCAAGCTGAAATGAAAAAACTTTAATTAAAAATGTCAAAACATAGGAATGTTTAAAACTCAATGGTAATGGTAAATATATAGTCAAAGTCAGACTCTAATGGCAGAACAATTGTAAATATTTATGCACTCCACATTGGAGCAGCTAAATATGTAAAGCAAATACTGAACTACCATATACTCTAGTAATTCCACTTCTGGGTATGTATGCAGAGAAAATAAAAATACTAACTCAAAAAGATATTATGCACCTCCTTGCTCATTGTAGCATTATTACAATAGTCAAGATATGGAAATAACCTAAGTGTCCACAGATAGATATATTGACAAGAAAAATTTGCTGCATACACACACACACACACACACACACACACACACACACACATACAGGCATTATGCTAAGTAAAATAAATCAGACAAAGTTAAATTCTATATGGTCTCACTTACATGTGGAATCTAAAACAAACAAACAAAAAAATGAACTCATAGGTACAAGGAACAAATTGGTGGTTGCCAGAGGCAGGAGGTGGGAGCTGGGCAAAATGAGTGAAGGGAGTCAAAAGGTATAAACCTTCAGTTATAAAATAAGTAAGTCATGGGGATATAATGTACAGCAACAACAGTTAAGAATGTTCATATATTTGAAAGTTGCTAAAATAGTAAATCTTAAAAGTTCTCGTCACACACGCAAAATTTTGTTACAGTGATGAAAGTTAACTAGATTTATTGGGTGATCACTTCACAGTATACAAAAATATCGAATCACCATGTTGTGTACCTGAAACTAATATAACGTATGTTAATTATACCTCAATAAAAAAGTAAATACTAACAATACTAAATACTAATACTAGCAATACTGAAAGGAGAAATAAACAGCAACACAGTAAGAGTACAGACTTTAATACCTTACTCTCAACAATGGATAAATAATATAGACAGAAAATTCACAAATCAGAGTGGATTTTAACAACACCATAGACCAGATATATATAGAACATTCTATTTTACAGGATCAGAATACACATTCTTTTCAAGTGCAGATAGGACATTCTTCAGGACAGATCATATGTTAGGCCATAAACTAGGTCTCAACGGATTTAGGAAGTCAGAAATTATATCAAGTATCTTTTCTAATCATATTGGTATAAAACTAGAAATCAATAACAGGAAGAAAATTGGAACATTCACAAATACATGAAATTAGTACACTTCTCAGCAACCAATGGATCAAAGAAGAAATCAAAAGTGAAATCAGAAAATATCTAAAGAAAAATGAAAATAGAAACAATATGCTAAAACTTACGGAATGTAGCAAAACCAGTTCTAAGAGGAAAGTTTACAGCTCTAAGAGCCTACATTGAGAAAAAAAATCTTTTTTAACATTATAACATTGTACATCAAGGAACTAAAAAAAGAAGAACAAACAACAAAGTTAGCATAAGGAAGGAAATAATAAAGATGAGAGTAAAAATACATGAAATAGAGAATAGAAAAACACTCAAAAAGATCAATGAAACTAAGAGTTCAGTTTTTGAAAAGACAACCAAAACTGACAAACATTTAGCTAGACAAAGAAAAAAAAAGAGGATTCAAATAAATAAAATTATAAATGGAGACATTACAACTATATCACACAAAGTATCCTAAGAGACTATTATGTACATTATATGAAATCAAATTGGATAAACTAGAAGAAATGGGTAAATTTCTAGAAACCTACAACATAGCAAGAATGAATCATGAAGAAATAAAAATCTGAACAGACTAAGGACAACCAAGAAGATTGAATCAGTAATCAAAATCACCCAACAGGGGATCCCTGGGTGGCGCAGCGGCTTAGCGCCTGCCTTTGGCCCAGGGCGCGATCCTGGAGACCCGGGATCGAGTCCCACATCAGGCACCCGGTGCATGGAGCCTGCTTCTCCCTCTGCCTGTGTCTCTGCCTCTCTCTCTCTCTCTCTCTGTGACTATCATAAAAAAAAAAAAAAAAAAAAAAAATCAACCAACAATGGAAAGCCCAGGGCCAGATGGTTTCACTGGTGAATTTCTACCAAACATTTAAAGAAGGATTAATGCTAATCTTTCTCAAACACTTGCAAAAAGTTAAAGAAGAAGGTATACTCGTAAACTCATTTAATGAGGCCAGCATTACCTTGATACTAATGCCAAATAAGGATACTACAAGAAAAGAAAACTACAGACCAACATCTTTAATTATTATAAATAAAATACTAGCAAACTAGGGCAGCCCTGGTGGCCCAGTGGTTTAGTGCCGCCTTTGGCCCGGGTGTGATCTTGGAGACCCAGGATCGAGTCCCACGTCGGGCTCCCTGCATGGAGCCTGCTTCTCCCTCTGCCTGTGTCTCTGCCTCTCTCTCTCTGGATCTCTCATGAATAGATAAATAAAAAATCTTTTAAAAAAATACTAGCAAACTGGATCCGACAATACAGTAAAAGAATCATACACCAAGATCAAGTGGGATTTATCGCTGGGATGCAAGGATGGCTCAACACAAGTAAATCAATATGAGTGACACATTACATTAATAGACTGAAAGATAAAAATTATATGATCATCTTATTAGATTCAGAAAAACACTTGACACAATTTAACACACTCTCATGATTAAAAACTCTCAACAAATTTGGCCTAGAAAGAAATAATAAAGGCCATACATGATAAACCTATAGCTCATATCATATCAAGAGTGAAAAGTTGATATCTTTCCTGCTGAGATCAGGAACAAGTCAAGATGCCACTCTCATCACTCTTATTCAACATGAAACTGGAAGTCCTGGTCAGACCAAATAGGCAAGAAATAAAAGGCATCGAAATTGGAAAGGAAGAAGTAAAATTATCTGTTTGCAGATGACATGATGTTATATATAGATAGTCCTATAGTCCACCAAAAGATTGTTAGAACAATTAAATAAATTCAATAAAATTGCAACATACAAAATCAACATACGAAAATCAGTTGTTTCTAAACACCACTAAAAAAGTATCTGAAAAAGAAATAAAGAAAACAATCCCATTCACAGTAACATCCAAAAGAATAAAATAATTACATATGAATTTAACCAATGATGTGGAAGATCTGTACATTGAAAACTATAGGGCACTGATGAAAGAAACCAAAGAATATACAAATAAACGAAAAGATATCCTGTATTTTTGGATTGAAAGAGTTGTGAAAATGTTCATGCTACTCAAAGCTATCTATAGGTTCAATGCAATCCATATTAAAATTCCAATTCCAATTCACAGAAAAGAAAAAAAAATCCTAATATTTGTATGAAACCATAAAAGGTCTGAATAGCCAAAGCAACCTAGATAAAGTAGAAAAAATCTGGAGGCATTTCACACTTCCTGATTTCAGACTATACTGCAAAGCTATACTAATCAAAACAGGATGGTATGGACATTAAAACAGACACATAGACTAATAGAACAAAATTAAGCACTCAGAAATAATCCCATGCACGTATGGTCAGCTAATATTTGACAAAGGAGCAAAGGATACTCAATGGGGAAAGGTAACTGGTGCTGGGTAAACTAGATACTCACATGCAGAGGACTCCTATTTTACACCATTTACAAAAAATAACTTGCAATTGATTAAACTTAAATGTAAGACCTAAAACTTTAAAACTCCTAGAAAGGACCTAGGAAAAAGGTCCTTGAAATGGATCTTGGCAATGATATTTTGGATATGACTCCAAAACCATAAGCAACAAAAGCGAAATAAACAAGGGAGACAACATGAAACCACAGTGCAAGAAACAATAAAATGAGAAATCAGCCTATGAAACAAGAGAAAATATCTGCATACCATCTATCTTATGGGGGTTAATATCCAAAAAACATACCCATAAACTCAATAGCTAAAAATTAAACAATAACATTAAAAAATGGGCAAGAGATCTGAATAGGTATTTTTTTCTAAAGACATACGAATAGCCAACAGGTTTACAAAAAGGTGCTCAACATCACTAATCATCAAAGAAATGTAAAATCAAGATCACAAAACGGTATTATCTCACACCTATTAGAACGGCTGTTATCAAAAAGGGATAACAAAGTGCTGGCAAGTATGTGGAGAAAAGAGAACCTTTGTATACTGATGATGGAAATCAAAATTGGTACAGCGTTTAGGAAAAACAGTATGGAGGTTCTTAAAAAATTAAAAATAGAACTCCCATACAAAGTAGCCATTTCATTTTGGGTATATGTTTGAAGGAAATGAAATCACTATCTTGAAGAGATATGTGCACTCCACTGTTCACTGTAGCATTATTTGCTATAGCCAAGACATGGAAATAACCTAAGTGTCTGCTGGCGGATAAAAGGACAAAAAATGTTTTTAATATATAATATTACTCAGCCATAAAAAAGAAGAAATCTTACCATTTGTGACAACGTGAGTAAACTCTCAGGGCATTATGCTAAGTGAAATGAGTCAGAGAAAGACAAGTAATGTATGATCTTACTTAGATGTAGAATCTAATAAATTCTAACTCATAGAGAATAAATCAGTGGTTTCCAGAGGCAGGGGAGTGAGGGAAATGGGGAGATGTTGGTCATGGGTACAATCTACCAGATGTAACATGAGTGACTTCTGGAGTACTAATGTATATAGCTCAGTGCCTAGTACTATATTTTATCCTTAAAGAATAGGTCTTAAATGCTCTTACTGAAAAAAAAAACAACTATGTGAGGTGATGGATGTATTAATTAACTTTATTGTGGTAATCATTTCACAATACATACGAATATCAAATGTACACACTGTATACCTTAAACTTATACAATGTTATATATCAATTATATCTCAATAAAGCTGGGAAAAAAGAAATGATAAAGAAATATTACAGAAACTAATAAGCAATTTTAGAAGTGTTGCAGGTTCAGGGTTAATATACAAAAGTATATTTCTTCCCTATATACCAGAATTGAAGAACTAGAATTTGAATTAAAAATATATTACACTTGCAATTATGTTAGCACTCCAAAAAATGAAATACTTATATATGAATATAACAAACCATGTACAAGATTTATAAAAGAAAATCTATGAAACTCTGATGAAAGAAAGTAAAGAAGATGTAAAGTAACGAAGAGATAGTCCATGTTCATGGATAGGAAAGCTCAATATTACCAAGACATCAGTTCTTCTCAACTTGATCTATAGATTCAAAGCAACCCCAAACAAATTCCAAGCAAGTTATTTTGTGGATATCAACAAACTGATTCTAAAGTTTATTTGGAGAGGCAAAAGATCCAGAATAGCTAACATAATAGTATAGTATAGCCAAAAGACTAAAATTATCTACTTTAAAACTATTATAATGCTACAGTAAGCAGGATAGTGTAGTAATGGTTAAAGAATACACAAGTAGATTAATGGAACAAAGTAGAAAGCCCAGAAATAAACCTTCTCATCTGATCTTTGAGAAAAGCAAAGGCAATTTAACAAAGAAAGGACAGTTTTTTTTAACAAATGCTGTTAGAACAAGTGGACATCCACATACAAAGAAACAAAAATTAATCCAGATCCTCTATAAATTTACATACCCTCTATAAAAACTAATTCAAATAGATAATAGACCTAAATGGAAAACAAAAAATTATAAAACTCCTAGAAGATAACATAGGAGAAAACCTAGGTGACCTTGGGTTTGGTAATAACTTTTTAGATGCAACACCAAAAGCATGATTGATAAGTTGCACCTCATTAAAATTAAAAGCTTCAGCTCTGCAAAAGACACCATTAAGAGAATGAAAAGATAAACCAGAGACTGGGAGAAAATATTGCAAAACACGTATCTGATAAAGGACTTGTGTTGAAAATATATGAAGAACTCTCAAAATTTATCAATAAGAAAATAATCAGCCTAATTTAAAAATGAACAAAAGATATGAACTGATACCTGACCAGAGAAGATAAGTAGCAAATTAACATATGAAAAAATGCTGCATATCACATTTGCAGACAAAGCTGCTATTATCAGAGGATTATAAATTACAACAATAATGAGGTATCAATATACACCCATTACAATGACTAAATCCAAAACTCTGATAGCAACAAATTCTGGTAAGGATGTGGAGCAAGAAAAACTCTCATTCATGGTTAGTGGGAATGCAAAATCACACAGCCACTTTAGAAGACTCTCAGTTTCTCATAAAACTCTTAGCACATAATTCAGAAAATGTGCTCCTTGGGGTTTACTCAAATAAGATGAAAACTTATAGCCACACAAAAACCTATACATGAACATTTATAGCAGCTTTATTCATAATTATCAAAACTTGAAAGCACCTAGAGGTCCTTCAGTAGGTGACTGGAAAACAAAATGTGGTACACCCATACAGTGGAATATTATTCAGTGATAAAAACAAATAAGCCATCAACCTACAAAAAGACATCAAGCACCCATGAAAGCATATTGCTTAGTGAAGAAGCCAATCTGAAAAGTCTGCATGCTGTATGAATCCCAGTGTATAACCTTGAAAGAGCAAAACTATAGAGATGGCAAATAGATCAGTGGTTGTCAGGAGTTTGGATGGAAAGAGGAAAGGAAAGATGGATGGAACACAGGATTTTTAAGGAAGTGAAATTATTTTGTATGATGCATAATGACACATGCCATTATAAATTTGTCAATGTAATGTACCATACAGAGAGAACCCTAATCTAAATTATGGACTTTAGTTAATAATAATGTGCCATTATTTGTTTAATTTAACAAACGTACTATACTAACACAAGATATAAATAATAGGGGAAGCTATAAAAGGAAGAGGAGGGCAGGAGGCATGTGAGAACTCTGTATTTTCATATGAAGTTTTCTGTGAACCTAAGACTTCTAAAAATTTTTTAAATTTTTTAAAAGGTGAAATACGTCTGTTTTAGATCTACCATAGCTCCTTTAATAACCAAGCATGAATAATCAAGGAACTGAATTCATATTCCTGTTAAATATTTCCTTTCTTTTCTGTTCCATATCTAAATAAATAGCATCACTCTCAATCCAATTGTTCAAGCTAGAAATTTGGATGTATGATAGTGTATTCATTTATTCATCCAAAAATTATTTAAATACCTCATATATGCTACATACTAAGGCTACAACAAAAACTAAACATATCTTAACCAAAAAGAGCCTTCTCAGAACTCCTGGTTTATGTACTATATATTCTTTATTCTTTCTTCTTCTTTATTCCAAATATTGGCAATTCTACTTTTTTTCTAACCCACTTGCTTTTCTGTCTCTATTGCTATTATAAGTGGTTCAAGGTATTTTCCTTCCTTCCTTTATTTTTTTTTCTTTAAACATCTGAACTATTGCAAAAGCCTCCAGATTGGTCTCTTCCATTGCTTCTTGATTTCCCCAATCTGTAGCCAGAGTGATTAAAAAAAAAAAACAAAAACAAAAACAAAAAAAACAATACAGAACCTGAATGCCTTGCTTAATCAATGGCTTATTGTTTTTTGGATACAATTTTTTAAATATGAAAAATGCAGTATGTCCTACAAAGCCATGATCCAGCCCATTTACAACCTCATCATCTATTCACCTCTCAAAGTTCTAAAGAGATTACATTCTTTCAGTTACTCAAATGCACCAGTTTTTGTCACCCTGTCATCTTTGTGTCTCAGTTTATGTGTTACTTTTTCACAAAGGCTATCCCTAATCCCTCCACATTAGGCTCAGTCCCTATAAATTAGGCTTCCATAACTTATACTTTCCCTTTCATAGCATCCTTCATCTTCATCACAAACTGCTTGTTTTGTTTTCTAGAATGTAAACTCTGTGAAGGGATGGCCTGTAGCCTTCATTTTTGTATCTGTAGCGCCTAGCATATGGTGGGTACTCAGAATTAGTTGACTAATAATTGACATTAGTTGACTAATGACTGATATTCTGGAATAGGTTAATTTAGGAAGCAGTTGTTACCCTATTCCTGGAGATAGAGCTAAACAGATCTGGAATACTGATTAAGAGGTTCAATGACAGTTTCTCTGAGATCATTTTCTGTTGTAAATCTATAAAAGTAGGGACCTAAAAGAGATGACCTTCTAAGAACCTATTCTTTGGATGAGGTTTTTGAGTTTCCACAATAAAGTTCCCTGTGGTGTCATCCAAATTTAGCAACAGTTATTTGCTTACAGAGGAAAAGTGACACACATGGTACCAAATACACATTTCTAGAGGAGGGTCATAAAACCTGCAACTTAGAAATGTAGAAGGTAGGACTCTACTGTAAGGTAAACCTCAAGAGGATAACATCGAGAAGGTGAAGAGAAATTTTTTTAAATTAATTAATTTAGAGAGAGCGTGCACACTTGGGTGCAAGCTTTGGGGGAGGGGCAGAAGGAGAGAGAATCCCAAACAGACTCCCCACTGATCAGGGGGCCTGACACAGGGCTGGATCCCAGGACCCTGAGATCATGACCTGAGCCGAAATCAAGAGTCGATGCTCAACAAACTGAGCCACTCAGGTACCTCGAGAATTTTTCTGATAAATATTTTGGATTTAATGAAATACAGGTTCTGATTTGTGGGGTAGGTATGTGGTCAAATCTTATGCCTGCCTCAGGAATGAAGACACAGAAAGGCAAGATGTGGACAGACATCAGGAATTATATGATACCACTATGTGTACAAGTCAGGGAACTACAACCCCTCTAGCAAGAAGCCAGGAGTCTTTGAAGGTACTGCAATAGGATGCTGAAAGTGGTAGGGGGAAAATCCAGCAGAGACTACTGCCTGAGAGAGAAAGGACACTTGGGGATATTGTCATTACAACACAGATGCTGTTGTTTGCTTAGTGCCTTTTCAAAGTTTCTAATCTTCCTCTAGCTCTTCTTCCAGGGTTTCCCAAGGATAATACACTATGCTGACCTGATGGTGTACCTCTAGCCTTTCCAGCTCCAACCAGATGTCAGAAGTCCTCCCTTGTAGATCTGCTATGAAATTAAGACACTTTTTGGCAGGCTGAAGTTTGTGACTGTAACTACTCATGTAAACTCCCAGCAACTTCTCTACAGCTGCCTTGGAAGGCAAACATGGGAATTTTGCAAATTTATCAGAACATGATGATTGGCTCATAGATGAGATTCTTTTTGGGGTGGGGAGAGGAGAAGGACAATTGGTAGTTTTTTCAGAGTTAATACTTTTGGTCATTTAATGATTTGTTTTGATTCATCTTACGAGGAATTTTGGAAGGCCTATTAAGATGCTCTGAATCTGAACTTGGATTTCTTTCTTGAGAATCCTGGGGAATTGGAAAGGCTGTCATCTATCTATTTATGGTGTAGAGGATGCCTGGAGAAGAGGAGATGGACTAGCTATCCCTGAAGAGCCTCTCACTGAAGATTCTCCAGTAATACACAACCAAATCTCAGAGTGATTCCATTGATGGCTATGCTTGCCAGTGGCCCTCCAGTCCCTCTCTGAAGCATTTCTCCACTTTCTCCACCTTGCCCAACTCCCTCTTCCAGAACCTGAACTACTCAGATAATACAAAAACAACCAAAAATAGGTTAGAAATCTTTCATTATTATAATTCCATGTCCCATGGCAGGTATGGGTACTATACTTCCTTTCCTTTAATCTTAGATTTCTGTTCTTATTTAGCAACCAGACTGGCAGTCTTTGAAGGTAGGAACCAGGTTTGATAAATCATCATTTTATTATAAATAAATAAAGAGACACATAAGAAACAATAGTTATATCTAGATTTGTTGAGCTTTAAGCTCTTTGTAGGCAGAGACATTTTAGCTTAAATTTGGCTCAATTTTCACCATTTCACCATGTGCCATTTGCAGTGTAGGTTCATTCAAAAATTATTATCTGATGGTGACTCAGTTTCCCAAATTTCCATAGTGTTCCACGAAAACAGCCAGCTTAAATTGTTCATTTCTTTGGGTATGCCAAAAATCTGTTTTCACCTGTATTTCCTTCTGCAGACCTTGTCTATCTTGTTCATTGCTATCTCTCTTATGACCAACATAGTAAATGCTCAATAAATATTTGTAGAACAAATGAAAGTGTTATTAAATTATATTAAATTACTACTTATACTCTATCTACTACCAAAAAGAACATAAAGTTACCTGCGATATTAAGACATATGATGTGATGAGCACTGATAAATCATTGAATACTACATCTGAAACTAAGTATGTACTTTATGTTGGCTAATTGAATTTAAATTAAAAAATATATAAAATAAGATAAGGGCAGCTCTGGTGGCTCAGAGGTTTAGCGCCACCTTCAGCCCAGGGTGTGATCCTGGAGACCGAGGATCCAGTCCCACGTCAGGCTCCCTGCATGGAGCCTGTTTCTCCCTCTGCTGTCTCTGCCTCTCTCTCTCCTCTCTGTGTATTTAAATAAATAATTTTAAAAATCTTAAAAATAAATAGATAAGATAAATAAAAAGGGTTAGATTGAAAAACAGAAAATAAGAAAAATACAAATAAGAAAATAAAAATATGTAAGAAAAACAGAAACAGTAAAAAATATATTATATATATTAATATATTAGTGTATAATATAAAATAATGTATTATAATAGAAGCATATAGAAAAATATAATAAAATTTAAAATAGACATAGATAAATAGAAAAAAGTTAGATTAACCCTCTCCCCTATCCAGGAGTGCCTGGATGGCTCAGTAGTTTAAGTGTCTGACTCTTGATCTCACCTCAGGCCTTAATCTCAGGGTTGTGAGTTTAAGCCCTGTGTTGGGCTCCACACTGGATGTGGAGTCTACTTAAACAAAAAAACACTACACAAAATAGGAGAGAAAGAGAGAAAAATAAACTGGGAATCTGGGCAAATTTAGCATTGTAATGGAGCACTAAAGAGTTTTTGGCTTCCTGGCCATCAAACCAACAGAGAAACACACTAAATTTCTAGTTTCAATGGTGTTCATTTGAAGAGGCAAACATTTTCTTGGCACTAAATTCTAGGATAAAAAAAATTTTTTTTGCATGAATCCTTATATGGTGGATGGTAGACAAAAAAGAATACAAACCTTAAATAACTTCATACCTGATCAACATTGACATTAGATGACTATTTCTTTTTTAATTTTTTTTTTTTTTTATGATAGGCACACAGTGAGAGAGAGAGAGGCAGAGACACAGGCAGAGGGAGAAGCAGGCTCCATGCACCAGGAGCCTGACGTGGGATTCGATCCCGGGTCTCCAGGATCGCGCCCTGGGTCAAAGGCAGGCGCTAAACCGCTGCGCCACCCAGGGATCCCTAGATGACTATTTTTGTTTATACTATTTTATCACCACCACTATTTTATCAAATCTATTTGCACCTTTCTATCTGTACCTGTATCTTCTACTTTATCCTCTGTTACAGTGAATGAATTATCCTTCATTTCTACTCTAATCCCACTCCTTTTGGTCTACCCAAGGGCTCTGTTCCCACAATTATCCCCTTTCTCTAGAATCAATTTTTCTCTCTGTGTTGATCCCATCACCCCATAAATATGTTGTATTATCTCTCAAGCTGAAAACTTCTGACTACTATTAGGGCACAGGAAAAGGAAGAAGGGCATTGGAGCCACAGAAGGGGTTATAGCTATTTTTGGAAATCATATAATTTTATTTAATTGAATTTATATAAACAAAGGTGAAAAATCTACCATTATTCTCTATGTAGATATTCTTTCTTCAGTGTGTGTGTGTGTGTGTGGGGGGAGTTGGTTGGTTGGTTGGTTGGTTGGTTGGTTGGAGGGCTGATGGAATATATCTAAAATCATAGGAAATACCATATTCAAATATCACAGGAAAGATATATTTCTACTTATAAGATATATTCAGGAAAAAAAATATTGGGAGGCAATGTAAAGAGTAAAAACTTCAGATCTGTCATCTGACACATGTAGATTCAAATCTAGGTTCTGTCATATACTTTGTGATTCTGATCAAGTCAGTTCATACTTCGGAGCCTCAGCTTCTCAACTGTATAAGAGCAATAATACCTGCTTTGTAAGTTGTTGTGAGAGTTGAATAATACACACAAGCATGTTAACACAATTAAAATATTAATAGTTTCAGTAATGAAAATGCTTGAAAATCACAGATCATAGTTCTAGAAGGGAGCTTTAGAAATAATGTGTCTCCCTTACTTTTGGCAACTGTAGTGGGTTGAATGGTGACACTCAAAATGAGGGTCCTATCCCCCAGTACCTATGGATATGACCTTTTTTGAAAAAAAGAATCTTTGTAGATATTATTAAGGGCCTCAAGATGAGGTTATACAGAATTAGCATGTTGAACACTAAATCCTATGACAAGTTTCCTTTTTTTTTTTTTTTTTTTTAAAGATTTTACTTATTTATTCATGAGAAACACAGAGACATAGGAAGAGGGAGGAGAAGCAGGTTCCATGCAGGAGCCCAATGTGGGACTCAATCCTGGAACTCAGGGATCACGTCGTGAGCTAAAGGCAGACGCTCAACCGTTGAGCCACCCAGGCATCCCCTATGACAAGTTTCTTTATAACATGGAAGAGACCACAGTTATACAAACCATAAGCCAAGAATGTCCAGGTCCACTAGAAGTTTGAAGAGGCAAGGAGTCTCTTCTAGAACCTTCAGGAACACAGCAATGCTAACACCTTAATTGGAGATTTTTGGACTCCAGAGTAGTGAGAAAATAAATGTATGGTTTTTTAAGCCAAGCTTAAAAAACTTATGGTTATTTTGTTGCAACAGCCCTAGGAAATTATACAGATTTTAGCACCTGCAAAAGAAGTGCTGTTATAATAAATATCTCAAAATGTAGAAGTAGCCCCGCAACCAGGTAATGGGCAGGGGCTGAAAAAATTTTGAGTGAATCAATAGAAAGGCCTAGATTGCCTTGAAGAGACTACGGGTAGAAACATTAAGGGTGATTTTTGGAGAGGGCTCAGAAGGCATGGCAAAGAAAGCTGTCATCTTAGAGGAGGTATATATACTGTCAAGAAAAGAATGAGTGAAAGAAACAAACATTAAAGGTGCTTCTGGTGAGGCCTCAGAAGAAAATAAGGAACATGTTACTAAAAACCAGAAGATGGGTTATCCTTGTTATACATAGTGGCAAAAGATGTGTTTGAACTGTGTTCTACAGTTGAGTAGAAAGTAGAACTTGTAAGTCATGAATTTGGATACTTAGCTTAACAAAGCGTTGAAGACGTAGTCTGATTTCTGCTTGCTGCTTACGACAAAATGTGAGAGAAAAGAGATAAATAAAAATTACCAAAAATTAGAGACAAACAAAGAAACAGACTTTTAATTATAGAGAACAAAGCAATGGTTACCAGAGGGGAAGTGAGTAGGAGGATGCGGAAAACAGGTGATGGAGATTAAAGAGTACACTTATCATGATGCAAAAATAGATAAAATGATATAAGAAAAATTATTAAAAATTAAAAGGAGGAAAGAACTGTTAAATAGAAAGAAACCAGTAGTTGATGATTTGGAAGATTCTGGGCCTACTCAGATTGCAAAGGATAGCAAAATTAGGAAATTTACTGTTAGGAAAGTGTGCTTTGGAAAGAAAGCCCAGGGTGTGCCTGGACAACATTTTGCTAAAGCGATTCAGTGTGAGACTTATTGATCCATATTCAACTATGTCAGCAGAAGCCAGAAATAGAGATGGGTTACCCAGGAAAGCTCTATGGATGGTCCTCCTAGCTAATGCTGATGGATCCCTGTGATAAATACAGGAGACCCACATGATTTTTAGGAATGTTGTATCAAGAGACACACTGCCAGCCTGAACCAAGGGGGACAGAGACAGCACGAAGCGAAGGAAGGCTGTTGGACTTCCACCGTTCTAGAAGCAGGAAATTAGCAGACAGAGCTACTCATTTGCAAATGTGCTACCAAGAAGGAAAGGAAAGAATAGCTTCCAAGATAAAGACTCTGGGGCAGAAGTGGAGGCTGTTAGAGATGGCACAGCCTTGGAGAGCAGAGCCATGGGCCTAGAAAGCCATAGATTGTGCCTAGGCCCTGAAGCCTGATGGTATTGGCCTTGCTGGATTTTAGAGCTTCTTGGAATTGGTAACTCCTTTATTCCCTCAATTTATCCTTTTTGGAATGGAAATGTCTATCCTCCACCTGCTCACCATAGTATTTTAGAAATGGATAACTTGTTTTCTTGGTTCACAGATCCATAGACAAGAGAGGAATTCTGCCCCAGGAAATGTCATACCGAGTCTACCCATATTTGATAGAGATGATTTAGATGATGAAATTTGGGACTTTTGAGCTGATGATATTTAGGTAAGAATTTTGACTTAGAAGAAATGCTATAATGGATTGAACATCCAAAAATGTTGGGATGTGTGGGTCTATGTGTTTTGCAAGGGTGACAGATGTGAATTTGGGAAGGTCAAAAGGTGAAATATAGTGGGTTGAATGGTGATCCCTAAAAAGCTATGTCCAGGTCTTAACCTCTACTATCTGTGAATGTGTCCTTATTTAAAACAAAAAAATCTCTCCAGCTGTAACTTAAGTTAAGGATCCTTAAATTAAGGATCTTAAGACAAGATCATTCCTGGATTAAACAGGTGAGCTTTAAATCCAATAGTATGCAGAGAAGTGAAGGTCATGTTAATATAGAGGCAAACATTGGAGCTATGCAAACCACAAGCCAAGGAACCCCTTGGAGTTCTTCCAGAGGCCGGAAGGAGCAAGGAAGAATTCTCTCCTTTAGGCTTTGGAGGGAGCACAGCCCTTCTGACATTTTGATTTTGGAATTCTGGGCTCCAAAAATGTTAGAAAATAAATTTGTTTTTTAGGCCACCAAGTTAGTGGTAGTTTGTTGTGGCAGCCATAGGAAACTAATACAGCTACTGAGATATCACCAAACCATTTTGCAGATAAGGTAAAATAAAGGTTAAAGAACTTAAGTGATTTTCATTCAGAGAAAAAGTATGAAACAGATGGTCTTTGCAACTATTGCTACAAGGCAGAGTAAAAAGATACTGGATTGAAAACTAGAAGCCTAGAGCTCCAGCTCTGGCTTTAGCTGTGTGATTCTGGGCAAGTCCCAACTTCTTGGGCATTAGTTGCCTCACTTTTAAAACTGAGAGTGGGGATGATAAGTACTGGTGCGTATAGTTCAAAACTGGCTGATCAATTGAATCACATGAAAAGCTTCCTTAAAACTACAGATTCTCAGCCCTCACCAAGTTTGGGAATCACAAGGCTAGATGATTACTAAATAAATTCCTTCTAATGCCAAATGTTACATTTATTAGAGATCCCATAGTTTACAGCACTTAAGTATTTGTATAATCTAGACTGTGTATCGTTGTGAACATGGAGGGGCTGAATGTAAAAAGAAGTATCTGGAACCTATTTATTCCAGGTTCCAGGGGCATGGAATTTGGGCCTAAAGTCACCCTTAATATCCTTTGTTCTATATAACCAGTCACTGTCCCTAGGCTGGAAGCACATGTGTGACATGACACAGGCCAATTTAAATAGGTATTGTTCAAAGTGTCTGCATATAAGTGAGTCTTGCCAACACAGATCTGTCACATCTGAGAATAATATTCACAAAATCTTTTCCATCTTTCAGAAGTCACATGGCTTTAAAGAAATAAAATACATCTTCTCTCTTAGAAAAGGCCCAGTTTGACTAAATATGTTGTTTGTTTGTTTTTAAACCTAACTTGGGTTATCTTCTTGGCTCTCCAGATTAATTTTTTTTTTCTTTTCTCCTGAATTTAATCTTTAACTGCAATATCATGGTTGGGAAAATCACATTTGAATTATAGCCGGAATTTAATCATTAAAATTAGTTGACCCTGAATAAATCAAACGTTAGCAGAATGAAAAATCGCTATCAATCTGATCCTTAAGTCAATACCGAAGGAAATGTATTATTCTGATGTTTACCATTTGAGGAATACAGAGTGTTAACAAGGCCTGTTAACACACAAAACCTGAATTACATGTCTGTCAGCTGCCAGAAGATCCTTATGAAGACAGGATTTGTAAATTCTGGAGAATTAGGGAGACCTAAAAAGATCAGTGAGACACTGATGCTTCCTTATCTTGAGAAAGATCAAAGCAAGGAGTGATTTCTTCTCTTCCCTCTGAACCACCCCTTTCTCAATGGCTGGGCTAGTCACCACAACTTCCATAGTCACAAAACGATAGGAGGCTGATGGAGAGGGATCACAGGGTCCCAGACAGTACTCCGATTCCTATAACTCCAGTCTCTTTGAAGACTCTTTGAAGATCTGAAGTTAAGTGGGCACAGAAGTATCTCAATCAGGCAGCTGGGACTCTTCCCACGGTTCTGTGTTAGGTCCTGTAAAAAGGACACCCTCTGGGAACTTCCTTCCTGAGACTTTTCAGGAGGCGGTTGGCTCACTCACTACATTTCACATTTGAAGTCTTTAAGTAGTTTAAAGCGAAGAGCCTATCTGTAGTTAGATTTTTGTATATTCTTAAAACCTAAATGGCCCAGCATTCTTTCAATTGTTTTTTAAATTCTCAGACTCCTAAGGCATAGAAATCAGGGAAACAGAGCTTTCTTTATGGAATGTCAAGCATGAACACCATGGAAACATCTCTAATCTCCTCCATTAGACTGTGAGCTTATCAAGGGCAGCGTTTATGTCTCTTCATCCTAGCATTCCCAGCACTTAGACTAGGGCTTGATACAGAATAAGTGCTCTAGAAATGCTTGTTGAATAAGTGATTTGAGTTAATAATAATAATAGTAGTAGAAGGGTCAGATATCTACAGATTGAGACAATAATTATTTCACTGAAATGTTTAAGCTTGGCTTTTCTTGTTACTGCAGCTATTACTGCTTCCCAAACAACAACCCCCCTCCATTCTGCCACCAACACTTTACGAAAAATTTCAGATGCACATAAAAGTTGAAACAATTTAACAGTGAACACCCCATACCCATCCCCTAAATATTACAATTTACATTTTACTGTCCTTGTTAATCACAATATATTCATCAATTATTCTTTTTTTATGCATTTCAAATCATGCATATCTTTAACTAGCATTTGATATTTATTTACAGATCAATTTTTTCTTTTGAGGTAAAATTTACATACAACGCAATGCACATATCTTAAGTGTACATTTTAGAGGAGCTCTGAAAAATGCACAAATGTGTGATCCAAACCCCTTTTAAGGGAAAATATTTCCATTATTCAGTCCCTACCCCTCAGAGGCAACCACTGTTTTAATTTTTTTCTATGTTAGATTAGTTTGGCTCATTCCATGAATATTGTATAATAGATTGTCACCTATTCTAAAATTTCACAGAAACAACAGCATCAAATCTGTCCTCTTTTGCATAAGATTTCTTTCGGTCCATATGATGTTTTGGAGATGCGTCATGCTGCTATATGTTAGCGGTTTTCATTTTTATCAAAGAATAATATTCCATTCTACAAATATACAACATTTTATCCATTCTCTTACTGATGGACACTTGGGATCTTTCAGTTTTTTACAATTATGAATACAGCCACCATGAACATTCTTTTAAAAGCCTTTTTGTGGACATGTTTTCATCTTGGATAAATACCTAGGATTGGAATTGCTGCATTATAAGTTAAGTACTTGTTTACTTTCACAAGAAACCACCAAACCATTTTCTGAAGTGGTTGTACCATTTTATACTCTCATCAACAATGCGTGAGAGTGCTGGTTGCCCTAATCAGGCCATTTTTGATGGAGCAATTTAGCTGTAGCTAGTGTCACCCCCAGCATGTCACTCTGGGTTCTTTTGCCTTGGAAGAGTAGCAGTGGTTGAATTCTCTCTTCAAGTGTATATATAAAGTTTATATATAATAATAAAGCAGTATTATAGATTACACATCATAGAAATGTATATATATAAAGGAAAGTAAATTCTGTGTACATATCTAAAGGGAATGCTGTGGTCCATGGAGACTATTGGGCTTTCATCAGTATCACAGGGTGAGGTGAGCCTGATTGGGGCATTAAGAAAGAACGGCAATTTACTTCTGAAAATTAAAACTTTGGGACTGGCTTTTGGAAAACAGAAGCATATCCAATTTTGAATATGTGAGGCAACAATTATGAACAGGGAGTCACTAGTAACCACTTTTGTGAAGTTGAAAGAGATTTTTAAAAAATATGTTGCCACATAGATCAAATTCAAAGGTTCCCTTTTCCTGCCCCATGGCCAATGATCTAGACAGTATTTCAAACACCCGGAAAGTGTAATAGAAAAGAATCTTGTACAAAATATGGGCTCCTCAGCAGATTTCAGAAAGGGGAGTGTGGCAAGTGAAAGAAAAAACAAACAAACAAACAAACAAACCAACCAAACAAACCAAAACAAACCAAAAAAAAAACAGGAAAAACATAGACCAAAACCAAAACCAACCCCCACTCTCCCCCAGCCATCCAGATAATTTGATAAGAGAACAGAGAAGATCTTGGCAATTTCCTTGTAATAGCTGCAATTCTTGGTAACTTAATCCTTGGGGGGATGGTGAAGTGAAGATATTCCCACATGCAAGAGCATATTTCAACAGATTGTCAATTAGAGACACTGTCCACCAAAATTGGCTTATTTTCTACGGTGATAATCTATGGAATTTCTTTTCCTTAAATCACTGACTTGGAAATATAAAAGTTATTAAATTTATCCAGTTTAGAGACTACTATAAATAAGTCTGCTTGAGTCTGTATGTGCCTGCATGACATCTGTGATATCCTGAACCACCTCTGTCTGTTCTTCAGAGCGATGGGAAGGTGAATAAAGAGTTTATGTTGACAAGGACTATGAACTAAGCAGCTCCAAACACACTCCCCAGGCTCCCAGAACACAAAGAAAAAAGTAATCACTCCAAATGACCCCCAACTATTTAAAATTTCATACCATCAAGTCAGATGAACCAAAATTGCTACCACCTGTAAAGATTCAAAGCAATACAAAAATCACTAAGAAGATGAAAAAAAAGTGGCAGATGTGCTTGGAGGGAGGGAAAAGGAGCAGAGGAAGAACATGCTTGGAGCACCCCCTCCAGGGAACTGGTGATCATATCAGAGGCTGAGAAGTTCTGCCAGATTGCAAAGTAAACAAACAACATGCCTTATCTATTCTTCTCATACTTGGGATTTTAAGAAAAGTTTGTTCAAACTTATAGATTTTTCAGGGCCATAGAACTGAAGGCTAGGAGGAGTCTGAGTTTGTCTACACCCAAAATCATAGACCTTTAGCTTTAGAAGGGACATTGGGAATCATTTAGTATAATCTGCTACCCAATATGAAACATCCCTTATAAATGTGAATCTGTTTTCTGCTTGCATGGCTCTGGTTATAGGAAATGTAGTCTGCTCCAATTTTTGAGAGCTGTAGCTGTTGACAAGTTTTTCTCTTATATTGAGGCAATCTGCTTCCCTTTAACTTCTAATCATGGGTCCTAGTTAGCGAAACAGCAGTAAGCCTATTCATAGTTCCTACAAGTTGGGTCTTCCTAAGTTTGAAGCTGGATATTGTGGATCTTCTGAATCTCCTCTTTTCCAGGCTGAAATATTCACAGTTCTTTAAACAGGGCTTTCAGGGGCGCCTGGGTGGCTCAGTGGTTGAGTGTCTGCCTTCAGCTCAGGTCATGATCCCAGAGTCCTGGGATCGAGTCCCACATCAGGCTTCCTACAGGGAGCCTACTTCTCCCTCTACCTATGTCTCTGCCTTTCTCTTTGTATCTCTCATGAATAAATACATAAAATCTTTTTAAAAAATAAAAAATAAACAAGGCTTTCAGATCTCTTGATAGCTTGCTTAAATTTTTCTCCTAAATGCACTTTACTAGCATCTTGCTTAATGCAGTGCTCTAGATCAATGCTTCAGGTATGGGCTTATTATCACTGCATACTGCCTCCAACTACAGTTGACAGTAAAGGTTGGGTTACTTGCTCACATTTACTTAAGTAGACAGCAGCAGAGATTGAAATAGGAAATCTATCTCCTGATTCTCAGGTCAATATTCTATTCCTGTATCACACTGAAAATAACCTGTTGGATAGAACAAATAATGTTCTTCAACATGGATAACAAGAGTTTTTGTGATAATAAAAGGAATGAATGGAAAACAATGAGTCTTAGCATTAAGAACTTCCTTCTCCTGGACCAGGTTAATTTCCTTACTGTGATCTTCACTCCTGTCCACAAAGGAAAATGAGATGTGCTTGGAGGCAGCCTCTCTGGGTAAAGGTCTTCAAGGATCTAGTAGCAGAGGATCAAAGCATATGAGTGCCCTTTGGTCTTCATTTAAGAGGTCCAGTAAGGTCCAGACTGGTTTCCTGCAGGTCCCAACTGAAATCCCAAAACTTACTTGTCTAGGCAATAGTATCCCCTGACATTAAAAGCACCTTACAAATAAATCATAAAGAAATTCGGTATGATTAAACATTGGTCTGGGTGGTAGGTGGCAGTGATAGTGATGGTAGTGGGTAGTGGGGTAGTGGGTAGTGGTGGTAGTGGAGCCTTGGCATATAAGCTAAACTCACCTTTTAATCAGAATTTTGAATATCGGGGAGCAGGGCGGGGGGTGGGGGTGAATGGGTGATGGGCACTGAAGGGGGCACTTGACGGGATGAGCACTGGGTGTTATTCTGTATGTTGGTAAATTGAACACCAATAAAAAATAAATTTATTATAAAAATTTTTTTTGAATATCAAAATACATATAGCAAAGGTGTAAAATGAAGTGATGTATATTACCCATGAAGGGGTGGCTAAAGTTTTTTGGGAGCATTGGGCAAAACAGGCATTCTGGTGCTTATCCGTCAGGATCTTTTTATCTTGCATCTTTGCTTTCTTTGTATATTTCCCACCTCCCTCAAGTTCTGAATTCAGCCCTCAAAATACATATGGAATTAATTCAACATATACTTACTGCAAATCAACAAGACAAAAGGCACTGAAAAGTGAAATTCACACACAAAAAGAACAGGCCTGTCTTGAAGTTGCTGGGCAACTAATCTAAAAAAGACAAACACAAGACAATAAACAAACTATGCTGAGATGAGAGAAAATGGATGCACGCAATATAAACATACCTAGACTGAAGCTTTTCTTCTGAAAGTGAATACCAAAGTCGAGGGATAATTGAGAATTGGGACTAATTTACTTTTGTCATCAGATTGAAAATTCCAGGAAATCCTCACAGAAATCCCAGAATAAAAATCCCACATAAACGACCCAGAAACTCTCCTGCCAATGAAATAAACTTGCCCTATGAAATTAAGTGGCCCTCATGTGAGCAGTTCTGTGCAACAGGCTGCCAGAGCAGGTTAACAGGAGGCTGGCAGCCAGTGCCACATGTGGCCTGCATAGCCCTGTGCAAGACTTGGACTCTGATATACCTGAACTTTCCATGACTGATGATGGGCTGCTGGGAAGAGGCTGCTCCATGGTCAGAAGGGACACTCGATCCTTGTTTGTTTGGGAGCGGGGCACTGCTATATTTGGAGTAGAATGTGCAAAGAACAATTGAGATAAGGCCAGGGTAAGCCACATTGTCCTTCCCCTCCTGTCACTGGGTAGACGAGTAAGCAAAAAACTATTATGCTGGACACGAGCCATCCTTATCCCCAAAGCAATGGATTTTATAAGTCAAATAACAAATAGAAACCAAATCTAGGAATGCTGAATTCACTGAGAAATCCAAAAGAGAAATATCAATTGTCAATTCTTTCCCAAAGGGGTTGGAAGGAAAGGCTGAATAAAGCAATTCTATAAAATGCAATCCAAAAGCCCTCATTGTTTACTGCATGGTAAATCATAATGGCAGGAGTGGTCTTATCCTGTTACGCTGGAAAGTGAGCTAGAAAAAGATAAAGTCACAGCCTTCGCCACTAAATAAAGTAAATAAATACTTTATACATACAGCTGAATGCCCAGACAATGCACAGTCTCAACTGCTCTCAGCCACTCTTGCAAAGGGAAATTCTCTCCCTTTCAGATTCTGCTGCAGGCACCACAATAAAGCATTCTGATAGACAGTCATAATGTTAGGGAGATTATGAAGGCAGTTTGCTTAGGACACCACAGAGCTGGCTGATATTTGAATTCTAGGCCTAAGATATTTTATTTCCTTTTTCTGAATTAAGAAGTGGACCTATCCCTCAGTATAAAAAGGAAGGATAGTGTACCAATAAAGAGGAGATGCTGCATGTAATCAACTAAACCATGTTCATCTCTCCTGACTGTAGAGCTGGAAACTGCCATTCTGTCTGTTGAATGGGAACAACATTGTAGACAGGGAGGGGACCCAGAGTCTCTCATTTCTATATTCTGCACTGACATTATCCCCACTCTTCTCTACTCTTCACTGTAAACATATACCTATAATTTCATCGGGGTCATCCCAACAAGTAAAAATCTCATGCGCATCAAGACAAGATTAGATGAGCCAGGAATTCTACTTCTAGGTTTACTTTGAGGTAAAAACTCTCAAGAAAGCATCATAGGCATGCACAATGAAACAAGCATAAGAACGCTCCATGAAATGCTACTTGTAACAATACCAACAAAAAGATGGAAACAATTTAAATGTTCTTCATTAGGAGAAAGGGTAATAAAATCTGGCATATTAATATAATGGAATACCATACAACAATAAAAGGAACAAATTAGATATCATTAATGGCACAGTGAGGTCTTAATTCTATTGGATAAAAAAAATGTTGCAAAAACAGTACATAGTGTGATCTACGTACATAAATTTAGAAAACATTCAGGGTAACATTCTATTATTCATAGGTATTCATATATTGCTTAAAAACCTAAAAAAATGAACTGAAAAAATAACAATTCACATCAAGAATAGGCCTACCTAGAGCCACTGTGGAAACACTATGGGGGTTCCTCAAAAAGTTAAAAATAGAATTATCCTCAGATCCAGTAATGACAATGCTGGATATTTACCCCCCAGATACAAAAGCATTAATTCAAAGGGATACATGCACCCCTATGTTCACTGCAGCATTATTTACAATAGCCAAATTATGGAAGCAGCCCAAGTGCCCACTGATAGATGAATGGATATACATATACAATGAAATATTATTCAGCCATAAAAAAGAATGAAATCTTGCCATTTGCAACAACATGGATGGAGCTAGGGAGTATAATGCTAAGCAAAATAAGTCAGTCAGAGAAAGACAAATACCATATGATTTTACTCACATGGGGAATTTAAGAAACAATAAGCAAAGGAAAAGAGACAGAGAAAGAGATAAACCAAGAAACAGACTCTTAACTATAGGGAACAAGCTGATGGCTACCAGGAGGGAGGGAAAAGGGGGGAATGGGTAAAATAGATGAGTACTTAGTTGCCATTGAGCTAATGTATAGAATTGAGCACTGAGTAATGTATAGAATTGTGGAGTCACTATATTGCACACCTGAAACTAATATAACACTGTGTGTTAACTATACTGGAATTAAAATAAAAAAACAAACAATAAAAAAACAATTTTTTCCCTTTTTAAAGGGAAAAAAATCGGCCTGGGTATAAAATATACTCCAGTGTTTTGCTTCTTTTGTTTTCATGTAATTCTTTTTATATTTCTTCTTGCCAAAGAAGAAAACAGTCAAAAAATGTTGAATTTTCAAGTCTGGAGAGTAGAAATACAGTATTTGTTATATTTAAATTTCTCAAAAAACATGATCTCAAAGGGGCCAATCACTTGGTCATATTTACTCTGAACTATGGAAAATTATATCTATTGGATGTTAGACATTTTAAAATAAGTAAAGACTTAGCCGTGCTTAACGTGTCCTCTGAAACTTAAAGGCAGAGAATTGATGGCTATGTGAGTGAACATTCAGTACTTCAGACATGAGCCCGCCGCTCAGCTATGGTGGTACCCCACGAGGTCACTAGAGAGCAGAGGCAGAAGAGACCAAACATGACTGAGTAGCTCCAGCATCAGACAGATCTGAGTTCAACTCCTGAATCAGCTACTTCATGTGAGTTTGGTTAAGCTGCTTAACCTATTTGAGCACCAGTTTCCTCAGCTATAACACAGATATAATTCTTATCTCACAGTCTTTGGAAAATTACTTGAGATAATGTGTGGCTACCCTGCTTAGATTTTGCCCAGCACAGAGGAGATGCTCAGATGGGCACAGCAAATCAAAAGGATGAGGGAGTATTTATGGAAGGCTTCTAAAAGTGAACCATCCTTTTGTTAATTCCATATACATGATGAAATGAGACATGCCTCTCATTAGAGTGGGGAATATGAAGAGGTGAACAACTACAGGATGTGAGGTGGTGACCGGGGACAAGAAGCCTTCTTTATGTGCCCCAAACAGCCATGCCTTCCCATCATCACTGAGAATCACTGTTCTAGTTCAGCAGAACCAAAGCCTGGGTATTTCAGGCTCCTAGAACTGCAGAGTAGTGTAGCTGGTAGCAACTCTAGATCACTGCTCCCTCTGGGAACCTGGCTTCCAGAGATCACAGAAACGTGAGGCTTCCTGTTGACAGCAGCTGAAACCCCTGGGTAGACAAAACCCTGGGGCACCAGAAGGTGAGGGTGGCTGCTACTCGGTCTAAGCAGTCTGGAAGCACTATGCATGGTCTCAGGGGACTCCACCTGTAGTAACAGGCTCTAGGAATCCCAAATGAAGGCTGACACATAGTCCTAAGGTATCTGTCTACTCCAAGTCCCACCTCCTTCGAAAGAGAGACAGTGCTATGTGTATCTTGCTTCCAAAGAGCAATAAGGGGGCAAAACAAAAGATTACAAAAATGAACTCTTCGGACATATTAAATCACAAACTCTGAAGAAGATACCTCGGGTGGAGTCCATGTGCATGCCCATTCTCCCTCCACTTTCTCACCCACACTATCCTGAACACATCCCAGGTTGCTGTTGAAAACATAAAACTGCTTTCCTTAGCCATTTGTTTCTCAACATTTTCTGTCAACTAATCTAACTTTATTCAGAAAAGCATCAGTACCAGATACCTTATTTTCCTACAGTTATTAGGAAGTTATTAATCTTCAAAAATCACGATGATCAGAAAATGAGTAAAACTAACTTTCCTTTGTATTGAGCCTCACCTAAATGGCCCCTTCCCCAGACAAATAGGTGGCAGGGCAATACCAGGCTCATTTAAAAGTTTCTTTCTGAAATTTAAACCTCTGCTGTCTTAATCTTCCTTATGTGCATGGGAACAGTCTAGAAGGAAGAAATCAGCAACCAAAACAATGTTCTCTAGCAGTTCCCAAGTACAAAATCGCTCCAGATTTTCCTCTCAGTCCAGAGACAGTGCCTATCATTTTAGCAGCCAGGTGCTTTGACATGTTTCCTATTACGTTCAGAAAATGAGGAAACAGATGGTGGGAGGGATTAAGTGACATGATTGAGGCCAAGAATAAGGGTTTTAAAACTCTCCCTCTTTTATTTCTTGGGAGATATTCTTTCTGCATTCTGGTCTGCATTCTCTCAAGACTTTAAATTAAGTAGGCAAAGAGCATGGTGAATGCTCTGTCTACTCGGGAGTAACAGTTAAAATCCCAGCCTCTTGAGTATCTCACTTGTCACTGAATCCTTGAGTGAATCTGCCTACATGAATCAGTATCTTCTGAGGGAGTGTCTGGGTTAGTCAAATGAGGATTTTCACAACAGAAAGATCTACTGAAGGAGGGGGTGAAGGAAGCAGGGGGAGGGGAGACACAGAGACAGAGAGAGACACAGAAAGAGACAGGGAGAGGAGAGATTAGAAGAGGAAGGGAGGTGAGAGAAGAAGGGAGGGAGGAATAAAAGAGGAAGGAAACAGCAGGGGAAGGAGGTTAAGGACACTCTATCCTTCCATTTTTTGGGGAAAAAAACCCTGGTGATATTGGTGCTAATATGATGTAAAGTGGTCTGTGTACCTGTGAGGAAAAGCTTCAGTTTTTATCTTGATAAATACTTCTGGGTTTGCACATATACCACAACAGATTATAGTTCAAGATCAAAACTGCACCTGCAGTTCACAATGACCTATTTTTTGCCCCAGTCCCCCAAAGTTGCTCTGTAGCAAAGCCAAGTCAAAACAATGCTCAAAAAAAAAAAAAAAAAAAAAAAGCTGCAAGTTCCTGGCAATTTCCCTTCCTTCCACATGCTGCCAAGGTCACCTAGAGGTGAGGCTGAACTCTCCATTTGGCCTTTTTTTTTTTTTTTTCATTTTCCTCCCCCTTTCCCCTCCCGCTACTTAACGTACATACTGATATGGTTTATAGCCTGTACCTCAATAGCATTATCGCCCTGGATTTTTATCAGATCTGGGGTCAGGGGAAGCAGGAAAGGAGATTGGCTGTGGTTCTGGGTGTGGCAAGGTCCTGTTGCCTTATCAGGGAGGTAAGAAAGTGAATCTACCTGGTATGCTTCTGGCTGTGAAGTGCAGGGAGGTGAGCCAAGGTGCCAGGGGGTCACTAGGAGTTCACTTTGGATGAGGGCCCAGTGTTTGTAGAACTTAGCTCATCAACCTTTCTAATTTGCAAAGATGTATTTCCTGTTGGGTTTCTTCCTCTCTGTCATCTAGGCAAAAGAATCCAGTACGCATGCAGCTTGTTTGGTGTGTACAGGAAACATCCCTTTCCTGAATTAAGTCCAATTACGGTAATTCATTCAGAAAATCCTTGGGATCACTGGCGCAAGTTAAACTGCCCAGGGTGGATGAGAGGGGTGGTTAGCCAGGAGACTATGTGTCAAAGATCCCTGGGTGCTTTCCTCACCACTGCATTGACCTGTACCTGAACCTACCCGATGTCATCTTGCAAACTACATAACCTTGGTGTGCCTTGTTTGACTCTCCAATAAAATGGCGGTCCTCATTTATTTATTCCTAAACTGATTCTATTACCTGCTTAGAGAGTCCTGGAGAGTAGAACGACTGAGTCTCAGTGACAGAGAGAGAAACATAGAATCAAATTTCAAGAGTCTGTGCTCAGGACTTTGGGGCCGAGGGCTGGCTGATAGAAAAGCCCTGTGGCTGGCCCTGAAGAGAATGTTAGTGTTCTTTTATGCTAATTTTGGATAGAATTGGCCATTGGGTGGGTCTTACTACAGAATAATTACAAAGCAGGTGGGAATACTGACTAATTCCGATTAAGATCCTGGCTGAAAATATTACAAAATGCTAAGGAAAAGTGTTCATTTTCTGAGACTGATACTGTTTTAAAAAGAAGGTAAAAGATGAGACCAAAGATTCTACTTTTCTAGTTACAGCCAAATTATCCTTACACCCATCTGACTACTTTGGAATCCAGGTGTGATCAACAATACCAATCAATAATCATCCACTCAAACTAGAAAACTTTCTCAAGTCAAAGTACCCATGGTCAAGACACACGTCGAGAGACTGGATTCTCTGCTGAAATACGAAGAGGGTGTATACACAAGTCCCCTTAGCTAGAAGTTCATTTATCAACATGAAAGCAGGACATCTATAGACAGAAAGTAATTTACAGGCATCTCTCTCACTGGAAATCATTTGGCTTTCTTTTAATTCTATTTTTTTTAAAGTTTATATGTTCATTCATTCACTCAACAAACATTTTTGAACAGGGAGTATGTGCCAGGAACTGAGAGAAGGATATAAAAATTAGTAAGACAACAGCCTATCTTTAGTTCACAGCTAGTAGAGGAGACATATAGGAAAATACAGTATGGTATGATACACTATAATAGAGTTTTGTATAAGGTGTTAAGGAGGTGCAGAGGGCTGGCCAGTTCCTGCCTGAGAAAGTCCGACAAAGTTTCCCAGAAGAGGAAGACCTGAGTCTTAAAAGTTGAGTAAATGTTTGCCATAGGAGTAAGTGCCTAGCTAAAAGGAAGAAACTTTGTATGCAATGTTCATTGCATGGCAACAAATTTTGTGTGGGTATACCAAAAGAATGGTAGAAGAGGCAGCTGGAAAGGCAGGTAGGGTTTGGCCTGAGAAGGCACTTAAAGCAAGAGTGGGTTTTTGTTTTTTTTTTTTCCCTTCTCTGGAGGTGGACAGATCCTAAAGAGTTGTATGCAGAAGTCCAACAATCAATCAAATTTTCAGTTTAGAAAGTTTGGCAGCAATTACAGGGGGAAGAGGAGCTTACCATAAAAAACAGAAGGGATATTGAGACAAGTGTGCAAAATAACTACAATAAAGGTTTTGTTAAGTGCTGACATTAATGTGGGTACTTGTGTGAGTCTTGTCATATATCTGCCACCACTGTGAGTGCTATAGAAAATCAAAGAGTTCAGAGATTGGGATGTAATAGTGAGGGAAGCTTCATGAAGAAGGTAGGAAGGAACTAAGAAACCACTGAGGCTCAGGTAGGGTGAGCATCCCAGAATGCAGAATCAGCACAAATAAAATGTGATGCTTCTAACTGCAGGCTAGAAGCATGAAGTACCCATGAAATGGACAAGACCTATCAGATAAATGGGGAAACAAGAGAAATAAAATTATCTGAGGCCCAGATGTTAAGGCAGATAGATCAAGTTATGCACAAGTCCATCCAAATCTGCACAGCATCTCAAAGCGGAACTAGGCAGTCAATATCTGTGGACCCCAAGCCTCCATGATCATGTGTGTAATAAGGGTTTCACCAATTTTTAAGTTTGTGCATTTGACTGAGGTGAAGCACACTGGACAAATACAAAACATATTCTTTCAAAAAGACATAGATTCTTCTAGTCTGTTAGCAATGTTGAACTTTAATCACCAACCAAGTGAAATGACATTAACTTGAGATAAACATGCCTCACTGGTTAGTACCTTGTGAAGTTTTCTCTTCATTTAAGAGTTGTACAAGAATTACAAGAGTATTCAATAGGCTATGACTAAAAGAGGAGTTGGCAAAGCCAAGAGTATTTGTATTTGTGTCCTAGCTGAAACCTCTTCTGAGATAGGAAAACCTCAGTGTTAAGTATACATCTAATGCTTACACTAAGCAGAGATGTGAACAATTAGATCATTCCAATCCTATGAATGGAATATTTCCACCTAGTAATAAAGCCCATTTTGGATTATTATTCTTTGTTTATTAAACCAACAAGAGCACTCATTCTAGCTGGCCTGTCACAAGCACAAAGTGAACTAAATGGTTTGTTTAGTCTAACGATAGATGCTCTCTGCCAAACAAGGAGGATCTCGAAATAAAACATGACTTTACCATGGAATGATGTTATATAATTAGAGGGATGTGATGTAAAGATGGAGGCAACAGAATGATGCATTTCTTTTTTATTCAGCATGACATGAGATGAAATGGATTTCTTGCCAGGTTAAAGCACAAGGTGTGACAAGGTGTATGTAGCTCAAGACTGACTCTGGCCATAAATCAATTGTTGATGGTATTCCTTTAACCTAGTACATACTTGATAACTGCAGCACCATAATACAGTTCTGTTGATGACATAAGACAGTAAGCCACACACTGACTTTAAGATAACATTTCATGGACAACAAAGAGTTAAAGTTTACCTCAGACCCATTTACTCTACACAATAAATGACCCCATCAATCCCTCCTAGTCATTAACAATGCTAAGTTACTGCTGAATGATTTTGCCTACCCCATTTTGAATGGTTCCAGAAAGTTGTCCAGTCCATGTGTCAACAGACCACTTGGGAGTTCAAGCAACACTCCATAGCTCTCAGTTGGTAATTATAATGTTTTCCTAAATATGCAGCTGATATGTGGTTTGTAAATTTGCAAGAATCTTCCCAGGCCATTATCAGGTCTGGTAACCTCTCAGCACCTCAGGAATCAATTCACAAAGTGGGCAAGTAGAGTCATTTCCCTCAGCAGTTGTAACAAATTTTATGCTTCACATAGACATGGATGGTCAAAACCCATTTTTATTTTCTGATTAGTGCTGCTCAATTAATCCTCAACTCTCTTACAATCGACACTAAAAGAGACATAATCTTCCTTCTAAAACTACACTTGGCCCCGGACATATCCTGATTTCACCTGTTCAGGTCTCTGGGTATTCAATAAAGCAAGTTCAGCCGCTGTGCCAAGAGGCCACACAGAGTTCAAGGTAACACCTCACAGCCATCAGCAGGTTAATTATAATTTCATTTTCAAACACACCGACTGCATGCTTGTTTCAACTCCAAATGACCTTACCTGCTTAATTTTTTTTTTTTTTTTTTTTTGGGCCTACATGGAGTAAATTTCTGTCAGCAAAGCTGAAAGGCCACTCAGAGTTCATAGTAACAATTCATATTTTTAACAGGTTGCCCAGACCTAAATCCTCACCTTCCAACATTCCAGAGAGAGCACTTAGTAGCTATGAAGAAAGTAGGGCACGGGGGATGCGAAAGAGAAGTGGGGAGGAAAGGGAAGGAGAAGCCATGGCTCCTGGTTTCTGGAGTTTTGAAAGGTTCAGTGCCAACGGCTATCTTAGTGAGCTGACTGGCTTGTGGGGAAGGCCCTGTACTTTTGGGGTGGAGCCTTTACGGGAGTTTCTAGATACTTACTTGATGACTGCATCATTGCCAGAAGCAAAACTGGCTCGAAAGCAGTCTTGTGTTGCATTCTGAAGTGATCAAAATGGTGGAAGCTTGATGCTTCACTGAAGACGACTGGGGCTAATGCTGGCTTCCTTCCTACTGCTTTCTCAGTGGGTAGGGACAGAAAACAAGTTCTCAAAGGGGTAGATGCTCTCTGCAGACAAGGGCTCCTTCTCATATCGATTAGGCTGAAAGAGCCTGGGGAACATCAATGAGAGGAGTCACTTCAGATGTGATTTTTCTCATCCCCTGCTGCCTCTGTCGTATCACATGCCAGAATGACACGTTTTGTGGGAATGTTCTGTAGGGCCAACTGACCCATTTTCCCACTCAAACACCAAATCAAAACATGTGTCCCCAAAGCTTTTGCTCAGAAATGCTTTCTGGATAACTCATCATTCATCCTGTATGGAAATCTCATCTTCCATTTCACAGAGCTTAGCTGTTTTTTGTTTGTTTTAAATTTTTTATTTATTTTTTTCCCTAAACTGTGTACATGACTCAACTGCTCATGGTATTATTCATGTTGTGAGCAACTTGAAGGGACCAAAAATAAGTACAGACCCCATTGACATATTTCGTTCTTGGCAATTTATTCCCCTTGAAACAATTATTAGTTGCATGGGACTTTGTCTCAAGTTGCTTAAGAAAACTCGGCACTCGGGTTATCACCTGGCTTGAGCTGCATCTACTTTCTTACAGCCTGATCTGCCTTGTCGAGATGCTTTTGAATGTCCAAATGAACGGACAATTTCTATAATGTTAACTCATTCCCTCTACAGAGGTTCCCTGTCTTGGCAAACAAGTGGGTAGAGCCTAACAACCATTTCACTCTCAAAAATGTGACCACAGTCAATCTCAATACTGCTTTTCAAATGAGGGAGGTAATTTCTGGTTGCTGCAGGACCACAAAGCATTTAGTTGAGTGTTCTACCATAAAGCCTGAATGTTTCATTATTGTTGCATAATCCAGTGATTTAAATTTTTTAATTGCAGAGCTGGTTGTCTTTCCCCAAGTGAATCTTAGGAAGAAGCCCAGTATATAAAACATGTGATATCAAAGCCATTTAGGCAAATTTAGGCTAATCATCCAGGGACCTATCAGCTCAGCCCTTCTACCTCCCCCATTCCACTGACTTCTACCACCACAGCATAGAATCATACCCAAGGGGGCTCAATGGAACCACTAGCTGCCACATGACACAGCTTAAAAGCTACTAAAACATGGATGTTGGCAGTAATTAGAAAGTAGATATTTGTAAGTGGCAAATCATCTCCCCAAACTTAATTGACTCAGAACTATGTGAACATGTCAGAAAACCTTTTTTTCCCCATTAAATTATCATCTGTGAAAGGCAGAAGCTTTGACTCATTTATATATACTCCCCACAATACCCAGGTCATACTAAATGTTCAATAAATGCTACATTATACCACCTTGCCTCAGACTGGAAAAAATTACTTTCTGTGCAAAACATGTCATTTTAAGGAGGGCAGTAAAGTTATCTTCCTCCTCCCTTACTCTGCATTCATCCAGAAATCTCTAGTTATCATAGTGATTGCAAGAGACTGGTCATCATCAGATTCTCTTCATCACAGAAACATACCACCTGACCTTCAAACAAGGTGACAACCTGTATGTACCTCAACTTTCCTAATGAGAAATGTGGAATGACAATTGAAAGTTGAGGCCTAAAAAAAAAAAAAAAAAAAAAAAAAAAAAAGAAAGTTGAGGCCTTGAAGAAAACTGATTTGTTTTCAACTTCCCCATTTATAAACAGCAAAAATTGAACTGATCATTTCCCTTGTCTGGCATTCCAAAGAAGGTGGTGAGTGTTCAACCAAGGCAAATAAGTCATTTGAAACCTGCTTTTCATTTTAGAGGGATTGTTCCTTCTCAGTCAACAAGCAACCACGTATCTATTGACACCCTTGAGTCCAAAAATGAACATGAACCTGATCAGAACACTGGAGCCCAAGTTTAGGATTGCTACTTCATAGCAGAACGACACTGCTTAAGAATACCTTGAGTATCTTTTCCTTATTACTGTAAGTGGAATAATAATTGGTATCTCACAAGATTATTTGTAAGATAAAATGATAATACTCATGGAAATATCTGGTGTTCCTGGTGAATATATTATTCAGGATCCTGTGTGGGATCCCAGGAATAGAAAGGGTCAAAGAAGAGATACAAAAGAAATGTACTGGAATTTTGTACATCAATTTCCATAAGGTGAATATGCAGGCAGTTTGTGTTTTTTTTTTTTTTTTTAAGATTTTATTTATTCATGAGAGACACACAGAGAAAGGCAGAGACATAGGTAGAGGGAGAAGCAGACTTCCCTGTGGGGACCCTGATTCGGGACTCAATCCTAGGACGCTGGGGATCACACCCTGAGCCAAAGGCAGACACTCAACCACTGAGCCACCCAGGTGCCCCAGCAGTTCGTATTTTAATGTCCGTTGTGCTCAGGGATACCAGCTTAGCTGTAGTGAATCAAAGTTGTGGGATGGTAAGGGAGGAACCTAGGGCTCTGGGTTTGTTCCTAAGCAAGCCTCAGGATATATCAAATTGATCTAGATTCAGAACCCTACGAAGATTAAAGGCAGAACAGAAGCCACATTCCATCTGTGGAACAATCATACTAATGGTTATTCTATGACATGAAAAGGGTTTTCATTTCAATCACCGTATCTTTTCCATCACTCTCTTTCTCTTTCCCTCTTTTATACCTGAAATCAGGGCTGAACTGGAGCTAGAACAGAGACTGGATATTCTCAGAAGTGTAGAATACTATGGTCATAGACCACTTACCAGTGTTAAGATCTGTTTCTTTAGGTAATTATACCTCTGCCAAACTTTCTGGAGTTATATAGTTATATTTTAGATTCCCCTTGGGGAAAATTTGACCAGCCCTTAAGATTAGAATCAAAATACCTAGGGTAAAGGATCAGATGGCTTAGAAAATTTGGACCTTGGTCCATATGAAAATTGTATAAAGGGCCCAAATGTTAAAGAATTGCTTTTTGTATGTGTTAAAATAGAATTCTGAGCTGGAGGCCATTTTTTTATTCCTCTCAAAGTTATGATAACAAAGGAACTTCTGATTTGCTTCTCCTTTTTGGATCAACATTGGTGAACTAGCAAAATAAGTACAATTTTTCTAAAGCTAATGAGTCATTTAGAAACGGATGACTGACATTGTCATCAGCAATAACCTGCTTAACTGAACCAAATAATGCTTCCTAAAAATACATTTTTCATTTGTCTCACAGCAAGCATGCACTGAGTACTTCATCTGTGTAGGCTCTTAGTCATAACAACCTCTGGTCTTCATTAATCTCTTCCTATTATTCTGCTTCTATTTTGCCATTTTCTCCTTTTTGTACCTTTTTTAATGGCATTATAACAAAGCATTTTATTTATGAGATCGATTCAAATAGCATATTCTGACATTCCTTCCTGTAGTTTTATTTCCCTGTTTCATCTTCATATTCTTTCTGGGGATTCTCTCTCCATTGCCTGTATCACCTCTGACTCCTTCACATATTAATTCAGATATGTTTCAACTATGGTAACTCACTATTTTTTCTCCTCCTTTTCACATTCCTTATGCTTTTAAGCCTTTTTTTTTTTTTTTAGTAAAGTGTTCTGAGATAAAACAGATGTTTGAATTAAAAATAAATGACCATTTCCCATGCACCAAATATGGGTATAAAAGTCCGTGATAATGTGGAAAAAATCACTGTAAGTTAAAATGAAACGTATCTTCAGATTTCTAATCCAGACATGGTTGGGATTCCGTGAGGCTTCAAAACATTAAAGGTGGTAATGGCATCAGTAAGAATTTCTATTGTAAATCAATACAGGTTTTTGGTTATGATGAGTAACTTGCAGTAGACCAACACTTCTGCCAAGAATAACTAGAAAAGCCAGAGGAATGCCTGGGTGGCTCAGTGGTTGAGCTTCTGCCTTCGGCTCAAGGCGTGGATCTTGGGATCCAGGATCGAGTTCCACATCAGGCTCCTTGCAGGAAGCCTGCTTCTCCCTCTGCCTGTGTCTCTGCCTCTCTCTTTGTCTCTCATGAATAAATAAATAAAATCTTAAAAAAAAAAAAAAAAAAGAAAAGCCAGAAACAAAATTAAAAAAAAAAAAAAAAAAAAGCTGCTTGAAGGCACTATATTGTTGTTGAGACATCCAGGATTTGAGAAGACAAGATCTGGGAGAAAAGAGAAGTTCTTTGGGATAAACCCAAAATTCTGCATACCAGATTCTTGGTGTTGGGAGAGAGGCAAGGAAGCTGGGAGAATTTTTGGCAAACTCACAGTGCTAGAGAGAAAAGAATGGAGTTTGGTGTTACCAAGGGAGAAAAAATTTAAGTAATCAAGATTACAGAGAGAAGACAGAGACAGA
This sequence comes from Canis aureus, assembly GCF_053574225.1. Taxonomy (NCBI): domain Eukaryota; kingdom Metazoa; phylum Chordata; class Mammalia; order Carnivora; family Canidae; genus Canis; species Canis aureus. The sequence goes on from NC_135622.1 coordinate 14,230,406, forward strand.
AAAAGCAAGCCTACTGGGGCATGTGCTGATACTAAACCATAGCAGGCAGCCGGCTGAGAAACCAAGCAGAAAATGGCTGAAAAGTAGAGCAGAGTTTTCTGCAGAATCTTGGTAATGAGAAAACAAAAATTAAGAGTTCACCTCTTAGCTAGGAGGGTCCTTACTAAAATGCCCTGGGCCCTTACTTGGAACACACTGAGGAATACCTACAAAAATGAAAAAAGTATACATGGAACCTTATATAAATTGCATCCCAGTCTGCACAATTCCTGAATGGACAGCACTGATGTCCCCCTCACTCTAATACCTGCTCAAGGATAAGATCAATCTCTGGAGGCAAATATCATTATCCAAAAAATTTTCATGCACAATGGCTGGGATTCAATAAAAATACAGACTTGCCAAGAATGGGAAAGAGAAAAACACAACAGAAACAGTTCTACTGGTGAACAAAATCAGAAATAAACTTTAAAGTAACTGTGACTAATATGTATAATAAAATAGAAGACAAAATGCAGAATTTCACCTCACAATTGACAAATGAAAAAAAGAGAAAATTCTAGCACTGGAAAATATAATATCTAAATTTAGAACACAGAAGGTAGGTTTAAGAACAGATTGCACACTGCTGAAGACAGCATTAGTAAATTGAAATACTGGTAAGTGCAAAATATCCAGACTGAAGCAAATATCTAGATTGAACCAAAAAGATAAAACATGTGAGACATAGTAAAAAGATCCAAAATATTTATGGTTAGAGTCTCAAAGAGGAGGAGCTAGAGAATGAAGGAAATGAAAATTTGAAGATATAATGGCACCAAATTTTTTAAACTGATGAATGATATCAAGTCTCAGATTCAAAAGGAATTTTAAATTCCATGGAGGAAAAACACAAAGAAAACCATGTCAAGGCATATTAGAGGAAAACTGTCAAAACCAAAGACAGATGTTCAATGGACCAGCAATAAGACTGACACCTGACTACACCAAGAAAAATGATGAAAATCAGAAAACAGTAGAACTACATACTGACACACTTAAAGAAAGTAACTGGCAACTTACAATTCAATACCCAATGAAAATGTCCATCAGGAATGAAGGTGAAAAATAAAAAGACACTCCAAGATAAACAAAAGTTAATTGACTATCAGCAGACCAACACTAAAAGGAATATTAAAAAGAAACAAAAGAGTAAATATGTAGATACATATTTACATATAGCATTACCATCATCATCATCATAATTGTGTTCCTTTGGATTTAGAATACTTGTGAAGTTAAAATATGATAGCAATAATTAAAAGGTTCTAGCATTTTTGTGGGACTTGTTAAATTATTCTAGACTCTAATGAGTTAATGATGTTTGTTGCAGAGTTTAGGGCAATCACTAAAAGAAATACCAAACAATGAAAGATATGTTTGTTATACAGCCTAAAAACCAAACTAATAGATAAAAAAGTAGATAATAAAATACAATGAATTTTTAGAAGGGAAGAAATAAGGAAGAGAAAAAAAAACAAAGAGAGGGCAAAATACAAAAACAAGAAGTAGGATGACATATATAAATCCCAATATATCAGTAATTAATTTAAATTCCAGTTAACTAAATACGCCCATTAAAAAGCATAATTTGTTAGAAGAAACAAACACTCTACATGTTTCTGAAAAAAAGCATATCTTAAATATAACAACCACCAAAATCTGAAAATAAAATGATGAAAAAGTATATACCATGCAAATACTAGTCAAAGAGAAATCTGATGCAGCTATACTAATATCAGAAAAAGTAGACTTTATGGTAAAAAATATTATTGGAGACACAGGAGGACAATATCATATTGTTAAAAGAGTCAATCTACCAAGAGAATGCGACATTCCTAAATTTATTTTTTTTTAAGATTTTATTTATTTATTCATGAGAGACACAGATAGAGAGGCAGAGACATAGAGAGAGAAGCAGACTCCCTGTGGGGAGCCTGATGCAGGACTGGATCCTGGGATTCTGGGATCACACCCTGAGCGGAAGGCAGATGCTGAACCACTGAGCCACCCAGGCATCCCCATTCCTAAATTTAAATACACCTGGTCATATATGCTTTGATATATGTAGAGAAAAATGGGCAGGAATAAAAGGAGAAATAACAAATCTACAACCATAACTGGACAGTTGCATTCCCCTCAATAACTGATATAACAATTACAATAACAATCACAAAAATTCGTAGAGATTATCAATTTGATTTACCCATCTGATGAATAAACTTGATCTAATTGATAGCTGTAGAACACTGCAGCCAGTAACTGCAGAAAACACACTTTTTAGAAGGGCATTAGAATATTTACCAAAATTGACCACATGCTGAGCCAAATGATAAATCTCAACAAATTTCAAAGCACTAGAAATAGTTCTATTATATTCTCTGACCACAGTGAAATCAAGTATAAATCAATAACAAAAAATAGCTAGAAAATCTAAAAATGGCAAATAATGTTGAATGTTAATGAAAGTAAGATTTATCAGGATCTCTGGAATGAAAGAATATCTGTGCCTCAAGGGAAATTTACTGCCCTAAATACATACATTAGAAAAGAAGACTGGGGAAGCAAAAAGATGGATTTGGGTATTCATCTCAAGAAGTAAAAAAACAGCAGCCTGCTATTGCTGCCATTGCTGGTGCTGCTTTTACTTCTCTGTAAAAGTGCAATGAATAAGGTCAACAATTGTTTTGTAAAGACTAGTAAAAATGATAACCTCTATCAACAACAATCAAGGAAAAAAAGAAATAAAATATCAATATTAGGAATGAAAAAGAGCACATAACTATAGATCCTACAGATAATATAATAATACAATGAGATAATCTTATGAACAACTTAATGCCAATGGATTAGGAACTGTGGATAAAATAAATTCCTAGAACACAGTTTACCAAAATGGACATAAAAATAAATAGAAGATCTGACTACTCACTTGTGTATTTAAGAAACTAAGTCTATATTAAGTTTCCCAGAAAGAAATTTTCTCATCCATATGATTTCACTAGTGAAGTCTTCATAACATTGAAGGGAGAAATAACGCTAATCTTACACAAATTCTTCCTGAAAGAGAAAATGAGGGAACTTTTCACAAATGATTTTTATTAGACTTGCATAACCTTGATACCAAAACCTGAAAAGGTCATTGTAAGAAAAGAAATCCAATAGAAAATAGGGCAAAATACTAGAACTAGCACTTCACAAAAGAAGATATCACAATGGCTAATTAACATATGAATAGGTTGCTCAATATCATTTGTATTAGGGAAATAATGCTAATTATATTATTTTATTTTACAACATATGATTATATTAAAAATAAAACTCACAATGAGATACCAGTACACACTCACTGGAATGGCTAAAATTAAAAAGAATATAATACCATGTGTTGTTGAGGATGTGGAGCAAGTTGAATGATCATCATTCTTGGTATAAATTGATTATAATCACTTTGAAAAACTGGCAGTATATACTAAAGCTAATATACATATATCCTATGACCAGCAATTTCAATTGTAGGAATATGTCCAATAGAAATGGGTGCATCAAAAAGCACTTATAAGACTGTTAAGGCAGCACTATTTGTAAAAACCCCAATCAAGACTTCCCAAATGTCATCAACAATCAAAGATTAATAAATTGTGGTATAATCATATAATGGAATACCTCACAGCAATGAGAAAGAATAAATTACTGATTCATACAACTGTTTGGATGAATTTCATAAATATATTGTTTTTAATAAAAGAAATTGAATGTAAAGAAGTACATACTGTGTAATCCTATTCATATAAAGTTCAAAGCAGGCCAAACTAATCAATCAATGCTGATAGAAATAACCATAGTAATTTTATTGGTTGGGAGGCATGAGAGACCGGGAACAGGTATAAAGAGGAACTTCAGGGGATTGTTGGTAAATGTTTAAGTTTTTTAATCTGGCTTTTGTGAGTGCATTCACTTTATGAAAATATAACAAGGTACACAATTGTGATGCATAGTTATTTAGTCTTATAATAATATGTTTATTTAAAGTGTCAGTAAATGGAATATTTACTTTCCCCCTTAAACTTGTACTGCTTGACATCTTCTAAGTGAGTGTACAGTAAGACATGAGTAGTAGCCAAAGGAATTCAGAAGAATTTGTTCATGATCCAGTCGGTTGGTTTTCCACTCAAAGGAACACAGCTAGGTACTGTGATGAAAGTAAGTGAGTGTGTGTGTATATTTACCATTACAAAATTTGAAAATGTTGGGGCACCTGGGTGGCTCAGTGGTTGAGCATCTGCCTTTGGCTCAGGTTGTGATCTCAGGGTCCTGAGATCAAGTCCCATGTCAGGCTCCTTGTGGGGAGCCTGCTTCTCCCTCTGCTATGTCTCTGCTTCTCTCTCTGTCTCTCTCATGAATAAATAAATAAAATCTTTTTTAAAAATTGAAAATGTTTTCATTTTTAATCATTCTGATGGTTAGTTTTAAGTGTCAATTTGACTGGGCTACAGGGTCCCCAGACATTTTGTCAAACATTATTTTGGGTGTGTCTGTGAGAGTGTTTCTGGATATTCATAATATTTAGATCAGTAGACTGAGTAAAGCAGATTGTTCACCCCAATGTGGGTAGGCATCCAATCAGTTGAAGGACTGAATAGAACAAAAAGGCTGACCTCTTTCTGCCTAAATGCCTTGAGCTAGGACATCAGTCTTTTCTGGCTTTTGGACTGGTACTGAAACATCAACTCTTTTAGTGTCTCAAGCCTGCTAGCATTCAAACGGGAACTGTATCACAGGCTCTCCTGTGTCTCAGGCTTGCCCACTGCAGATTTTGAGAAATCTGTCAGCTTCCATAATCACATGAGCCAATTCCTTATAATAAATCTCTTATAAACAAATAGACATATGAATATATACATATACATATACACACAGGTCTTACTGGTTCTGTTTCTCTGGAGAACTCTAACACACTCATATGTTGCTTAATTTTTGCCCATAATAGATTGTCTGTTTAAAGGCAGAAGACATAACCCTGAAATAAGAAAAATAAATGAAGACTATTGAAATGATAATTTTGCAAATACGTTCCAATGATCTTAAATAAATTTGTAATTGTATTTATTGATCAGACTCTTCATAAAAACATATTTGAAAAGAGGAAATAGTTTTATTCAATCTGACTTTGTATTCATTAGGATTTAAGATTAATCATATTGACATTTTTTTGAGAAACACGTGCATTTCCTACCTTTCCTTATTTTATTTAGAAACACAATTTGAAAAATATAAAAACATTAGTCTTTAATATTCAAAATTAAAAATTTCAGGGGCACCTGGGTGGGTCAGTGGTTGAACGTCTATCTTTAGCTCAGGGCATGATCCCGGGGTCCTGGGATTGAGTCCTGCATCGGGCTCCCCGCAGGGAGCTTGCTTCTCTACATATGTCTCTGCCTCTCTTTGTGTCTCTCATGAATAAATAAAATCTTTAAAAAAAAAATTCGAACAATCGATCTTATAAATAGATCTGGTTCTTTGGATCTGTATTTTAATAACTGGAACTCCTTACATGTTATCTCCAAACAATTCAATAAAATATTACAATTGGATTATTTCATAAATCATGCCTTCTCTTACATAATTAGCTTAAAATAAATACTATGCATAATTTTTATATGAGAAAAGGTAACATGTATTTAATATTTCTGGATATTATATTGAAATTAATCTTAGAATCTTTAATTATATGCAAAATCTGAACTTTTAATTTGCTTCTTTATCATATGCCATGAAAAAAATAACAATATTATTTTTAAATTCCAAAAGGGGAGTGGTCATGAGGTTATATTTCAATTCCAACACTCATAAATGTTTGAAAAATGCTCACTTACTCTAATGTCTACCTCCAACTTTTACAGATAAGAAAAATGACAACCTGAGGAGTTAAGCAATCTGACCAAGGATACATTTTGAGTTAGCAGTAGAGTGAGAGCGAGGGTTAAACACTCAAGTCTCCTTATTATTGGCACAGAGTTTTTAGTACCACAGCATAACAAAGTATCTCCCTTCTAGTGATATGGATCATCCTAGCTCCTCAATTGATTTTTGTATAAATGCAAAAAAGAATCTGGTCAACTCTAGCTATTTAAATGTTGCCATGTCTGGCTGAGAAATTCGCAAATATAATGGCTCTTTACATTGTCCCCCACCTTCAATAAATTTAGCTTTCACCAGCTAATGTCTGAAAACATCTTTGGATAATTTTCAGCAGAGAAACAATAAATCAGGGATGTCAGTGGGCTGAGAGGGGAGAACTTTTCCAATTTTCATAAACAAAAACTTCCGTGACAGCTGCTTTCAGGTTTTGAATGTAATTTTCCTAACTGATGTCTTCACTGTGGTGTGCCTTGGCTGTCTTCCATTCACTAGCCAACCTTGAGGGAAACGTGATTTATGTTGACGCCACATCAGTGTGAAAATCTGATCAAGTAAAGTAGTACTCTGCAGCCTCTCTGGGGAAAGCTGGAGGCAAGTCACCATTCACATGTAGATAAGGCAAAGACAAGGTCCATCTATGAAAGTACTACCACCCTCCTTCTGGTTTAAATTCCCAAATGATTAGTAGCTAATAACACAGCCTCAAGAAACTTCCCAACGAAATAGCTATAAAAACTCTGAGAAAAGTAAAAACTCTTAACAATGCTAAAATCTAAAATGGGTAGTTAACTTATTGCCAGAATTCAGAAAGAGCAAGAATCAAAATCCAGAGCTCATGCAGAACATACTCACCAATCTTCTCCACACCTACCCCTGGCTCAAACACCAGCTCTATAACATGTTTCCTAATCCTGGACAATTTTCTGCAAATCAGATTCTTTGGCTTCATTTCTAGAGATCCTGGTTCAATGAGCCCAGGGTGGAGGAGGGGGGTGCTGTCTAGCAGTGAGGTTTGAAAACTACTGGTCTCTAACAATCAGAAAAATTGAGTGGCCATTCCACTGTTGCATGACTGCTGCTTTTTTTTTGTTTGTTTTTTAAGATAGTTTTTTTTTCAATAATTAATTTTTAAATTTTATTTATTTATTCATGAGAAACAAAGAGAGAGGCAGAGACACAGGCAGAGGAAGAAGCAGACTTCATGCAGGGAGCCCGACGTGGGACTCGATCCAGAGTCTTCAGGATCACACCCTGGACTGAAGGTGGCATGAAACCAATGAGCCACCCAGGACTCGAGAAGTTGCAAAAATAGTACGAGTTTCCATAAACCATTCAGCCAGCTTCCCCCACTAATAGCTTTTATATTCAGGGTACATTGTCAAAACCAGGAAACTGACATTGGTACAATACTATGAATTTAGGTAGAGACCTTATTTGGATTTTTACCAGATTTTACATGGATTCTTGTTTATGTGTGCTTTATATGCACTCGTTTGTGTTTTATAAAATGTACAAAATTTTATCACATGTAGATTTGTGTAACTATCTCTACAATCAGAATGCAGAACTGTCCCATTACCATAATGGAACTCCTTTGTTTTACTTTGTACTAGTCACACCTTCCTCTATCCCCATCCCTAACCTCTGGCAACCACTGATTTATTCTTTATCACTAAAATTTTGTCACTTAGAGGATGTTATATAAATGGAATCATACAATATGTAAACGTGATAGATTGGCTTTTATTTTTCACTCAGCACATGCCCTTGAGAGCCTTTCATGTTTTTGCATATTATCAATAGCCCAAACCTTCTTATTGCCAAGTAGTTAGTATCCTATTGTATAAATCTATCATAGATTGCATGTATCTTCAAAGCGCATATCCATTCATTCTTTGAAGTACCTCTGGATTGTACATAGGAAGTACATTTCCAATTTTTGATTATTACAAATAAAGCAGCTATGAACATTTAAGGATAGTTTTTTGTGTAAACATAAGTTTTCATTTCTCTAAGATAAATGCCCAGGAGTGTGACTGCTAGTTTATATGGTAAGTATATATTTAATTTTATAAGAAACTGCTAAGGTGTTTTCCAGTGACAGTATCATTTTATATTCCCACCACTAATGCATGCATGAGAAATCCCATTGTTCTGCATTCTTATCAGCAGTTGGTTTATCAGTTGCTTTCTGAAGTGCATAAAGCTGGATACCCTTTCTCTCAGCCTCTATGTAATACTTAGACTTTTATAATATGGCAGAAGGTAAGAGGGCTTGAGTGATACAAAGCATTATAGAGTCACAATGCAGCACAGATTAAAAGATCCCAGGAAGAGAACATACTAGGGCAATAGGGTATCCATTCATCCTACTGGTTAATGTCAGAGAGAGAGACAATACAGATAGGCTTAAGGTAAACAGTAAACCATTAATGTTGCATTAGATGAATAATTGCGGGATACCTGGACAGGAAGTGTATATCAACGTGCTCCCTAGCTGTGGATCTGAGATGGGGCTAACCATACTCAAGAACAGGGTTAACAGGTATCTGGTTTTTGAAACTGAAAATCTGGTATTTAAGCTTTTGGCCTAGAAATAAATCCACACTGTGATGTAGCTTTTGAACCAACATTCTTGCTCTAGGCTTATAAAATGTGCTACTGTGCTGACTCCTAACATGGATACAAGAGCATGAACTTTCTTTTTTTATATTTCTGGGGACACTATACAGCAAACCCAAGTAAACAAGACCACAGTGAATCACAGATCCTGTCTGTTGACATAAATAATGCATCTAATATTCCTTCTAGGATAAATAATTGGGGGAAAAAACCTATGGAAAAATACTAGGATCATTGCAAAGGAGTATCATCCTTTAAGTCTCAAGAGGAAAACATATTTTTGGAAAAGATTTAATATAGAAACCAGAAGGGAACTGAAAACTAAAAATTGATTTCAACTCCCAATATGATGCAAGGAAGCGGTACACAGTGAAAGAATAGTCATGATAAAGGAGACAGTGTATATAATGTAAAATACCCACAATGCAATAGTAGAATTTTAATAAATGTTAAAGGTAGTAATGATCATGACTTCTGCAACTTAAATATAGATTAAAGGACAAGTCAGACTTTGATAAGAGTGCAGAGGTAAAACAAAACAGATAAACAGAAAAAGAAGATGATTTACGTGGGGAGACAAGACCTAAGAATTGAATCAACAATTATTCACTCTCCAAAGTTAACATTTATTATAGTCATTCTATTCTTTCCCCAGTTTGTCTCTTCACAACAGAAACAAACCACTGATGATCTGATACAATTTTCAGCTCCAGAATTCTGGCCACAATGGCTCTAATTTCAAGACATCCAGATTCAGGAAGGCACATGTTGAAGACAGGCAACCATCACCTCCATCTGTTTTTCTTTCCTTAGAAGCTTGGGCTTATTTGGCTGCTCTTCACCAGATTTTCTTCTTCTTTCACACATATATGCACTAATCTAAAGCCTAGGACCTCCAGGCTAAGGCAGTAATATAACACACATTTATGTGTTTTCTGTAATGACAGGCTCAAATGATCTTGCTTGATCATTAACCCAGTAACAAAGTGTTTAATGAAGTTAAATGCAGTCACACTTCAATTTCTTCAACTATAATTCAATATACCAATTTTAATACCACATGCTCACCAATTTTAATACTACAGCCTCTACTTCCCCTTAAATTATATTTGCTTGCGTTTTTGTCTTTTGTCTTTTAATATCTGAGCGTCATTTTTTGACGTCTCGATTTTTTTTAAAAGCCAATCTGTGTCTTTTAGTAGGAACACAATCTATTTACATTTATTACCATAAAGAGTTTGGTCTTGAATTATCTGGTTTATTGCTTTCTGTTTTGTTTTATTCTTTGTTGTTTCCTTAACTATGCAGAGATCTTCTTTGATTTTGTTTTTGCTAATGATTTACAAGGTATACAAACAATCTTGATTCAATTTTTAAGATACGTACTTATAATAATTATCAGTGTCAAGAAACAAAGAGCATTGGGGAATCCCTGGGTGGCTCAGTGGTTTAGCACCTGCCTTCCGCCCAGGGCATGATCCTGGGGTCCTGGGATTGAATCCCACATCAGGCTCCCGGTGCATGGAGCCTGCTTCTCCCTCTGCCTGTGTCTCTGCTTCTCTCTCTGTCTCTCATGAATAAATGAATTAAATCTTAAAAAAAAAAAAGAAACAAAGAGCATCTATCTATTCTACACTTTTTCTCATCCTCCAATATGATTGCCATTATTAGGGATTTCAGACCTAGCTCTTTATTTTAAAGTATTTTTAAGTCCTTACATATCTTAATATAATATCTTAATAAAATATTTTAAATATTTAAAACTGTCTCTCAAAAACTATTCAGACTTCAAAATGTTTTTAAAAACTTTAATGTTGGGATCCCTGGGTGGCGCAGTGGTTTAGCGCCTGCCTTTGGCCCAGGGCGTGATCCTGGAGACCCAGGATCGAATCCCACGTCAGGCTCCCGGTGCGTGGAGCCTGTTTCTCCCTCTGCCTGTGTCTCTGCCTCTCTCTCTCTCTCTGTGACTATCATAAATAAATAAAAATTAAAAAAAAAAAGAAAAAAAAAAAAAGAAAAAAAAAAAAAACTTTAATGTTACCTACCAGGCCTTTTATACAATTACATCCTTTTATTTAAAAAAGAAAACAAATTTTGGGGTGCCTGGGTGGCTCAGTCAGTTAGGTGTCTGCCTTTGGCTCAGGTCATGATCCCAGGGTCCTGGGATCCAGCCCCACATTGGGTCCCTGCTCAGTGAGGAGTCTGCTTCTCCCTCTCCCTCTGCCTGCCATTCCCCTTGCTTGTGGTCCTTCTTTCTTTCTGTCAAATAAATAAATAAAATCTTTAAAACACGTCATTAAAAAAAAAAACACAACATTTCTATTGATTAAAAATACAAACATCTTGATTACATTATGAAGACTTTTTATTCTTAAAAGTTTGTAAATGTTTTCACTTTCTTTTAATACTATGGAGCAGGGGGTGGCAAACTTAGGCCAGGTAGTGTTTCAGGTTTTGTGGGCCATATATATTTATTCTCTGTATCAAGTACTCAAGTTGGCCATTGTAGTGCAAAAGGAGCCACAGACAACAGGCAAATGAGTAGGCATAGTTTTGTCTCCATAAAACATTACTTATAAAAAATGCAGTGGGCCTTAGTTTGCTGGCTTTTGCTATGGAGAAAAGGTCTGGGGCCAGCCTAATTGAGTTAAATCCTTCTCTAATTTGATGATACTGTATGAAATGAGAGGCATAGCTCTATATTCTCTATTCTATATTCCTCTTATAAGAGACTAGGACATAAATCTAACAGATATTCAGTCATTATTTATGATTTTTTAAAAAAAGTAAAACTAGAGCTTTAATGAGTATTTTAAAACCAGAATGACCCAAATATTTTCTCATTAAAGAGCACAGTCTCTGAGAATCTGTTTAATTTCTTTTGACACAATCATTATATCAAGTAAAAAACTGATTTTCCTGTAAAATGAAAGCAAGCTCCAGGGGCACCTGGATGACTCAGTTGGTTAAGCATCTGACTCTTGGTTTGGGCTTGGGTCATGATCTCAGGGCCTGCATTGGGCTACACACTCAGCATGGAGTCTGCTCAAGTTTCTCTCTTCCTCTTCCTCTCCATCCCCCTCTGCCACTCCCCTACCTCACTCAGCATGTGCATTCTCTCTCTCAAATAAATACATAAAATCTTTTAAAAAAAAGCAAGCTTCACATCACATGGAGCTCTGATAAATGCAGCAACAATGGAATCTTACTTTACGGTGAATCCTAAAGGTTCCGTGACTCTTTGTAAGTACAACAAATCCAGAATGGTATATAGAATAAAGAGTAATAACTTCAATCTTGTCTGCTTCTTGTACTTGGCTGGAGAAGGAATATTGAAAGATGTGTAATGTAAGCATCTTATAGTATAATGAGATGGATGAAGCCCTCAATGATGGGCAGGGCTCTCATTTTCACCAAATTGGAATTGTAGGAGAAATATTGGCAGATGTGTAGGAGGGGAAAGGGGGAGAGATAGTCAGCTACCAGGAAAGTAGAGCTAGGGGTTGTCTAATAAATTCAGACAAAGCTGTAGTATAATCTAGTGAGACCAGTGTTCACTGCAACTATAGGCACAGCTGAAACAAATCCACAAAAACCTGAGCTTCAATTATCATTTAAAATAAGGCAACTTCTTGATTTTCATTGCAGATATCCTTGGTTTGCCTCTTTTTAAATCTCTCCTAAATTTACTACAGATTTCCCAGAATAAACATCCTTGTTAAGTATTATGGTCTCTTTCTTTCTATTTTAATAATAAGAACTTAAAAAAAAAGGTACTTGCTAGAAAGGGGTAATTAGGTTTCTTGCGGGAAATAAATGCTCCCAAGCATATCTATTTATATATTATTCTCTATTTCTCTCTATATGTATATTTCTCTCTCCATATCTTTATGTATTTGAAGGGATCTCTAACATAAAAATATAATCCTGTAATTCCTACTCTATTTGTCAAAGAGAAGGAAGGAAGGAAGGAAGGAAGGAAGAAAGAAAGAAAGAAAGAAAGAAAGAAAGAAAGAAAGAAAGAAAGACAGACTATGGTGAGGAATGGGATGAAAGGCTTATAAGCAAATACCCAAACTCACTGCTATATGAGAATATCTATCAAAATACTTGAAAGTGAAACCATTAGAACTATGGAGATAGAAAAAATCCACTAAAATATCAAAGAATGCCTTAAGCCACAAGGGTTAAGAGATGGAACACAGGTTCTAGAAGAGGATAATAAAACTGGGGAGATCTGAACTTTAAGAAGAAAGGATGAGAAGGAAATTCCCTTAATGTATGTACCTGTTTGTGTACATCCAGTGTAACATGTGTCCATCTCCTACTGTGATCCAAAATTAATGCAGTAATGATTTTGAATGGCTCATGAGCTCAACCAAGGCCAGGATAATTTTAAACAACAGATTTTAAGTAAAGGGTTGAAAACACTGGACTGAGGTTCTCAGGGGACTGCAGAACCTCTTTCTTCAAAGATAGCAAAGACCATGTGACCACCTAATTGCTGCAGTAATTTCCTAAACTGGGTAAGCTTCAATATGACCTAGGGGCAGATTTCCTTGCTTTGTTACTTCAAGAAGCTTCTTCTCTACCATAACTGTTCATGGCCTTGTTTCCTAAGTACAGCTTCCAGTGGTAATAGTGTTCCAGTGGTCATTGCCTGGTTAATCATTATGGGCCATGACTTCCGCAGGAGAGAAAAAAGCCTGGCTTAAAATGTATATTCTTTTAGTTGACAGTGAAGATGTTTCATCATCAGTATCAGCCAGAACTTCTCAGACACATATGCCTCAAGCTATCTTTTGTTTCAACCTTTGAGAAACCCAGAGTAAAGAGGAAGACATGGAAAATGTTTGGTTTCAAGACTCTGTCCAGTGATTTGCTGCATCAAGCCCTAGTTTGAATCTTCGTCCTACTGTAAATTCTGCTGACTACAGACTTGTGTAGATCTTAAAACTCGACAGCTACCTGCAGGAGAAATTTTTTATTTTGATAAGAAACAATCATATATCTGCTGTCATGTGATGAGCCATGTCAGCAGGGAAAGTATTAGCACTTCCTCAAACCCAGGCTACAGAGAAAGAACAGAATATGGCAAACGTGATGGGATGTCACTTCTGTGATTAAGTTTCAAAGACTGTGACTTCCATCTTACTATGTCACATTCTCTCTTCCCAACTCACTTGCTCTGATGAAGCAAGTTACCACGTTGTGAGATGCTCTATAAAGAGGCACACATGGCAAGGAACTTGAGGTCATCTGTGGCCAGCAGCTCTTGTGCAACTGAAGCCTTGGGTAATAAACCTATAGGGAACTGGATCCTCCATCACTGGGTAATTAAGGAAATGGATCCTTCCTGAAAGAGATTTGAAGTGACTGCAGCTTTGTGGGAGACCCTGAGCCAGAGAATCTAGTAAGCCAATCTCATCCTTGACCCACAGAAACTGTAAGACCATAAAAATGTGTCATTTTACATCAAGTTTTAGAGTAATTTGTTATGCAACTGCAGATAATGAACATGAAAGATTAATGGGTAAATTAAAATTGTCCATTAAGTCTAGGGAGTGGTTCATATGAGTAGATGCTATTCTCTATGGTCAAGGAGTGCCACAGTTAGTGTTTAATAAAACAGCGAAAGCTGGAACACTACTCTTCCTGAATAGCAAGGGTCTCATGCTGAATGACTGCAAAAGGAAGTTGCTGAAGTTTGTATTTTTCTAGATTTTCCAAGAAGAGAAAGGATGACTCCTAAGTTCTTGAAGCATCTGCTTGCCTAAGGCTGATTATTAGAGCAGATGACATTTTGAAGTCTTAACTAATATATTTATTTTAAACAGATTAGATAATTATAAATAGAATAAATTAAGACAAGAAAAAGCAAACTTTTGCATTTGTATTTTTCAGAATATACTGAAAGAAGACTGTACAAAAGAGGACGTGGAAGTTAAATATTTATAAGGAGCCTTTCCAATACGAATCATGCTTTGTAATTGTCTGTAAAATCCCCTTAAAGACAAAGAACTAAAGGCTAAGAGTGGTTATGGATTTGGCTATGTTTTCTAACATAGAGAATTTGAACAGAATCCTGAATGTGTATGTCTCAATTTTACATGACATTAAATAATATTATATTAAAAACAATAGATTTGCTTCTGAATAAATTAGTATGTAATCCTGAAGTGCTGAATATAAGCTTATATTCATTCTGGCAGTTTCTAATATAAAACAGGAAGTTTCCACTGTAATATAGTTTGAGCTAGCTGAAATGATACCTTGACATGCTTGCGACAGAATAAAACACAAGTCTTTCAGACTTTTCTAGTGGAGAAGTTTTCTGAGTTGACAAAATCCAGAGGGTCAGATTTCCTTGGCTTTTCTAATGCCACTGTTCTTTTCATAGCACACATACAAAGGGAAGAAGGAGAGTTCTGAAGAAGCCCCTAAATATTTAGATGAAGATAATTCATGTAGAATTTCCTGAGGGTCTCTTTTATATACAGCATACATTTAAATGGCATAGATAAGAATAGTAGATAGATAAAGATATCATTTATTAGGTAGGATTATTTTGCTCTCTATTTTGCCTGTTTCTAAAATGTGTTTTGGGGGTTTCATGATAAAGGATGTGTGTATAATAATGTTTTAAAAATGGAAATAGAAAAGACACGATATGATCATATGACTACTCTCTAGGTATTTAAAGAACATGACTATTAAGGAGGAGAGAAAAGCATCTCAAGAGACTTAAACTAACTAGGTGTAATGGGATGAAATTAGGCAAAGGAAAACTCAGGATAAACAGAATGTTTTTCTGATTTTTCCTAAGTTTCTACTTGTGAACTAAATTCCCTGAGGACGATTTTTTGCAGTCATGTGAAAAGACTGCTCTTTTTGTACTACTGTATAGATGATGAACTTGCAGAAATAAAGACAAGAGATGAACACAATTATATAACAAGTATTTTCTACCTCTAAATTTATCTTCTAAAATTAACTGTAGTTTGAAAAAGCATGCAAGTAATACGTAAACACATTCTCAAAAGTTGGAAGAAGGCAATCAAGTAAAAGTTGAAATTCTCCCTTTCCTCCCTTCTATAAACTCCCTTTCTTCTTCAAGGTCATGTCACTGTTAACATGAATAATATAGACAGATATTTGAGAATAGATGGAATTTTTACTTTAAGTATTGTCTCATGACTTAGCTTTTTAAACTTAGTATGTCTTGGAGATCTTTCCATGCTGCTACATCTACTGCCTCCACCTTTTTTTTTTTTAAGATTTTATTTATTTATTCACAGAGACACACCGAGAGAGAGAGGCAGAGACACAGGCAGAGGGAGAAGCAGGCTCCATGCCCAACGTGGGACTCCATCCAGGGTCTCCAGGATCACGCCCTGGGCTGCAGGCGGCGCTAAACCGCTGTGCCACTGGGGCTGCCCTGCTTACACCTTTTGAATGGATGTATAATATCTCAGATATGAATGGTCCATAATTTAGCCATTCATCTACCAATGGGTGCTTAGGTTTGTTCTAATTTCTCCCTGTTACACAAAGTACTATAATGAATATTTCATATTCATATTCTTGTACACATGTGAGAAGTACAATTACTAGAGGTGAAATGGAAGGTGGAATTTAAAATATTGATAATTACTGCCAAACTGTCCTCAAACACGCTGTACCAATTTGTACCCCAATTTATAGCTTCAAATAGTGTCAGTCTCTTCTCTCCTTTTTTCAACACTGGACATTAAAAATTAAAATTTTTTCACTCACCTGATAGCTGAAAAATGATACTTCATTATTATTTTAATTTCCTTAATAATGAAGGTTAAGTACCTTTTCATTTTGGGGTAGGACAGTTTTACTTCTTATCTTCCCAACTATCTGTTGATTTGCTACCTTTTGCTCATTTTCCCACTGGTTGTTAGACCTTTTTCTTATTGAGTCCTTAGAGTTTTTTATATATTCTGGATATTAATCATTATTCCATTACAGATACTGCCATTATTCTTTCAGACTGTGATTTAACTTTGGTTATGCTGTCTTCTATCATATTAAAGTCTTAAATCTTGTCAATTTTATTTTATGGCTTTAGATTTTGTATTTTAGTTAGAAAGTCTTTTCCCACTCTGAGAGCATAAAAATTATTCTCCTATTTTTCTTTTAAAACTTTTAATGTTTAGGTTTTTAATACATTTGGAATTTATTTATGGGCATGGTATAAAGCAGGGGTCTGATTTAAGTGTTGCCCCAAAGAGATAGTAAACTGTCTCAGCACAATTTACTAATATTTTCTGACCAATTTGAAATTGCCCCTTTATCATAAAGAAGCTAAATTCCCATTGGTATATCTTTTTCTATTGTGCTACTTTATTCTTGCTCCAAAATAATAATTTTTAATTTATGGCTTTATATGATGTTTTGATTATCGAGTAATGAAAATATTCCCTTGGTATATAGGCAAGATTGTAGGGGTTAAGAATGAGGGCTGGAATCAGATCTTAGTATAATCTCAGCTGTGTTATTTACTAGTTGGGTGTTACTAATTTTGTTATTTACTAACCTTGGGCAGGTTACTTGATCTCTCTGTACTGTTATAGTAGACATGATCTGAAAAATGGTGATACTAACAGTTCCTACATTTTATTATCGGGAGAATTAAATGAATAAAGACATGTAAGGTATTTAAACCAGTACCCAACACATAATAAGAATTCAAATATGATAGCTATTGTTCAAGATCTTTATTCTCACACATTATATGTTTCACAGAAGTTTGAGAATCAACCTATCAAGCTTCATAAGACCAGTTCCACAGGGATTTTGATTAGTATCCCATTGAATGCACTGAGGAGTTTCAAGGACAAAATATTGACAAAATTCCTAGCTCTTCCAATCCAGAAACATGGTGTATCCCTCCATTTCTTCTTCTTTTATGTCCTTCTGCAAAGTTTCATAATTTTTTCCTATAGATGAGGTATATTTCTCATTAGGTTTATTCCCCAGGAATTTTATTGATTTTGTTCCTATTACAAACGAGATTTTTTGCCTCTATTGATATTTGCTGTTATATAGGAAAGCTATTTGTTTTAGTACATTAATTTTATGTCTGATCATCTTTTATTGGTACATAGGCATATCTTGTTTTATTGCACTTTACAGATGCTATGTTTTCTACAAATTGAAGGTTGGGGCAATCCTAATGTCAAGTCTACGGGTACCACTTTTCCAACAATATTTGTTCATTTAATGTCTCTGTGTCACATTTTGGTAGTTCTCACATTATTTCAAACTGTTTCATTATTATTATATTTGTTATGGTGATCTGTGATCAGTGATAATGACTGGTTGAAAGCTCAGATGATGGTTGGCGTTTTTTTTAGCAACAAAATATTTTTTAATTAAGATACGTACATTTTTTAGACATAATGCTATCACACACTTAACAGACTACAGTAGAGTATAAACATAACTTTTATATGTGCTAGGAAACTAAAAAACTCATTTGACTTGCTTTATTAACACATTCACTTTTATGTGGTGGTCTGGGACAGACCCTGCTATATCTCCAGGATATGCCTGTATGGTTTCTCAGTCAATTTCCTTGAAATATTTAGGCTGACGGAAATATAATCTGTTAATAAGGACAGCTGTGTTTCTTCCTTTCCAGTATTTTTTGATATTTAGTCAAAAACACTGAGGAAAAAAAAATTGTCATTTCTTCCTGTCTTTTGGTTGAGCACTAGAAGTTCTGCTCTATTTAATGCTGCATGGCTCAAACAAAAACACAAAAATAGTAAGAAACATATAAAGCTTCTTATATGCTAGGTACTCTTCTAAGTGCTCTAAATATATTAATTTATTTAATCCTCATAACCTCATTAGGGATAACTGGAATTAATCTCCCCAAATAGGACTCTCATTGGAAAGAGATTCTGAGAGTTTTCCCTTAAAGGAACTTTGTAGTCAGTCTGTTAGTTACATCTAAACACCACCACCCAAGGCAAGTTAAGCAAGTTGCTTCTTGTCCTTTAATCCCAAAGCTGCTTAATTTCCAAGTGAGCAAGACCAGTCAGTTCCAGTTCTAAAATCTTAATCAGACTAACAACTTAATCAGAATAAAAACAAGATCTGTAAGAATTGACTTTGACTTTTCATAGTCACATGGACCAAGAGTTGTTGTGAGCAAATCCTTAGCATTAAATAAGTCTCTTAGGGTCATAGACAGCCCAATTCAGATGTACTGTCAGGGAAGTCAGGTGTGAGAAAAATTAGGCTGTATTTCTGGCTCTGAATTCTTTAAAAAATTTAATTAAAAAAAAAGGTTTTTAATATATCATTCTCAGCCTTTCTTTTAGTAATATCATAGATAATGTGTTATGATTTATTTTTCTATCAACGATACAGTGTGACCAACTAAAATTAAATAAATGTAGATTTGTATTGTAATTTTTTAACAAGTTCATCATATGTTGTAGATTTTTAAAAATTTTTATTTATTTATTCCTGAGAGACACAGACACAGAGATAGAGAGAGAGAGGCAGAGACACAGGCAGAGGGAGAAGCAGGCTCCCTGTGGGGAGCTTGATGCACAACTCAATCCCAGGACCAAGGATCACGACCTGAGCCAAAAGCAGACATTCAACCACTGAGCCACCCAAGTGTCCCATATGCTGTAGTTTGAATATGCTATTTTAAAAATGTACAGCGATGACTATGAACTAGGCACTGTTGTAAGTGCTTTATAAATATCAACTCATCCTCATTACATCTGAGGTATGTACCATAGTATACCATATGGCATGCATGTACCAGGATGTCATCATATTAAACACATCAAATTTTGATTTGATTTAATTAAATTTTTAATGAAATTGCTCCAAATTTTTGTCATTACAAACAATACTGTAACAAGGTTCTTGGCCCATCTGCCTTTGGGAAGTTGTACAATCATTTCCTTAGTCTCAATTAAAGAAGTGCCTTCTCAACAGCTCTACACTAGCTGATTCAAGCTATCCCGAGAAGCCAGTGAAATAAAAGGATTATAATTCTAGAGCTCAGAATTTCTGTTCTAGTCTAAATAGCACGTGACTGAGGCTTCCTTCCTGTCTTTTTCTCCTATTCCGAAAGGGGGAGCAAGCAGCAAGATCCCAAAGTCCTAAAATTTCTGAACACATTTTCCTTCTTGGAGAAAGCAAGCCTCTTTGAAAGAAAGGAGGAACGCTTCTTGAAATCCTGAATAGCCTGACTCAGATGAAGGCATCTCTCAAGATATGTTCATATATATTTCCCATCATGAAAATTATCTTTAAAATTTCACAGTTGATAAAAACTGAATCTAAGAGGCATAAGTGACTTCATCTTAAAAAACTCTCCAAACCCAAATGTTCATAACATCTTCATTGTTATCTTCACCATTACAAAAATACATTTGTATATAATTGTATCATTGTGGATATGCTGTTTTTCTGATCTATTTTTAACATTATATTGTACTTCTTATATGTATTGTGCTCCTTACATGCATTAACCAGGTCCACAAATCTGTGGTTTTAAAGACAATTATGATTAACATACAACTAACAGTTCAAGTCTTCTTTCAACTGTGAAATATCTATACTGTTTTTCACTTTCTTAAAATCAAAAATAGTAATAGTACAGATACAAATCCCTTGTTTTATTCCCTCTGTCTCTTATCCCCTTTGGATAATTTATAAAGATTAAGAGTATTTTTAGGTTAAAAAAAAGTAGTGGTCAGTTTTATGGTCTTCATTGTATACTGCGAAACTCTTCTCCAGAAAGACTCTGGCAATTTATTCAGTTACATCTAAGTCTACATATTTAAAAATCCTTGCCTGTTGTAATTGGTAGTGAGTTACCATTTGCTCTCATTCTCTACAGTTCTGAAAAAACATGGCAATCATTCCTACTTACTAAGTAATGAATTTCTAGATAATACTATTAAAATTGAATTCTATTTTATTTAAGATATTTGCATCTGTGTTTATAAATGAGATTACTGTGATGTCATATTTTAGGTGCTCACTTTAGTGCACATTTTAGGATCAGGACCATATTTATTTACCTCTTTCAATAAACTAAGGAACCTCCTAGTTTGTTTTCCCAAGTCCATAGTAACCCTCCTTCAAATCCTTCCACATTACAATGAGAATAACCTTTTAAAAACTCAAGTCTCATCACTACCCATTCTTAAAATTTTTAATGGCTTTTTACTTTTATGATATAGTCTAAAATCCTAACTTGGTCTATATAGTTATGGAACATCTGGCCACGCATGCCTCACCTTTTGCTTTGGGGTCTGTAATGCACTCCTCAATGGGAAGTCTACTCCCTCTCTCAGCTAACTTTTACTGAGCTACTCTTAAATGCCACTCACATCTGGTTTAAAGGTCCCTCATTATCACCTCATTTTGTTCAAAATTGCTCATTCAATGTCGGATGTCTCTGCTAAACTGTAGAAAGCTCTGTAAGAGCAAAGAACCTTTATTTTTTGTTTTTCCAGGGGAGCAGTGAGTAGGCATTCTTTACCTCAGGAATGCATGCACTTGATACTGTACATACTGCTTTCCTACTATGGTACAAACCAAGGATAAGGACCAGTTCTTGTGTATGCTTTCCACTCAAAATTCAGCACAGCGTCTTGGACTTAATTAAAAGTTCAATGGATTTATATCAGCATGTATTCTAGAAGAGTAATACAAAGTTAATAAAACTTAAAATTTGTATCTGGTATGTATTCTTTAATATTTTAATGTAAAACATTACATAAAGCATAACAAATATGTTTACAAAATATACTACAAAATAGAATATAAACTAGAGGAGATGATCACCCACCACAAAGACATAGACATACTGACTTTTAGAGTCCATTGATGATACTCAACAGAACTGCTGAGGTCAAATAGTTGACTCATTTGAAAGCCTTATACAATCGAATAGGTAAAGTCCTTTAAAGGGAAGAAATACTCTGAAGTGAAGAAATCTCCTGTGCAGAGACTGCAAAGAAGGAAAATTCAATAAAACCCACAACATTTAAATATTTTCTGCTTTTACCATTCACTTCACTAAGTCCAAATAGCCCTAAATTCTCTAGGAAATGCCCAGGTGTCTACTGTATATGCCCAATCAGACCTAGCAACCTTTCCACAATAGTGGATCATCTCTTGAAACACTGCAGCCCTAGAGTCTTATGGCATCAATTGTCAAAATCTACACTTGTTCCCTGTATATATACTGATAGCTTAAACCAAGAATTTTAAGAAAGGTGAAAGAGGGACAGCTATGCAATAAATAAGCAATGAAATGTCTGTGGTAAATAAGAAGAAATAAATTCAATTAAAACAAATTTGCTAATTGATTGAGTCTATTACTAAGAGGACATCTGTAAAATGAGGATAACAGGAGTATTTACCTCACAACGGTGTTTTAAGGATCAAATGAGTTAATACACACAAAGTTCTTAGCACATGTCACTATTACTGGTTTCTTTTTCCTATTTCTCATTAGGCAGCTGGAACTTAAGGTCTTAAGTAAATAAAAATAATTGGCTAAGAAGAGACCTTCTGGTTTATTCATCATTGATGACAATCTCTATACATGTACATTTCTAGCGAGGTTCCTGATATTCCAACATTATTACTTTTGTCCATCATAATAGGCAGGCAGTTCTTCCTATCATATCTAAAACTAGTACAGATAACAGTTTTTTGTCTAGTTCTTTTTTTTATTCGTAGGAAAAGAGAGGTGTTTTCTATAACTTAAACGAAGATGATGACTCTAAATGTATAAGGGAAGTACTTAAACCAAACTGTTTTTATTATCATAAGAAAAAGTAATTATACTAACATAAAAAGATGATAAATCTGATAGTGATTAGAAACTTTAGAAAATAAGTCTTCTCAAGCAGAATTATAAGAAATCAAAGGATAGCCTTCTGTTATGAACCGAATATCTGTGTCCTTTCCCAAATTCACAAGTTGAAAAAAAGTTCAAAATGATTATTTTCTCAAAGTCATTCAGTAGTGTATGAGAGAGACAAGATTCAAATTTAGCTTAGTCTAAATGTACAGATCACACTCTTTTTTAAATTTAAATTCAAGTTAGTTAACATATAGTGTAGTACTGGTTTCAAGAGTAGAATTTAGTAATTCATCTCTTATGTATCACACCCAGTGCTCATCCCAATAAAGTGCCCTCCTTAATGTCCATCACCCATTTAGTCCATCCCCCTCTCCACCTTCCTTCCAGCAACCCTCAGTTCTCTATATTTAAGAGTCTCTTATGGTTTGTCTCTCTCCATTTCTTATTTTCTTTTTCCTTCCCTTCCCCTATGTTCATCTATCTTGTTTCTTAAATTCTGCACATGAGTGAGAACATAGGATATTTATCTTTTTCTGACTAACTTATTTCGCTAAGCATAATACACTCTAGTCCACCCACATGGTTGCAAATGGCAAGATTTCAGTCTTTTGATTGCCAAGTAATATTCTACTGTATGCATCTGCGTGTGTGTTTGTGTAAACACACCACATCTTTTTCATCCATTCATCAGTTGATGGACATCTGGGCTCTTTCCATAATTTGGCTATTGTTGATAGTGCTACTATAAACATTGGGGTGCAGGTGCCCCTTCGAATCAGCATTTTTGTATCCTTTGGATAGATACCTTGTAGTACAATTGCTGGGTTTTAGGGTAGTTCTATTTTTAACATTTTGAGGAACTTCCATACTGTTTTCCAGAGTGGCAGCACCAGTTTACGTTCCCACCAACAGTGCAAAAGGGTTCCCCTTTCTCTGTACCTTCACCAACATCTATTGTTTCCTGAGTTGTTAATTTTAGCCATTCTGACAGGTGTGAGGTGGTATCTTTTTTTTTTTTAAGATTTTATTTATTTATTCATGAGAGACACAGAGAGAGGCAGAGACACAGGCCTGTGTCAGAAGGAGAAGCAGGCTCCATGTAGGGAGCCCAATGTGGGACTGGATCCCAGGACTCCAGGATCACACCTGAGCCAAAGGCAGATGCTCAACCGCTGGGCCACCCAGGTGTCCCTATGTGTGAGGTGGTATCTTATTGTGGTTTTGATTTGTATTTCCCTGATGATGAGTGATGTTGAGCATCTTTTCATGTTTCTGTTAGCTGTCAGTGCCTCTTCTTTGGAAAAGTGTCTATTTTATGTATTCTGTACATTTCTTAACTGGATTATTTGTTTTTTTGGGTGTTAAGTCTGATAAGTTCTTTATAGATTTTGGATAGTAACATTTTATCCAATAGGTCTTTGCAAATATCTTCTCCCATTCCGCCGGTTGCCTTTTAGGTTTTGTTGATTCCTTTGCTGGTGCAGAAGCTTTTTATCTTGATGAAGTCCTGATAGTTCATTTTTGCTTTTATTTCCCTTGCCTCGGAGACATGTTTAGTAAGAAGCTACTGTGGCTGAGGTCAAACAGGTTGCTGCCTGCTTTCTCCTCTAGAATTTTGATGGTTTCCTGTCTCACATTTAGGTCTTTCATCCATATTAAATTCATTTTTGCATATGGTGTGAAAAGTGGTCCAACTTCATTCTCTGCATGTCACCGTTCATTTTCCCAATATCATTCAGATCGCACTCTTATATTGCACTGCATTATTGAATAGCTTATATAGTTTTTTACTTCAGCAACAGAAGACATAATGTATGTTGGATTAGTTTTATATTTCTTCCATTACAAACTATCACAAATTTAGTGGCTTAAGCAATACAAATGTATTATCTCACAGTTCTATAAATTAGAAGTACAACATAGTCTCTCCTCAGCTAAAATCAAGGTGTTGGCAGGGCTGCATTCCTTTCTGGAGGCTCTAGAGGAGGATTTGTTTCTGTGTTCATGTAGTTTGTTGACAATTTGGTGCCTCATGGGCATAGGACTGAGATCCCCATTTGCTTGCTGGCTGTTAGCTGAGGGCCAGTCTTAGCCTTTAGATGCCACCCATACTCCTTGCTCATGTTATCTTTAAAACCAGCAAGGTAGGTCAAACTCCTCTCACACCTTGAATCTCTCTTTTCCTTCCATCTCATCTCTCTAACCTGCTCTTCTGCTTCCCTCTTCTCTTTTAAGGACTCATGGGATTAGACTGGATTTGCCCAGATAATCTGGGATAATCTCTGCATCTCATAGTCCTCACCATCATATTTGTAAAGCCTCTTTTGTCCTATAGGTAGCATAGTCACAGGCCTCAGGGATTAAGGTGTGGACATCTCTGGGGGAGCGGGGCATTATTCTCTCCCACACACACATTTTTCTTTCCTGAGCTAGGCAGAATATGGAGAGTATGAAGAATAGAAGACTAAGAGAAACTTGAAGCATGATACGAAGGAATGGGTAGAAATACAGAACCCCCTCCCTCCCAAAAAAGAGCCAAAGAACGAGCAGAAAGCTAGATCTTTAAGGAGACACTGATCTTGAAGATTCTTATGTGAAGTTTTGCCTGTACATGACTTATTGATTTCCTCTTTTAACTTGGAAATAATTTTCTCAAAAACACTTTTTCTTAGTCTTTTACCTTCTAATTCAGTCATCTTTCATGTGCTGCTACTTGGGCAATGACCACACAAATGTCAATTTTGTACATAATATCCTAAAATATCTCAGAACACTCAGCCAATGAATTGCTAAATTGGCTGAACATTCAGAGACCTCTTTTCCAGGAACATCTTGCTCTAGGCAATAGAATAATAATAGATCATTGCTAGAACTCCCTAAAGCAAGGTAAGTGTAAAGCTGTAATAGCTAGATGGTAGGTTCCACTGCTGGTAAGCAAGACCTTTGCCTCAGGTTTTCAAAAAAAAAGAACGCAAGCAGGGGAGACTCTTAATGTCCATATTATTTTTTTTCCAACTAAGTCAAGTAGATTCTGAGATAGATATGTGGACTGATAAGTTTTCATTTAACTAACTAAAGGAATCAGGTGGATCTTGTGTTATAAATGGAGGATCATCCGTGATAAGACAGCTAAAAATCTTCCTGTTACATAAATGCTATCTTCTAAAACTGAAATAAAGGAGTTCTAAGCAAGTATGTATAAATTAAGAAGGAAACCATCTTGAAAGAGGGCAAGTCTAAAGCCAGTAAAGATGATCCAGAATCACAGAATGTAAGACATCAGAGGGAACATGAAAATTACCTAACCTAATTATTTCATTTTACATTGTGAAAATTAAAATATAAGGAAGAGACTTTCCCAAGATAACCAAGTGTTTGGCATCATCACACATCCTGACTTGCCCTTCAATGTCCTATATCCCGTGCAGAGTGCAGAGGAGGTGGTTCTACCATTAGTTGCTAAATTAGATTCTAATCTGTCAGCCACCTTATTCTTGAACTTCGATGAGGAGGACAAAAATGGGGGTGAAAACAATGCCAATCTTTGCCACTGTAAGCAATTCTAGCCTCAGTGCTACTGGCAATTCTGTTCTATCATCTTGGGGCCCAAAGAACATCTCTTCAAAAGTAAGAAGGGTTGGCTTATGAAAAGCAAGAGCTCTAGTTCTCACCCAGGGGTCAATGTATCTAAAAGATGGTAGAACAATGCATAACACAAGACTCAGTATGTGCATAAGAGATTTTAGAAGTGTGTGTGTATTTAAAAGTACCACTGGATTCTGAGGGAAAAATGGGAAAGACAAAGTAGGAAGAAAGGTTAATGGCTTCACCTCTGCCACAGCTGACTTTCCGCCAAGACTTTTTTAGTTCTATTACCATAAACTCATAAAAAAGCAGAAGCCACAATAAAGAAATCTCTGAAACCTATGCTGCTCAGCACATTACACGGTACCACTAACATAAAACCACAATTATCTTATTCTGTTCCAGATTGGGAAATTAAAAAAAAAAATCCACATTTCAAGGAGTCAGTTGGCCTATCCTATCTAGGCCTTCCAACCTTAGCATCTATGCAATTAGCTGGTCACAGATTTAAAGATTAAATCTTATGATCCCTATCCAGGCAATTTGCTACTTAAGGATAGTGCACTGTTGCTAGCTGCCCTTTCTAAAAGCAAAGGGAGATTTCAGCAAGCTGTGAGTCCACACATCATTCTCTATTCTCTGGGTTTCTGTGCACCCAATGCTTTCAAGGACATTGACAACCATGCTGAGAAAGGGGATCAAGGAAATGGACAGAAAGAAAGCAACAGGGCAGTCCCGATGGCTCAGCGGTTTAGCACCACCTTTGGTCCAGAGCGTGACCCTGGAGATCCGGGATCGAGTTCCACGTTGGGCTCCCTGCATGGAGCCTGCTTCTCCCTCTGCCTGTGTCTCTGCCTCTCTCTCTCTCTCTCTTTCTGTGTCTCTCATGAATAAATAAATAAAATCTTTAAAAAAAAGAGAAAGCAACAGAAGGTGCCTAATTAGCTAGGAATATCTTATTTCAGATTTCTCTGCCATGTCTCAGGATGGGCTACTGAATTTGTGGTCTCTAATTTTAGATTATGCAGTTTTAATATCTTTTTTTTTTTTTGGAGGGGGGGATCCAAGATACTGTACTTAAACTATCACAGCTGCTTCTTTCTTCTTGTTTACTGAACTCATTATCCCAGGTTATATCATATTACCACATTCACTTGGTATCCTGATTTATCCAAACTTTCCATATATCATCATACTCTACTATACTCTGCTAGAAAAAAGAGGTGATTCCATCCCCATACTATATTAAAAGTCCTCTAAAAGTCACAACATACTTTTCCAATCAGGAGCCAATTATTGGTCTACCAAAACATTCCTCCCCAACTGTTCTGTCAAGTTACTTTGACCATTTCTTGATAAGCTGCATTGCCAGAAGTTTTACTGCAACTTGTGATCAGACTTTCCCATCTGGCTCACAGTTTTTTCCTCCACACTTAATCCCATCAACATCATCACCATCAACATCACCAACCTGGACCACATGTTATTAGAAAGGGACATTTATCAGCAGGTCTCTATCAATCTACATTTAAAGCAAAGAAATCTACAACCAAGGTTACTTTTAGGAAAGATCCTTTTTCTACTTCATTGAAAGGTATAGAGTTTATATCCAATATGTACAACACATTTTTTTTAATTTTGTTTATTTATTCATGAGAGAGAGACAGAGAGAGGGCGGCAGAGACACAGGCAGAGGGAGAAGCAGGCTCCATGCAGGTAGCCCAACATGGGACTCGATCCCGGGACTCCAGGATCATACCCCGGGCTGGAGGCGGCGCTAAACCGCTGAACCACCCAGGGCTGCCCTGTACAACACATTTTTAAGCCAGTGATCAAAAACTCTCTGAAATGCCTACTTTTAATGGCGCATCAGTTGTTTTGTAGAACAATTCCTATCTAAAAGGCTATTAACCTCTTAGTACTTAAAACTAAGGCAAACATATAAGATTACACTTTTTTCTTTTAATTAAAGGCTACCATGTGCTAGGGATTGTTCTAGACACTAAAAATAAAGCTGTTCAAAAATGGGCAAAATCCATAAATGCATGAAAAAATTTCTAGTGGGTGGAAAACAAACAAGATATGTAAGGCACAAAATATACTAGATGATAAATTCCTTAGAGAAAAATAAAGCAAAGAAGAGGATAGAGAACTTTACTCTGGTTTTTGGTTTGGTGGTGGGGTGACAGAGGTAGTGGGAGAAAAAAGCAACAATCTTAAATAGGAAAGGCCTCAATAAGAAGGTGAACTTGAAATGACTTGAATAATGACCTGAGAAAGATAAAGGTACAAGCAATATATGTATCTGGAACAGAGATTTCTAGGAAGTGATGGTGTCAAGTACACAGGCCTTGAGACGGGAGTGCACCATGTTTGAGAAATGATACAGAGGCTAGCAGTGCAAGGAGAAAAGCAGTAGGAGAGGTTGGAGTTCAGGGATACTGTGTGTGCAAGATCCTACAGGCTCTTGTAGGACATTAAAAGCACTTGGCTTTTACTTAGAATGAAATGGGAAGTCATTGTGAGGTTTTGGACAGAGGAGTGACATGATCTGACTTTTGTTTTAACTGTTTTATGCTGGCTCCACATTGAAAATGGTCTATAGAGGAGTAAAGGCACAATGATGGAGACCAATTAAGAAGCTATTGCAAGAATACAGTGAAAAATAGTCATTACTTGAATCAGGAAAAGATAAATGATAGTTATAAATGGTTGGCTTCTGGATATATTTTGAAAGGAGAGAAAACACAACTTGCTAATAGATTGGATGTAATATGTGAGAGAAAGGAAGGAGTAAAGGATGACTCCAAGGTTTCTATTCCTAGAAGAAATCAAAATTGCTATTAATTGAGATACAGAAGACTGCAGAAGAAATAGGTATTCATGGAGGGAATGAGAAAATCAGGGATTTAACTTTAGAAGGCTCTAATTAAGGCATAATTGATGTCCAACATTTATTTGTTTCAGTTATATAACATAATGATGCAGTATTTATATATACTGTAAAATGATCACTATAGTAAGTCTAGTTAACACCATCACCAACATAACAGATTTTTTTCTTATTATGTTATGTTTTTCTTATATGTTATTTTCTTATCTATTTATGTTATTTTCTTATTTCTTATTATGTACAGTACATCCCCATGACTTATTTATTTTACAACCGGAATTTTGTTCCTTTTGACTACCTTAATCCATTTTACCCCCTCTTTCAACCCCAGCCTCTGCCAATCACCAATCTGTTCTCTGTTTCTATGAGCTTGGGTTTATTGTTGTTGTTTGTTTTAGATTCCACATGTAAGTGAGATCATACAGTATTTGTCTCTCTCTGTCTGACTTATTTTACTTAACATAATGCTCTGAAGGTCCACTCATGTTGTTGCAAATATGAAGATGTAATAGCCAAATAATATTTCACTCTGTGTGTGTTTATCACATCTTCTTTATTCATTCATCCGTTAATAGGTATTTTAGGTTGTTTCCACATCTTGGCTGTTGTAAATAATGCTGCAATGAACATGGGAGTGCAGATATCTTTTCAAGTTAGTGTTTTTGTTTTCTTTGGATAAATACCCAGAAGTAGAATTGATGGATCGTATGGTAGTTATGCTTTTCATGCCTTTGAGGAACTTACATACTGTTTTCCATAGTGGCTGCACCAATTCACATTCCCAAAACAGTGCACGAGGGTTTCCTTTTTTCTACATCCTTGACAACACTTGGTATTCTTGTCTTTTTGATAACAGCCATTCTAACAGGTGTGAAGTGATATCTCATTGTGGTTTTGATTTGCATTTCTCTGATTGGTGATGTTGAACATCTTTTCATGTACCAGTTAGCCATCTGTATATCTTCTTTGGAAAAATGTCTATTCAGATCCTCTGCCCATTTTTAAATCAGATTGTTTGGGGATTTTATTTCTATAGGGTTATATAAATTCTTTGTAAATTTTGGATATCAACCCCTTAGTGGCTACATGACTTGTACATATTTTCTCCCATTCAGTAGGTTGCCATATCACTTTGTTGATGGTTTCCCTTGTTGTACAGAAGCTTTTCACTTTGACATATTCCTACATGTTTATTTTTGCTTTTGCTGAGGAATTCAAAAAATCATTGTGAACACTGATGTCAAAGAGTTTACTCACTTCTGTTTTTTTCTAGGAGTTTTATGATTTCAGGTCTAATGTTAAAGTCTTCAATCCATTTTGAATTAATATTTGTGTTAAGATAGTGGTCCAGCTTTATTCTTGTGCATCTGGCTGTCCAACTTTCCCAACACCATTAATTAAAGATACTATCCCCATTGTATACTCTTGGAGTTTCTGTGGTAAATTAATTGGCCATATATGCAGGGGTTTATTTCTGGGCTCTCATTTTGTTCCTTTGCTCTATATGTCTGCTTTTATGCCAATACAGTATTTTTTTTTATTAGTACAGCATTGTAATAAAGTTTGAAATTAGGGTATTTTAAGCTATAATAGAATATAACACATTAAGAGTTTTTAATTATCATACATGATGATGATCAGCATATTTCTCACATACAGAATAAGGTCACGTTACATGTTCAACACATTAATCACTTTCATTCAAAATTTCACACTGCCTCGGCAGGAATTATTTGTAAACTACTTAGGAAGTCAATCCTAGAAAGATTTCAATATCTTGAATTGGTTTCAGAGTTTGAATTGACATTCTGGCCTAATTTTGGAGCTCAGTTAGTAGGCCATGTATGTCCCAGAGGGATATAATAAGGATGAGATTCTGGATGAACTCCAAGGGTGGATTTTCATTGAGAAAATGGCCTCCATTTGGGAATAGAAATAGAAAGGCAACACCTGACACTTGACACAGGTGCTCACCAGGGTTGGAAGAATATGATCAAGTGTTTCATCTGAGAAGTCATCTCCTGTTGTAGCAGTAAGAACAATTTATCGGGTGAGGAGCTGTTTTCTTTCCCAGAATGAAGCATTTAGCTTCACAATGCTCCTCCTAGGTGGCCTTATGGCTCTAGCTAGAGAAGCCCTCATATGCTAGATCTGGGAGACTACTAGCTAGGTTCCCTTTCCCTATATTTAGTCCTGCCTTCTCCAGGGCTGTGATCTCTATACTTCATTTAATAAAATTAAAGTGAAAATTAAGAGCATGTTGTGGGAGAAAAATTATGAATACTATTTATTTACAGGAGCTTGAGGGCAAATATTATTCAGATACTCCATCTAATTCCATTTATTTCTGAAATGCCACAAAACAATATTAGGTCAATGCATTCGGCAAGTGTTATGAAAGCATAATACTTAATAGGAACTATGTTACCCACTGGGGGAGGGGGAATTCAAGGACAAAACAGGGTTCTCACCCTTGGTGAACACAGAATCTAATGGAGAAGGTGGATGATTGAACAAGTAATTATAAGAGAATTAGTAATGAAGGGACATACAAAATGTCAGGGACCCAAAGGGGGAACAATTAAATCTGCCTGAAGAGGTTGGAAAGAATTTATAAAGGAGATGACATTTGAGTCACACTGTGAAGGAAGGGAATAAGTCTGTCACTCTACTGAGAGAGAGTGCCCTCTGTGATAGGCAAAGGGGTCCTGAAGCTCACCCAGTTTTGGGACTGGGAAGGTGTGAAGAGTGGTCCTGGAAAAGGTTACATGGGGAAGAGAGACAGGAAAAGGAGACCAGAAAGACAAGCTGGGACCAGACTTGCTTTGCTAGGAGTTTGTCCTCTGTTCTTTGGGCAACAGAGAGCTCTCAGGCTTTGTAAGCAGGGAAATGACATGATTATAATTGTGTTTTAAAGAAATAATAGGTGGCAGAATGGAAGAAAAAAAAGTAAAAGATCCTCAATGACAGAGACCTAAAACAGAACGAGAGAAGGAATAAGAATAGAGTTTCATACTTAACAGAAAAAACCATGAACATATCCACTCCTATGCCCCTTCCCCAAAACCTATCACCTTCCACCAATGAAATTAACTGTCTCCTTTCACTGTCACTTCCTCAAGCGGGCAGTGCTTCTCCACAAAGATAGAAAGATAGATGTAGGAAAGTTGGCATCCAGAGAAATCACATGGAAAACCACCTTCTCTCTTTCAGTAATTTCTATCAGGTGTGATAAGGGAAGGAAAAATTAACAGCATCATCTAACCGCATGTTGATGTAGAATAGGAAAGCATGCATGGAAAAATACACACACACACACACACACACACACACACACACACACCAGCACCACCACCACCATATTACACCACATGCACAATGCTGTAGTGATTAATGATAGGCAGTATGTACTCTACAAAGAATAATTACATATGCCTTACCTCATAACACATATGCTCTTTTAATGACATTGTCAATTTACTATGAGACAGTTCTTTTTCATATAGTCTTGGTGTACCAGTAGCTTCTGACAACTACTTTCCCTCAATGTCTCTCCAAATCTCCCTGGGCTGACAACACCGACTAGTACAGACTCTACCAGTAGTAGCTCATATCGAGATCAGACCATTGCTATAGAAAACCTGCTGTTTGCCTTGACCAGGCTCAAAGCACAGAGCTCTGGGAAGAATTTGGGAAGCCTCTCTAAGATGGATGTTTGGCTTAGACGAACGTCTCAACCTTCAGATTAAGTCTCTAGAGCGTATTTTTTAGCATAGTCTGGAAAACAGAGAAGTTATACTTTAATTTTGCCAGCCAAAAGCAGGCTAATTTGCTCACTTCTGTAATAACACTGGAGCAAAGGAATAGTTTAAACATTTTTTATTACTAGCATGGGATTAAATCTCCCCAGATGACCATAATTTTCACAGACACCATGAAGAGTGAATATAAAATGTTTTGTCATAGAATGCTTTCAGAAAAACTAAATAACGGAAGTAAAAGTGAGAAAGAAAATCAGCTTCTACTGACTCATGATAAAAACAATAAATAAAAGGGCAAGAATCATCACTTTTAATGGCACAGCCATACCTCCCTCCTTCAAACCCATACAATGCTTACATGCTACTTAATTTGGTGCTTAAATCATTTGCTGCTTCTTACTGATAGTTAACTTTTTAGAAGTATCAGTCTCACTTTTCTCATTAGATTATAAAGAGCTAACATGATATTGAGGGTGCATCACCAAATCAGACCGCAAAAAACTTACCACAGAACAGGACAGTGAGAACTGAAAATTGGGGCACTCGTAAAGTCACACCCTTATTGATGATCATGGGCCACTCAATATTTTTCATGTGCAAAAAAAAAAAAAAAAACGGAAAAGAAATGTGAAAGAATGAGGTATCCTCTTAATTAATACATATTAAATTTACTAAAACACTTAAAATTTATATAGTATAGACTCAATGTTGGTGAGGCTCTGTAAAAGTAGTGCATGAATTCACTGCTGGGTATTCTTTACATTGATATAACCCTTTGTTGTAGGAATCAGCCATCCATTGAAAAGCCATAATAAGGGTTTTATAACTCTTATATAAACAAATCATTTTAAGAAGTAATTCAGATAAAAAAGCCTTAAATATGAATATATCTTATAATTTCAATGTAAAAACAAAATAGTAGACATAACTTTTAAGTTTAAAAATAATAATGCCTAATTAAAGGACAGAATATAAAACTTCTATGCCCTTCATGGACAGCCCTGGTGGCTCAGTGGTGTAGCGCCGCCTTCAGCCCAGGGCCTGATTCTGGAGATCTGGGATGGAGTCCCACCTCGGGCTCCCTGCCTGGAGCCTGCTTCTCTCTCTGCCTGTGTCTCTGCCTCTCTCTCTGTCTCTCTCTCTCTGTCTCTCATGAATGAATAAATAAAATCTTTAAAAAAATAAAATAAAACTTCTATGCCCTTCATAATAAAAACTCTAAGCAAATTAAGAGTAAAAAGACACTTGCTCAACTGATGAAGGACATGAAAAATTTATACCTATTTTATTTAATAGTGAAAACAGAATACTTCCCCATTAAGATCAGGAACAAGACAAGGATAACTGTTCTCAGTACTTCTACTTGACATTGCAGTGGAGGTCCTAGTGCAATAAGGCAAAAAACAAAAGGTATCTAGATTGAATGGGAAGTAAAATGGTCTTATTCACAGATGTCATAAACGTCTACGTAGAAAACCCCCCCAAATACATAAGATACTACTAGGTCTAATAGGTGAGTTTAACAAGTTTGAAATTCAAGGTCAACATACAAATAACAGTTGTTTCTATATACTAGTGATGAACAATTAAAAGTTGACATTAAAAGTATACCATTTGCAATGAACATGAAATATTGTGAAATCTTACAAAATACATGCAAGATTTGCTAAAAAATACAAAGCACTCATGAGCGAAATCAAAGATAAAAATAAATGGAGAGAGAGACTACACACACACACACACACACACACACACGGACTAGAAGATTCAATATTGTCAGAAGGCCCATTTTTCTCAAACTGATCTAAGAATCCAGCAAAATCCTAGCCAAAATTCCAAGAAACTTTTTTGTAGGAATCAACAAGCTGATTCTAAAATATGTATGTAAAGGACCTAGAATAAAAAAAAAGATTAAGAAAAAGTTGAACTCATATCATACTAACTGATTTCAAGTTTAACATAAAAGTAAGATCAAGACACAGTAAAAGGACAGACACACATGGATCAACACACACACAAACACACAGCACAGAATCTAGAATCTAGAAATAGAAAAACACAAACATTGGGTCAATTGATTTTTTTATTAAGTGTGTCAAAGCAAATCAGCAGAGAAAGCATAGTCTTTTTAACCAATGGTGCTGGAACAACTAACTATATATTCTACACTAAAATTCAAAACACGACCATATCTTACATTATATCGAAAAATTAATTCAAAATATATCATCAGAGACCTAAATGTAACACTATCAAACTCCCTGAAGAAAACATAGGAGATAATCTTTGTGACTTTGGGTTAGGTAAAAATTTCTTAAGATAGGGCACATTGACTATAAGCCATGAAAGAAAAAATGATGTCAGTATGAACTATGTATTATTAAAATAAAAAACTCAAAACTTCAAAAGATACTGTTAAGAAAAAAGTCACAGCCTAGGAGAAAAAAGTTGCCAAACACATAACTGATAATGGACTATTAACCAAAATATATAAAAGTATTTTAAAATAATAAGAATTATTTGAAAAACTGTACAAAAGATTTGAACAAACACTTCACAAAAGAAGATATATGGATGCCAAATAAGTATACAAAATGATGTTCAGCATCAATAGTCACTATGGGAATGTACATTAAAACCATCACAAGGTACTACTATATATACCTATTAGAATGGAGCAGATAACAAAAATCGACAATACCAAATACTAGTCAGGGTGCAGAGCAACTGCAACTCTCATATACTTCTGATGGAAATGCAAAATGGTAAAGGCACTTTGGAAAAGAGCTTGATAATTTCCTATAAATTAAATATATACTTTGGGATCCAGTTACCTCTTCTCAGTACTTATTACTCTAGAAAAATAAAAACATATGTCCACATAAAAACCTTTACACAAATGGCTTTATTCATGATATCTCCAAATGGGGAACAATCCAAATATTCATCAACTGGTGAATGAGTAAATAATCCCCATAATGGAATACTATTCTGCAATAAAAATGAACAGACTACCAATATATGCAATAATATGGATGAATCTCAAAAGCATTATGCTCAGTGAAAGAGGCCAAAATTAAAAGTATGATTCCATTTATATTGACAAAACTATAGTGTCAGAGAGCAGAGCAGTCATTGCCAGGAGCTGGAAACAGGAAGAGGAGAGTCATTGCTTGAAAAGGCATAAAGAATTTTTTGAGTTATAGAAGTTTTATTGACTTTTGTGGTGGTTACACAACTGTGTAAGTTTGTAAAAATTTATAGATCTGTATATCTAAGAAGGATGAATTTTACTATATGTAAATTATGCCTCAATAAACCAACAGACAAAAGACGGTCGCATCAAACATTGAAGAGAATGTGAAACACCTGAACTCTTGTTCACTGCAGGTGGGTGTGCAATATGGCACAACCACTTTGGAAGAGTTTGACATTTTAAAAAATAAAGGTAAACATACTCTTAGCACAGACTCAACAATTCCACTCCTTGTGCTACCCAAGAGAAATGAAAACACATATCCACACAAGCACTTGCACATGAATGTCCATAGCAGCCTTTTTCATAATATTCCAAGACTGGAAATAACAAAATGTTAGTAAATATAACAGGTGAATGACTAAGTACGTTATAATACATCCATATAGAGAAATATCACTCATCAATTAAAAAAATGAACTCTTGATACATCTAAATCCATGGATGAATCTCAAAACCAAGTGAAAATAACAATATAAATTCTAGAATTTTATACATACAAAGTTATATATACCTTTTACATTGTTACTTTTAAAATCAATGGGCATTAAGGAGGGCACATGATTTGATGACCACTGGGTGTTAGACACAACTGATGAATTATTAAAAATGACATCTGAAGCTAATAATATACTATATGTTGGCCAATCGAATTTAAATTAAAAAATCAATTTTATTAAGATATAATTTCATGTACAAAACAAACCTATTTTAAGCATACAGTTCCATGAGTTTTGACAAGTATATAGACCTATGTAACTATCACTACCACCACCAAGGACATGTCTCTATCATCCCGAGCTCCCTGTACTTCTTTGTCATCAGTCCTGTCCCCTCATCCCCAAGGAATCACTGATCTACTCTCTGTCAGTACAGATTAGTTTGCATTTTCTAGAACTTTATATAAATTTTAGAACTGGATTATCAAATATTTCCTTTTTATTGATGAGTGATATTTAAATATTTCATAATTTATTTAGCCTCTCATTACATTTATGAACTAACCAACTGAAAACAGATCCTAGGCTATAAAAAAGATGAGTTTATAATAACTTATAAGGTTAAAATGCTGGAGTAAGCATTATCATGTTACTCAATTTGGTAAGCATATAATCAAAGATAGTAGGAAACTACATCTTAGAGATATCAAGTAATTTGCCAAATGTACAGCTAGTAACCCAGGCCCAATTCCAAACTTTTTTAAAAAAGATTTTATTTATTCATGAGAGACACGCAGAGAAGGGCAGAGACATGGGCAGAGGGAGAAGCAGACTCCCTGTGGGGAGCCTGATGTGGGACTCAATCCCAAGACCCTGGGATCACCACCTGAGGCAAAGGCAAATGCTCAACCACTGAGCCGCCCAGGCGTCCCAATTCCAAACTTCTTAACCACTATGCTGTCCCAACACCCAGCACAGGGTTCCTGGAATTTGTGGATATAGAAGACTCCCATTTTTCTAAATATTTAAGGAGTTGAGACATAGAAGGGAGACAGTAGAAGTTTAAAAGGCCAAACCAAGAGTTTTCTTTCTCCACACTTAAGGGATTTGGAAAACTGTTAAGTGCTCAGCATTACGAAGAAACTAACCAGCTCTCTTGCTAACCTACTGGGAACAGATCCTAAGTCCCCGGATTTACTAGGATCTTGCCTATATTACTAGTTTGCCAGAGCCAGTTTTTCTTTTCCATGGGATATTCTTACCAAATGTTACAGAATAAAAAGTGAAAAGGGAACGTCAGAAGCTAATCTAGGAAAGTCAACTGTCCTTTCATACCCATGCTACCCAGAAGGGTTTCATGTCCAAGTTCAACTTCATTTCATGTTAAGAATCCCTTACTTATGTCTTAGAATGTCATATCACCTTTCTCTCTGGCCATGTTCTCAATGAGTTATTTTGCTCTTGAAATCAAGAAACACTAAGAAAGAACTGACCCTGGTTAATCAAGGCGGAGCTACTTTAAGAGATGAGAATCTCACTGATCTGACTGTTCAGTCACGTCTGAAATTGGTCCCCTTGCAGCTCCCTGCCTGAAGATACCCTACAGTAGGCTCCTTCCTGCGGACAGCTGTCTCAGGCAATCCATATAGCCTGACTGTACTTTTGCCTCTGCAACTTGCTCAGTCTAGTTTGCCTCCCACCAAACTCTTTCTTTCATTTGGTCCCTGTTCCATTTCTGCTTCCCCCGTGAGACTTCACACTTTTGACTGCCCTACCTACCTTTATGGAAGCTGTCTGGTTCCCCTTTTCCAGTCAATACTATCTCATTTCTTTGCGCATTCCTAGGAACCTGACTGGAAGGAGGGTTTTAATCTTCAGATCAGGGTTCTAGATGCTCTTTTTGGCCCTTGTTCTCAGGAGCCCATGCTTGCAGCTCTGACTGCCAGATAGCGAATTCTCTTATAGCTAAGGGGCTTCTTTCTTGGCAAACTGAAACATGCCCCAATTTCCTAAATCTAGTCCTTTGTTGTCACTCTCTGCTGCCCTCCAGCGGCTGTCGATAGGATACAGTGGTTAGTAGTTAGCTCCAAGATCTGGCTCTTTTGCCCTTTCCATGGCCTGTAAGTGTTCACTAGTAGGACAGTAAGGCAGTGCCATCAATGGAGATAAGACTTGTGTTTGGATCTTCTAGGCTTTAAATTCTGCCAGCACTACTGTAACAGCCTTTGATACCGCTGCTACTTCCAGGGAGATTCATTGGTGATGACTCACTTGTCTTTTCTCCTGAACATGTGATTATCTCAGAAATTTACAAATTCCAGGTTTGTGGGTTTGAATATTCATGTTGTGTGTTGAGGTATGGGAGAAACCTCCTGAGTTTCTGAGGCTTGGCTTGCTGGGAGTAGCAGAGAGCAGTACAAAGCTTCGCACTAGCCCAGGCAGCATTCTTCACAGTTTACCTTGGTCCCTTTTAAGATCACCAATGCTGTCCATGAGCAAAGGGAGAAACTGCCAGGTGGCCTGTATTATGTTTATGCTTCCCAGTTCTTCCCACAAGAGCTGAAACAGAATGAAACTCTGGCCTCTGAATGGACAGACTTTGCTATGAGGCTATCCAGAGTGACGCTGAAACCAGGCCCACTTTAAAAGTGATAATTATTCTATTAGAGCAAAGAGGTAGAAGGTTGTTGCAGACCAAATTCACACTTCTGGAAAAAGTCCTTCTACAAATCCACTGGAAAGCCTGTTCCATGCTCTATTGGAAATTCTAAGTGGCAGAGCTCTGCCTTTGGGTTAAAGCAGGAAGTGCTGGACGACTCTGTTGATCAAGCTTTAGACTTCCCATCTAAACCAAGACTGTGCCAATATGAGTTGACAGCAACAATGGATAATGTTAACCTGCGGGGCCCATGAGTCAAAGGCCAAATCCAATTTATTATTCATGGGAAAATACATCCAAAGTCTAGTGTTTTGTCTCCTGCTATCCAAAAGATTATCCATAACTGCTCCTAAGTCCTAACTAAAAGTCCTTCATCCACTGCTTGTCTCCACATAACTTCCATTGATATACTTTAAGGGCCCTGACAGGGCCCATAGTGCCTGTCATTCATGAATCAACATTTCCAGACACACAAACTCTAAAAGGGAGGGTCCTCAAAGAGGCTCAGAAGCTACCTCTTTACCAAACACAAATGTACAAAGAAAGAACCAGATGTCTGCCATCCACATTCCACATCCACATTCCTGTTAAGTAGCTATGCTTCCTCTTCCTCTTTGAGGAAAAGCAAAGCCCCTGGAAAATACACAGGGGTATTCGTCAGACCTTCCACTTTCCTTTCAAGGACCCCAACTATTCTCCATTGTGAAAAATCAATGAAGAATCTACCTTTTATAAACTATCATGGTCTCAATATGGTTAGCAACCCCTACTAATACTTGCTCTTTCTCCTCTGATTTCCAACCTCTCAAAACAACTCAAAACTTTAGAAAAATCAGATTTCCGAATTGCTAAAATGATTTCCATCGCAAGAGGATAATTAATAGAAAAATGGCCTTCCCAAAGTGCTATGATGCCATTTGGCCCATTAAAATGTCTGGGTTTTTCCCTAGCATTTAACATCTTACATGATTTTCTATACCAAAGAGTCGTGCTGTGCTTGGATAGTATTTCATGAGATCCTGATCTGGAAACAAATGGATCCTATGTTTAAAAAAAAAAAGCCACAAGACATAATTTCTGAGCTCACCTCCTCTCTAGTTAAGCGGTTGGTATGAGGTGAGACAAAGTTCTAGAATACAGTCTCCTCCAATCAACCAAGGGTGTTTAGTTAATCCCAGAATGTTATATTACTGGCATTTCCTTCTATGAATGTTCCATGATGGCCCAGTTATAATATCCTGGAAAGATAAGGAAGGAGACCTGATTTGCAGCAGCTGCAGCAGCACCCTAGTGGCTGACGACCTTATTTACCTGGGCCCCAACCTAAGTGTGCTGATCTGGCCTTGGCTTATATGAGGTCAAAAGTTTAGCTCTCCGGAGTCTATTCTCAGTAATGTTCCTATTTATATTTTTTACAGAACCAGACCCAAAGGTGTTAGCTTTCCCCTGCTCAGGAACAGAAATTCTCTGCTGTCAGAGCTTCCTTTGAGGTTAAAGGAATCATTCTGAAGGTTGCTGGTGTCTTTCAAAACAATTTGGGCAAATCAATTTGGTCACAACAACCAGAACACCCTGCTTTCAAAAAAACAAAGGATCACTTTTTCAAGTGTTTCAGGCTGACCATCTTATTTATGCCAGGCTGCCAAATCATTGCTACAAGTTCTTTGCTGAAAGCCTGTGTATCAGTGTATAACAGACTTTGCCTTGTCATGGGGATCTTGCCAGAAAGCTCTGCAGCTATCTCTCTAACTGACTGATATAGCATCAATATAAAAAAAATAAAATAAAAATCTAGACCTGGTGGCATCCAGGAAGGTCACCTGAAGAGAGATTTTGGGAAAAGAATGAAAAGGCTCTTTTATAAGCACAAGAATATGGGCCCCACAAGGGCAGGGACTCTATCTGATTCACTGTACTAACCATACCACTATACCCACTATAACAGAGCTAGGCATAGTGTTCAATGAACACTGATTAGGGAGGTCTGGATCTATATCCAAGTGTTCACTGTACCTATGTTAAAACATGGACTATGGTTTGCAGGAACCTTTAGTAACTCTGTATCAGCAAAGAGATCTGTGCAGGTAGTCTGATATTATTATTTTATCTTCTTCTAACCACCAAATGCCTTTGGGATATGATGACTCTAGATTTCATTTCTGAAATGACATCTAACCACATATACATGTAGCCCACATATACATGCTACCACACCAGCGATGCTGACAATCTTTTCCAAGATAATGACTTAAACCATTTTTT
Organism: Canis aureus; assembly: GCF_053574225.1. NCBI lineage: Eukaryota > Metazoa > Chordata > Mammalia > Carnivora > Canidae > Canis > Canis aureus. The sequence continues at coordinate 14,271,733 of NC_135622.1, forward strand.
CTGACCCCATCATCCACATCAGTTGTGGTAATGACATCTTCCAATTCCATGAGTTATCAAGTTGTTTGATTTCTGACCCTTGTGCAGATGACTCCCAGTTTTATAGGGCATTCTTTTATTCAAGATTATATATAATCTCAAGGTCAACAGAATACTTCAAGCGAGCATTCAGAAAGTATTTTTATTGACATTACTGGTCCATTCACTTTACTACTAGAGGATTTATGGATTTGCAAACCACTCTATCTTCCTCCACTAAGAACACCCTTTCACAAAAAGATTCCCTTACTCTCTCCACACCTCTCACTTTCTCTACCATGACTCCTTGGCAACTGCTCAGTAAATACTTGGGAAAACTATAGACCACCCCACCTCCAAAATCCCAGGTTACATTCCAGCAGGTTACAAATCAGTATTAAGTGGGAAATGGCTTTCTTTGTGTTACATACAGCTTAGCCACTGTGATGAAAAAAAAAAAAGAAAAGAAAACCACACAGAAGACTGCCACCTGAGGCCTTGTAAGATGTGGGCCTGCTCTACCCTGACAGGTAAGGACCTGGGCTTCTTAGGTAGTCTTGTAGTTAGGGTTTATTTAGATTGGTTAGGGAGAAACATTTAAAAAGAAATTCTATTTACTATTTATCATTTTGTTATGTGCTATATCAGACAAATTTATATCAATGGGCATCCTATGAAGGTTAAAACATAAGTGGCTATTAAATAAAGCTAAGATTTTTCCACAAGAGGGGCACCTGGGGTAGCTCAGTTGGTTAAGTATCTGCCTTTGGCTTAAGTCATGATCCCGAAGTCCTGGGACAGGGCCCAGCATCAGGCTCCCTGCTCTCCTTCTCCCGCTGCCCCTCACCCCACTCCTGCTCATGCTCTCTTTCACTCTCAAATAAAGAAGTAAAATCTAAAAAAAAAAAAAGAGAGAGAGAGAGAGATTTTTCCACAAGAGCCAAAGAGCAGTCAAGGGAGGATGTTCTTCGTGGTAATGTTGTTTGTTAGACTTGTGGGCAGGGCAAAAGAAAAAATTAGGCAGTTTGATTCCAAAACCAAAATTTCATTGAATAGGATCAAGACAGGATGGGAAATAAGAAGAACAGTTCTACATAATTAGGTTCTTGAGTTGTTCTCCCGTTTGCATACCTGATGTTAGCTGACAGTAATGATTCACTTATATACCTCTAACAGGAATAACATCAGAATTTGTTCAACATCTCCTAAGAAATATACAATTATTTCTCTCAGGTCCTATAGTTGTTTTTAAGGCAAGTTAAGTGCCTGCAATGGAAATGCACTGTGTTTACTTCAGACTGAAGGTTTAGAAATTGGGGAATAACTGGCCTAGGGGGAATGTCACTAGCTCCATCTAAAAAAAGCCTTAGATATCTTGGGATGGCTTTGCTGTGTAAGAGTTGTTGCCAACAAGCTCCATTCAGGAGATCTGATGCAATGTCACAACCTAGTTCATTCAGCTCTATAGACAGCATATCGGAAGTAAATAACAGTCGGGGCCAAGGAAGAGAAAGTAATGTTACTCAAGAAAAGAACCCACTCAAACTTTTCCTGTTGGTCAAATATGTAAGGTGAACAGCCATAAATTAAATGAGTAATATAAATAATTAATTAATCTGGGGAAGTTAAGATTCTCTCATAATGAATGTGAATAACAGATATGTGAAATATTTCAGATTGGCCCACAATAAGCGGTATTTGATGAGAAGTATAGGGCATTAAAAAAAAAAGATGTCCATAAGGAAGCTGAACAGTAAAAGTGAGGAATGAAGGAGAGAAATTAAGAAATGGGGGTTTAAATAGATGAGTCTAATAGTTCACAGAAGGAAAGATAGTTGAAACCTTAATTAAACCAATCCACATCTGTTTTTAAACAGAACTTAACACTAGCTATTTTCTATGCTTAAGACCCTTTCCTCCCTCACTAATACCTAACTTTCTTTCAGTTTAACTTTCTACTTTTTAAATGAAATATTTTATAACTACGTAGGCTCGCAAAGATTTCTCCTATTCTAAGGCCTCTTCCTGTATCCATAGACACATCATTTGTATAAAGAAAGGTCTTCTATCCCAATCAGAGGATAAGCTGAGGTTGATTTTCCCAGTCTTTGACTCAGGGCTGGCCCTGTAACCAGTATTAGCCAACAGAATGTGGTGGGAATGATGGCTTGCTATGTCCGAGTGTAGACCTCAAGTGGTCTGCACATTTCCCTTTGCTCTCTTGGAACTTACCGATATGCCACGTGATTAGGCCTGGGTCAGGCAGCTGGATGACAAGATCATCACATGGAGCAGAGAAAAGTCAGTCTGGCTAAGGCATCCTAGACCAGGCAGTTCCTAGCCAATCTAGTACTCGACCTCAAGGTATGAGTAAGCCCACTGAACCCAACCAAATTACCAATCTGCAGAAACATGAGATAAATAAATGGTTCTTCTACTAAGATAATACGTTTCAGGGTGCTTTTTTAATGAGCAAAACACACTGAAATAACTGAACCATACACAATGGCTTGATCCTTCCAATGTAATACTTATTATAGTATGACATATTAAAATTAAGTATTTGGTGATCACTTATTTGCTCCTGGAGGACACAAACTGTAGTATATACACTATATATATATATATATATATATATATATATATATATATATACTGTACTTAAATACTGTATATATATACTGTAGTATATATACTGTATATGTATATGTGTATAGACTATTGTATATACAGTATATATACTACAGTATATATATATCAGTGTATCAGTATATATACTACAGTATATATATATCAGTGTATATCAGTGTATATACAGTGTATATATATATATATATATATATATATATATATATATATACTGTGTACTCCCACAGCACCTGGGTTGTGCTTTGTTCAAAGCAGACACTCAGAATGTGATAAAATAAGCCGAAATGAAAATCAAGTGAAGTTCAAATTCTAATGTTCATCAGCAGTATCTACTTAATTTTTAACAACAGAAGAAATATACAAGCCAAAGCACTGTTAAAGAATCAAATCATTGCTGAGAATCTACTATTGGCCTTGTATTGTAATTCCCATTATGAAGCATTAAGGGTTGGCAATTACTAGTACTTGGGAGTGTACATGTCACTTCAAGATCATTAATAAGAAAGCCCTCTAAGTTGTCCTTGTCAAGAGTTAACATTAACCCAAATTTGGATTTTGATAGAAATTTGCACATATATTTGACATATGAATGTGAAGTTGTATACTGCATTCCTACTTTCATGAACGTAGAAGTTTAGAAAGCATAAAGTGGCAAAGGAGATTTTGATTTGTACTAATTCACATTATGAACAGTAGGCTTTCTAAGTGCAAAAGTCTGACACACGAGATAAATATGTTCACGTGCTTAACTATATTATAGCACTCTACGCGTGTAAAGTATCATGAAAGCTTGTACATTCAAAATGTCATTTCATTCTTTCTTACTGAGAATAGACAGGGCAGGTGGGAAAGGATGAATAGTGTTGCTGTCCATATCTAATTTGCTTCCTAACTGAATTTCCATAGCTTTTAAATGACACTCTGCTATTACAGTCTATACAGAGATGATCTCATCAAATATTGTTTTGATTATTTTAAAAATTATCATTCACTAAATAGTGTCTGACACACTCTAAAGCAAGAGAACATGAAAGTATAATCAGAATGAGTATGCTCATAAACCAGTGAGGCAAACACAGTCAATGACTGTAAAAGAATCCCCTGCAACTGTGGTGTCCTGCATGGGTGTATACGCTATAACCTGCTCTAACTTTAACTCCTTCCTTTAACTTCTGCCTTGCCTGTTTAATATTGTTATCTCAGACTAAGAAGGGACATGATAATGAAATAAGTTACTAAGCTAGAAAACTGAATCAGGACCTAAAGAGGTTGGGACCAGCTGGAATGATAAAAATCTATGCTGTTAATAGTATGAAAGAAAGATTAAACCAACTGTAGAAGGACTACATGAAGAATGGGTAACAATGCTACACGTGACAAAGACTCAATTACTTGCAGGGAGGATGCTCAATAAATCAGAAGAAGCCTGTCCCCCAAGGTTCTCTCCTTATGGTTTGAACATTTCCATAGTTCAGAAGAAGTCTCCTTTTAAAAAGATGCTCATTTAAAATAAGTTATGAGAATGACAAGGAGGTACTGCAAAGGGATTAATATTTGCAGCATGGGATGTGGAGAGATCATTTTTCTCACAATGATTCAATCTATATGAAGCCTGCTGCTAATGAGCCACAGCCTGAGAGCTGAGGAAGTTTTTCAAATGATCCAGGTGAGAAAAACTTTAAGCTATTTTAACAGAGACAGCTATACCTAGAAATTAGGTGATAGATTCAATAGGAAGAGGCAGACTCTTCTTATTCGTACAATTTTGAAGTTTTGGTTTCTCCTGCTAAAACATGATAAAAGGAACTCTGAGAACAGAAATGTAACAGCAAACAGGAACTTAAGCATAAGCAACAGTCTCACTGAGAGCTCCCAAGTATTTGAGCATTCATCCGCGGCTCAGATCCACCTTATTTTGGCTGTGCTTTCTAACTTACTCCCTTAGTTAACATTTTCTGTGACCACTAGTTGCTTTCCATAGGGACCAAAACCACAGACTAGAGGAATGACCAAGTTTCCTCCTAATGAATAGCGAGAAAGGAAAAAATTTTCGTTGGATATGTCTCTCCAGTGAAATTCAGTGTCTGCTTTCCAAGAAAAGCCAATTGGCTCAGAAGCGTCTCAGAAGAAACAGGGGAGAAAAGTCCAACAGATAACCTTCCACAAAACCCCAAAGAAAAATCCCAATCTTTCAGCTTCACATCAGCCAAAGGGTTAAAACCTGTCCCCATTGAGTTGCTGAATCCACAGGTGGAAGGTCATAAGTGTGGAAAGAGATACTCACAGCTCCATTTGTGACCATGCTGGGAAAGCCTTTATGTGTAAGAGAACCCCCACCTCGGCCCCCAAATATTAAGTTGACACACGTTTCTGGGACGCGGCCTGAATCCTCAAACTTTGGCGGGTCTACAGAGACACAATTTTCTGTTTTCTGCTTAATAGGGCTTTCCAGAATTGTCATCAGATGACAGATTACACCACTCATCCACAAGGATTCAAGGGTAGCTCAGGCCATCCATTACGGGTTAAAAGCTGTTCCAGCATGAATCAAGTCACAGTGGTAAGGAGACTACCAATACAAGGGGTCCTATAGCTTTAAGAAATACTCTGGGCATCTAAAAGTTTTCAGAATGCAAACTATGTCAGCTCTGAAAACAAGAGGCACTGCATCATTATGGCAGGAGAAACAAAGCCAGCCCCTTTTTTAAAACAGACAAAAAAAAAAAGATTGTTTTAATAGGAGAGAAGCATCAGTCATTGATTCTTACTTCATTCACACTTTCTATCCAACCCCATCCATCTTCAGAGTGAAGAGATGACAGAGCCCAGTGAACTCTCTCCCTCTTTTGGCCCCCGCCCATCCTATTCCTCTCCACCCAAACCACCGAGGCCTACCAACCTACCCATTTCAATCCGCAAACAACGGCCCTACAAAGAGACTCTTTCCACCTGATGGGCTTGCAATGTTCAGGTACGCCCAAGGACCAGCTTTCATCAACAGCACTCAAATGGGGTTGCCCGTCAGGTTAGCATGACTGGTTGGGGCCTTTGCTAATCATCTTCTAAAACCACCACTTAGTCACTCATGGCTAACCACATTCTACAAAGGAGGGGATGGGAAGACTGAAGGCAACAGAAAAAAAGTCAACAGGCCAAACCAACAAGCCAGAATGTCAAATATTTCATTTTTCTTAAATGTTGCTGCCCATATTATCTGCAAACAAAAGTCCTCCGGGCAGGCAGTGCCTGCATCAGTGCACCTGCTCCGCATTGGTTTCCCTGAGTTATCTTTTTGCTGTGTCTGCAGAAGCCATCTATAGCACAATGGATCACATCACTTGAGGGTCACTTGAGTCCCTCTACTCTCTGGGTCCCTCCTCCCACCTCCTGCCTTCCCTTCCACCCACAAAACCTTTAACTCCACCATAGCTAAGGATCCCAGATAGCTAAATAAAAGAGGTGGCCTCAAACACAGGGAAAAACCCTTAGGTCTCCAGTGTGAATCGCCAACGCCAAGCCCCCTCCCCTCCCCTTTTCCTTAAGACCTGATGGTCTTCAGTCACACATCTTAAAAGAAAAACAAAAAACAAAAACACAAAGACTTACTTGTCTCAAGTCGATGAAGGCCAACTGCAGCGTGTCCTCCTGGAACCCAGGCACCGGGCCGGATCTGGCAAACTCTGTGGGAAAGAAAAGAGGATAAAAAGCGCCTTTAACTAACCATGGACAGGGAGATTGGCAGACGGATGACAGGGAAGACAAGAGAGGCTGGGGGAGAGGAGGACCAAGCTTCTAAGGAGTCATGTCTTTCTGCCTTCAGCTTCTTTGTGTGCCCTTCAAAATTCGTGTCATCAAAACACCATTAATTCCAGCATCCTGACAGCAAGGAAACTGTACTAATTCGACCTGAAATTTATTCCCATGAGCCGCGCTGGGCTTCAGAGTATTTGTTTTGTGAATGGACAAACAACTTGCAAAGGAGGAGGGGGTGGGGGAGAGAAAAAAGTTTTTCCTCTCAACACAATAAAATCTTCAGCTGTGAAACTCTTTTCAGTTCCGAAAGCTATTTATATTTCAGATCGCTGAAGGAATTCTCTCATTTCACGCCTGTCACCTCATCCCCCGAGCATTTATCAAAAAATATTCCCTGCCACATCATTAATTATTCCTTCACTGATTATTTGTATTATCTCATGACTGCATTATTGCCAACACACACACACACACACACACACACACACACCCAGCAGAAGCTGTCCTGATCCACTGCTTGGCTCTTGAGCAAAGGAGTATTTGCAGATATGAAAAGGCCCATCTAAATAAATCTCACGGCAAAAGCTTAGGGAACATTTGCACACGTCCATCCTATGAATGTATTCTTGTATTCTTTGTCCTTGACTTCTAATTCTTTTCCATTCTCGAAAATTCTTTCTCTTCCCTCTATCCAAATTTAGTCTTAGGTCAAAGAGACCACATGAATGCTATTTATGCTATTTGCAACTTACAGTAGCGCCTTGGGTACCTGCTCGGTTTATGACACTGGCTTTCTACATCGTTAACAAGAAGATCACTGTGCGGGACTATAGGGACAAACTTGTAACAGTTAAGAATGTCAAGTTTTATCGTCCCTAAGCCCTGCTTATTATGAAATCAAAAGGTCTCATTTAAGTTCCCTACACACACACACACACAGAAAATTCAAGAGTTGGACAGTTACTATGTCTTAGATTCTCTCTCAAAAGCCCAAGTGTGATGGACACTTAACATCAATTTACTATTTACCTCACAAACAACTCGAGTGTTGGCTCAAAGCAAATATGAAAAGGAATGTTTTCCTTTCAATTATGTTTTTCTCCAGGAACGAATTTAAGAAATTCTACAGACCTGGTATACTTTTCTTTTGAAATTAAATAAAATCCATCAAGGTTTTTGCATAAACGCCTGGAAAATTACTTGCAGCATCCAGTAGCAGGAAAGATTTAAATGATGATTGGTGAACGATTATAGGAATTCCGGTTTTTAAAAAATATTTTCCATCTGGGGCTTCTTAGAATATAATAGGTTTTCATAATGTCCTTGCCCCACTTAAAAAAAAAAAATGCTGACAAGCTAAGTTGCAGGGATTATGGAAACATCATGTGAAATGAAATTGAATACAATTTATTAAACTAATAGAGAGCACAAATGATTCTACAACTATACAGAAAATATTATTTTAGACATTTCAATAAAAACGACCGTTGTAAGTGGAAGAAGATAAACTCTATTTAGCACGATTAGTAGCGCTAGATTTCTAATTGCTTTGAAAAGGAAGTTCAAATGCCATTTGTAAATGAATTCTATCAAATTACAGCCCAAACGATTCAAGTTTTAAGAAAGCAAAATTTACAACTGTACACATTCTTGATGAGGGCCATGTTAATAGAAAGCCTGACATAACCCATCCTTTATATCTTACAACTGCCATTACGCGTGCTAACCTTGGAGATAGCAGCTGCTCAAGTCAGATGTACAATTTTCCCATACTCTGTTCTTACAGAAAACAGTTCTTTGAATCATGGCCACAGCCACTCTTTCTGACAGCCTTGATTGTCAGTGGTCGGTTTAAATAAGCTTCCTATGCCTGATGGGTTGCATCCAAGGTCGGTATAGTCTTCCTCTATTGCTCCTGCATGAGTGGAGGCTATGTTGCATCATTTGAGGTAATGAAGTCCTTTCTGTTAGTAGGAACCTTTCTTGAGTCAAAAGTAGCAGCTATCAAGGTGTTCTGCTTATCAATACATGTCCAACTTAACAGGATTACCCTCTGATACGTATTTTAAATGCTTGAGAGCTGGCTACACATCCTCACATCTCCTTGAGCATGCTTCCTGAGGCAAAAGGATGACACTGCTGAAACCACACAGATTCCTGGGTGTGATACATATTTAGTTTTCAGAGTCTCACTTTATGGGCCTCATTTTTATGACCACTGAATCTTCCAGGTTCCCAGAGGACACAGTGGCCTTTCAGATTTGATTCTCCTTTTATAAATCAGTGAATTAAAGAAGGATAACTGCATCAAGGAATGGCAAAGAGACTGACTTCACATACAGTTTATGGAAATGTCTACTGTATTTTCAGCTTCATGTTTATATTTTTTTCTCATTGTTTTACGTATATAATTCTTGTCTTCCCATGTGGATAAGTAAACCCCTTAAGGAAAAGGACCATATCACTGAACCTAACAAGTATTTAAAATAGTAGATGTTTAACAAATACTCATATATTAATTAAATAAGTTACAAAAACAGAAAGATTTGTTAATCACACATACTCTTCACTACCAATGAAGATCTTTGGATTGCAATAGGCAATGTGTCCTTAACATGAGTATCAATAAGCAGGCTTTAGGAATTTATGAGCTCCTTAGAATTGGTACACAATGATTAAGGGGATGGGTTTTGAGGTCATAAATATTAGAGTCTGAGCCCAAGATATTGGGTCTATGGGCACGGGAAAATTACTTAATCTCCTTAAAGCTTCAATGTCTTTTTCTCAAAAATGAAGAAAACAGTGCATTCCTTATAGTACTACTATAAGGATTAAATGAAATAACACATATAAAGCAGTTGGCAGAGTGCCTGGCATATCATAATTGATTATCATTACAATTAGTTTTTTGTGTGAACATACAGTTCTCTGGGAAGAAGGTTCATAGCTTTCACTGAATTCTCAGAGGGCTGGTGACCAAACAAAAGTTAGTGAAACACTGTTATATATCCAGGACAAAACATTAGAACTGATTCAGCTACCATTCAGTGATGAGTTAGTGAGTTGACACTGCAAATTTATCTACAGGCAAACATTTAAGTCTTTCACTTAAAAGAAGTTGATATGACTAATTAACAGTACATTAGCCACAACACAGTAATTTTTATTGGTGTTATTTAAGAATTGCAATAAATGCATAAAATAGATATCCTGTAATTTTCTGATGCAATATACCTTTAAAAACATGGCTGTTCTAGAATCCATTCTTTAGATATATGAAAAGTGCTAATAGCATAAGAAACTGTGACTATTCTAAGTAAATGAGCATTTGTGTACAGTCTGACTCCAACTATATAAAATATAACATGCATAGAAAACACAACTCGTGTAAGTACTCATCTCACAATGTTAACTGAGGCTGTTACAGAAAGAAAGATTACAAGAGGGCTTTATTCCTCTTTATATTTTATAAACTTTTAAAATGAGTACAGACCACTTTCATAATCAAAGAAAAGGAAACAACACGCACACATGCACACACACCAAAATTAGGCGCTGATTTAGTCATACTTTGTCTAGTAATGAGAGAGATAACTTGTTCAAGATTTAGCATTACGGGCAACTGGGATTGGTCTGCACACCCAAATTCCCAGATGCTGCTTGACAGAAAGAGAAGACTCTAGGTTGGTGGGGGGCAAAAAGCCCCAGTCTATATAATAGGCTGACGCTTATACAAATTGACGCCTACACATAAACATAAGAAGCCTCTCTTTAGCGTCACAAATGGAAACCTTCCTTTTTTGAAATCATAAAAAGGGGTACAAGTATGCAATTGTCACTGAGTGGAACCAATGTACATATGGGGCACAAGAAACAAGTCCCTTTCTGGACTTGTCTCTGGATTCCAGGATCTGTAGCAGGTTTGCAGTCTCCTAAGTGTTTGTTTCCAACACCAGTGTTTTCCAAAGCCTGGAGTTCTATAGAGTAGCCTCAGCATTGCAAGACTAGCAGGTGCTTGCTCTATTACACACGGACCCAAACCCAGACCTTTGACCAGCGTATGTTACTCAGGGACCAAGTCAAGGTCCCAATGAGGCTGGCAGGAAAGCTCCCTCTTCATAACTTGGTTCAGATTAGTGGAGCCCAGGACTATGACTGACACATTTTGCAGAGAGCTCTGCTCTGCCTGGCAGCTCTTTCCTGCCCTTATGCCACCACAGGAGGGACTCTCAGAGTTGAAGCTGCTATGGGGGCTTGGCTCCAAGAATCAATTTGCAAATGTGAAAAATCTTTTGGTGAGGAAACTGTCAACTCACTGAAGTTTATGAAGAAAATATTTTTATTAAAAAAATGAAAAGGAGGTGTAAAAGTTATGGAAAAGAAGGCTTATTATTAAGTGAAGGTACAGCAGGAAATTAAATCACACACAAAAAGCATTTTACTTATTTCTCTACATTCTCATACACACTTCAATTTAGGAGGTTTGGCAATCATTTTATTTTATTTTATTTTTATTTTTTTGGCAATCATTTTAAAAAACAGTATTAATTTATGAAAAATATTCTGTAGGTTTACACTCCTAATAATCTTCACATTATAATGACATAAAATTACCGAAAGAGATTAAGAAAGGATTCCATTAATTTTAAAATGCTTTCTAGATGTCTTGACGGCTGATCTTATAAATTAACTAACACTGTCACTTAGAGGGAGAAGGAAAAAAAAAACTTTAAAAACTTGAAAATTATCCAGTACATTCACTTTTGGCTGAAGAAAGAAAAATTTTATAAACACCCTAGAACTCTAATTAGAATAAAATGGTAGAGTCAGATTAGAAGGAGCTTTGAGGAGTCAAAATGACTGTCTTAGTCTATAATCTGTATATCTAGATAGGACATCTGGGAGTTTATCAAAAGCAAGTTGTGAGAAACAGAAAATAAAATTAGTTCTTCATAGGAGAACTAATCATGTTTTTAAGGGTCTACTGAGTCACAAAACTGCAGATCTATATTATGCAAATTGCCCATGGAACAAGAATAATTAAAAAAAAAGATGAGCAGCAAGGTAACATTTATTTCAGAAAAGCAAAACTAGTACAATATCTGACAAATAGGTAATACAGCAATTGTTGGAGAAAACCATAATTGTTTTAAAAAAGAGGAAGTTGAAAAGACAGTGGACAAAACGTTAACCAGAGGTCCCTGGATACTATCATTTACTTTTGCTCCCAGTGAATTCCAGGTCACTGGGATGGGTAAGATAGTATCACCAGCCCTCACTGAAGGGATTCAAGGTTTCGTTCTGGCCAAAATGCCAGGTGAGAAAGAAAACTTAGTACCCAGGAGCCCAAAGTATGCTGGCTACTTGTTTATATCTTAAGATCATGTCAGGTCACATGTGTTTTTTGTGGGATTGAAAAAATAAAAGCCACTGTTGCTGTATTAACATAATGGTTTCCTGGTATCTGGCTCCCTGGAGCCGCAGGTAAGGCGTGTGGCAGACTACGAAGTATGGCTCTGGGGAAGCTAACCCCTTCTTGCATCACTTCACAGTGGCTCGGCTAAGCTAATTACAGAGAGGAGCTGATAGACTCCGCAGGGAATTCACTCAGGGCCCTGCTGGTCAGAGAAAGGTCGGCCAGAGCATAAGGAAGTTAAGAACGAAAGAGACAGCTATCAAGGAAGCAAGGAAGGAGACAGGAAAAGGGGGATGGGAGAAAAAAAAACACCTTGGAGATGCAGCTGACTATACGGGTCTCAGTGCGCTCACACGGACATGTGATCATGTGAAACAGACACCTTTATTTAGCCAGGGTATGGCTCTGTGCTGCACGTCATTCTCTGCTTTTCCATACCTTAAGTTTGCAACTTACTATGTCTCCCTCCCCAAGAAGGGCAGAGGGGAGCAGGCTAACTCAAAGCTCTGTGGGAGAAATCTGATTAAAAGTGATGATACTAAAATCCGATTGCAAATGCCAAAGAGCACTACAGACTTACAAATTACTATTAATGTTTAATTTTCTAAGTTCAATTCTCCAAGCTCCTTCTGCTGAGAGACCACTGAAAACTGGGACAGTAAATGTGACTTTTTAATCAATAAATAATTAATCTAAAAAAAAAAGAATTAATCTCCTGTAAGCGAGGAAATGGCCTCCAGCAAGAAGGAACTGCCACGCTGCTGCTAAAAGGCCAATCACTCTCCACCTGGCTGTCCCCATCCGGTACCACTGAGAGGAAAGAGGGTCCTGGCACTTTCAGTGATGGATGTCAGTGACAGCACACATTCCTAGAAAATCAGAGGAGCTGATTTCTACTTCTTATATAACATTCAAGAGGAATCCATAAACAGTTTAATGAAATTAGTTAGCTGAATCTAGCAAACTTGGAAACAATTCTGTTCAAGATTTAAAAGACAGAGATGAAGGGTGCCTGGGTGGCTCAGCGGTTGAGCGTCTGCCTTTGGCTCAGGTCGTGATCCTGGACTCTGAGGATTGAGTCCCACATCAGGCTCCCTGCATGGAGCCTGCTTCTCCCTCTGCCTGTGTCTCTGCTTCCCTCTTTCTGTGTCTCTCATGAATAAATAAATAAAATCTTTAAAAGAAAAAAAAGACCGAGATGATGTAAATTCCTATCTTCAAGGAGTCCAGGGGGGCACTGGTGCATTTATGGAAATAAAGTGCTATTTTTTTCTCTGAAGAAATAATGTTATAAATGATGGATAAGAATGCTTCGCAGCACTCACTAAATTCAACAGAGGTACTTTCGCATCATGTGATTCTTTGCAGAGGAAGACAGGTTGGGGCAGGTCAAGACAGTAACAAGTGACTGAATAGAATCATGCCACGTGGCAGTGGACTTCACCTTAAAATTCCAAAGAAAAATAACAGCCACAAACAGAACAAAAGGTGAGCTAGGACTGAGTCTACAACCTACCATCCTAAAGCTGAAGGGAGCATATATAACTACAGAGGACTCCTATAAATGAGAAAATTAAGGCCCAAAAGGTTAAGTCAGTGACCTAGTTAGAATCTGATCCTTCTAAGTCTGTCCTTCTATTATTTCAATATTCATCCCCCACCTGGAATGTCTAAAAACAAATATTCACTTTACATGTTCCTTTATATGCATATTAAATATTCCTTTCCATTTAGTTAGGAATAATAGAATCATAAAAATATACAGATCTGTACAAAGTTATAATTTAATTTAAGTTATAATTTCCCTCTGAAGCTCCTGAATGCTTTACAATTTTGCAAAATAAAGGCCGATTTCATAATATATCTTTTAAAATTATGGTGAAAAGAAGCTTCTCCTAATTAGCAATCAGCAGTGCTTCTGTGTATAATCTCTGGAAAGCCCACCTCTCTCTCTCTACCATGAGAGAGAGAGGTGGGCTTCCTGAGAGATGAGAAAGACTAGTGCTCTGAAGTAGTAACTTTATATCCTTGACATTTTTACTATGCTTTTAAGGACTTAATTTTATCCATGTGTTTGTTCAGTACTGATTATTCTGCTCTATGAACATATACACAAAGCTGTGGCTATCTGAAATTTTACAGAAGGATTTGGAGAAGGATTCTGCAGGTCATTTAACCTAACAGTGAAAATCAATTTTCTAGAAAAACCACTGTGCAAATAGAAACATAAGCCCCATGTGTAATTTCAGAATTTCTAGTAGACACATTAAAAACACAAAAGTATTAATTTTAAAATTGATAATGTATCTTGTTTGACCCAATTTATATAAAAAACTTCAATTTTAACATGAAAATTACTATTTTAGGGGTGCTTTGATGGCTCAGTCAGTTAGTGTCTGCCTTCAGCTCAAGTCATGATCTCAGGGTCCTGGGATTGAGCCCCGCATTGGGCTCTCTGCTCAGCAGGGAGTCTGCCTCTCCCTCTGTATTCTTTCTCTCTCTGTCAAATAAATAAATAAATAAAATCTTAAACCTATGAAACTAATATTTTAAAATTTTCATATTTGGGGCACCTGCCTGCCTCAATTAGTAGAGCATGTGACTCTTGATCTGAGTTGTTATAAGTTCAAGCCCCACATTGGGCATGATGTCTACTTAAAAAATATATATATTCTTTTTTTTTTTCAGAATTCAGTATGTATTTTACATTTACAGCACATTTCGTTTCTGACTAGCTACATTTCAAACGTTCAAATGGCCACTGGAGGCTGGTAGCTATAGCACTGGATATCACATCTTTAAATAATGTGAACTGTAATGAATGTAAATTAAAATTAATTGTGCCAGCCACTCTGGAAAACTGTGTGGAGGTTTCTCAAAGAGTTAAATAGATCTTCCCTATGACCCAGCAATTGCACTGCTGGGGATTTACCCCAAAGATACAGATGCAATGAAATGCTGGGACACCTGCACCCCGATGTTTTTAGTATCAATGTCCACAATAACCAAACTGTGGAAGGAGCCTTGGTGTCCATCGAAAGATGAATGGGTAAAGAAGATGTGGTCTATGTATACAATGGAATATTACTCAGCCATTAGAAACGACAAATACCCACTATTTGCTTCGACGTGGAGGAACCTGGAGGGTATTATGCTGAGTGAAATAAGTCAATCGGAAAAGGACAAACATTATATGGTCTCATTCATTTGGGTAATATAAAAATTAGTGAAAGGGAATAAAGGGAAAGGAGAGAAAATGAGTGAAAATATCAGTGAGGGTGACAAAACCTGAGAGATCCCTAACTCTGGGAAATGAACAAGGGGTAGTGGAAGGGGAGGTGGGCGGGGGGTTGGGGTGACTGGGTGATGGGCACTGAGGGGGGCACTTGGCGGGATGAGCACTGGGTGTTATGCTATACGTTGGCAAACTGAACTCCAATAAAAAATAGTAATTCAAAAAAAATTAATTGTGCCAAGGGGCACCTGGATGGTTCAGTTGGTTAAGTGTCTGATTCTCGGTTTTGGGTCAGGTCATAATCTTGGGGTGGAGGGATCCAGTCCCGTATTGGGCTCCACACTCAGTGGGGAGTCTGCTTGTGGTTCTCTCCCCTTCTCTTTCTGTCCCTCCCCTAGCTCACATTCTCTCTGTCTTTAAAAAATAAATAAATCTTTAAAAAAAATTAATTGTGCTTGGGATGCCTGGGTGGCTCAGCAGTTGAGCATCTGCCTTTGGCTCAGGGCATGATCCCAGTTCAGAGATCGAGCCCCACATCAGGTACCCTGTGAGGAGGTGTTTCTCTGCCTAGGTCTCTGCCTCTGTGTCTCTCATGAATAAATTTTAAAAAATTAGTTGTGCCAAGAATGACTTCAGATTTTGAAATGACAAAGAATGAGCAGTCCGAAAATTTATAGCAGTATGAGTTCTATTTTCTACATTGGCTACGAAATTATGATTGAAATAAATGTCCATGATGTTACACAATGGCTTCTACTCAGCTCATATTATAAATGTATGTTGCCCTCAGAAAGCAATATACTTTTTATATGCTTCACCTTGCCTGCTAATACATTTTTATATTACCTCTCTATTAATCTGGATACTTATATACTAAAATCCTGATACTTGTATTCTTACCTTTCTTCTCTTCAAACCATTTTCTCTTTCTTACACAGTTGTACCCCCTTATCTGCAGGGGAATACGTACCAACTCACCCAGTGGATGCCTGAAACTGCAGATGTACTGAACCCCATATATACTATGTTCTTTTCCTATATATACATACCTATGTTAATTTACAAATTAGGCACAGTAAGAGATTAACAACTAATAATAAAACAGAACAATTGCAATATATTGTGATAAAAGTTATGTGAATGTGGTCTCTCAAAATATCTGATCTACTATACTCATCCTTTTTATTATGATGTGAGAAGATAAAATTCCTGCGTGATGAGATAAAGGAGACAAGTGATGTAGGCATTGTGATGTAGTGTTATTCTACTACTGACTTTCTGACAATACATCAGAAGGAGAATCATTTGCTTCCAGATCACAGTTGATCTTGCCAGAGGAAGCAAAACTGTGGATAATGGGAGGCTACGGTACCTAACTTACTTATTTTTTTTTTCAATTTATCCTTTTGGAAGTGGTCTTAAATCATTTTTGGAAAAAGCAGTAGGGTGTCAGTTTTTTCAAATAATGATTGTTGATGAGTATGTAAGTTTCTGGACAAAGCTAATTGCCTCAGTTTCCCCAGCCAATGATGACAGTAACAATCCTGATCTATAACTGCAAATGTTTTATAAGGTGCAAAATAAAATAAATGCTAATTTGTTAAAAGGAAAATTTCAAGACTCACTATCAGAACAGGGTAGAGGTATATCATATAACTCTATGAAAAATGCTGAAAATCAGAGAAATGACTAAGGTTGGTTTCACATGGGAAGTTTCCAAATGTAAAAATGCTAGTTTTTTTTTTTTTTTAGGTCAATACTTTTCGAACTGAGAGTAGTTAGTATTTCATGGATGTTCTCACAATTTGCCAGGAAAACTAAGTCTCATAATAAAAGCTGATGTCCACAAAATAGCTATATCATTAGCTAAGGTAACTGAGATTTCAGTCCTTTCTAGAATTTACTTATGTGATGTTAGAGCATATAGGTTTTTATTTCCAGATGTCTCTGCTGTAAAATGAAGGTAATAATATTTTTGCTTACTTAAAGCTAGAGGACTAAATCAAATATACTCTTGAAGTCTGTGATATAATAAAGAATATATCTGTTCTTTGTCCCCAGCTCCTGAAATGGAGTTTCAAATACCCTTGAAAGTTCCTGAACAATAAGAGCTGCTATTCACAATGAGCTTCTTTTGACCCTACCCAGGTTATGCTAACAAGGTTGCTCAAGTAGGCCCTTAGTTTTAAGGGAAGGGCTGGACAAGCCAGAAAGACAAAGCTCATGATTAGAAGGTTGTAATTTGGGCAGCCCAGGGGCTCAGTGGTTTAGCGCCACCTTCAGCCCAGAGCCTCCTGGAGGCCCAGGATCCAGTCCTACCTCAGGCTCCCTGCACGGGGCCTGCTTCTCCCTCTGCCTCTCTCTCTCTCTCTCTCTCTCTCTCTGTCTCTCATGAATAAATCTTTTTTTAAAAAAGGTTGTAATTTTCAGTACCAATCCCAGTCTCCAGGGAGGGTAAAGAAGCTGGAAATTGATTTTATCTATGTAGCAAATTACTTATTCAATCATGCCCATGAAATGAAGCCCATATAAAAACTCTGGACACTGAAGCTCAGTAAATCTTCTTGATTAGTGAACACACCGATGTGCTGGGAGGGTGATGTGCCCAGATTCTAACGAGGAAAGGATGTGAAAACTCTCTGCTGTCTCCTGCCTCCCCAGAACCCTGACCTATACATATCTTTCATTTGGCTTTTTCTAAGTTACAGCCTTTATAATAAAACTATAATCGAGAGTATAGAATTTTCAGTGATTTCTGTGAGTTTTCTAGTGAATTATTGAACCCAAGGGAGTGTGGGGAGCCCTGAATCTGCAGTCAGGTAGGAAGAAGTATGAGTGGCTGGGAGACCTGAGACTTGAAGTGATACCTGAAGACCCACAGTCTTAAGGGACCGACTCTTAACTTGTGTAGTCTGCAATAACTCTAGGTTGTTAGTGCTAGCATTGGATTGAATTGTAGGACACTCAATTCATGTCAGAGATCTACTGTTGGAGCACAAAGTCCAATCTAGATTAAGTGTAATATAACTTGATATTGGGTCCATTTTAATAACTAGGCTATAGCCATATACACATTAATGTAAAAATTACTGGGACTGGATATAATAAAATAATATGCTTCCCCGCCATCTAGCCACTTCTTCACTGAATTAACATTTTTAAGATACTAAATTAAAACAACTCTTCATTATTAGAGATCATTTCTGACATGGCAAACTAAAAAGTTCTACATAGCTTGCCCAAAGAAAGTTAACATTTTCTATATTTACTAGCTTTGCCTCTTTGCTTCATGAAATTTTTCTAGTATCTGCTGGGAAGTTTTTCCCCTAAAATGGAAATTTAATGTAAAGTATTAGAACAATGATCTGACATCCATGTTAAATGTTTGCATTACATCAGTATCAACATAAATACTGTTCTCCCATTCTGGTTACATAGGCTAATGGATTTACCTCCAGAGGTCAAGACCTAAACTAAGGATCTTCAGAATCCATCTTACTTAGAGAACATAAACTGTGCCACTAAGAACTCAGTTTAGGGTCTGTTTTCCCTTTTCTTCTTTCCCCCTAAAACAAACAAACAAAGAAACAAAAAACAAAAGAAGGAGAAGAGAATCTCTGTTAGTGCAACCTGAGCCCTTCTTCGGCTGATAGCTACTAGGTAAAGGGTCAAGGAACTGACTGGAGACACAGCTCTGGAGCTCTAGAGGAAGGATTAAGGGTTTTAACTCCTAGGCACTGTTGAGAGGAAGATTAGTGTTTAAAGAGAATTTAGGTTAGCTGGAGGAAAAGGAAATGAAAATAATTGTTTCTTAAGACACATAAGCAACTTCTTTACATGATAAACTGGTGCTTTTAAAGGAATATCTTAAGTGCTGGAAGGTACAGGAGATAAATGAACATTTCAAGTATTAAAAGCACTCTAGTCTTTCAAATGATCCTTGTTGAAAAGCTCTCAAAAATGCTTTTCTAGGGAAGAGTAGAGAACCTCACTCTTTCCCCTGGTTAACTGTCTGGGTAGGGGCTTAAGCTATACCTTGTTTCCATCCACTGATAGGCAGACAGTTGACAAAGGGATTCCAGCGAATTAGAGGACAGAGCAGGCCTCAAGCAGGCTGACTGCTGGGATTTGATGAAAAATGGAGATTTGAATTTCTCCAGAAAGGCATATCATTCAGAAGAAAGGGAAGAGAATGACAGAAAGAAGAGGAAAATGAATAGGCAAGTTTTACTGATGCCTACAAGGAAAATAAAGGAAGAATTCTTTTTCTTTAATTCTAGGTTATATTATATAAAATGTTTGGTGTTATTTGCTATTAAACAGTCCCAAATCATTAGGCTGATCATGGCAATAT
The DNA here is from genome assembly GCF_053574225.1 of Canis aureus. Taxonomy (NCBI): domain Eukaryota; kingdom Metazoa; phylum Chordata; class Mammalia; order Carnivora; family Canidae; genus Canis; species Canis aureus. The sequence goes on from NC_135622.1 coordinate 14,291,158, forward strand.
AAAGAAAAATAACCACTGAAATTCTCACAGGCAATGAAATGAACAACCTATTCTTTCTTCTCTTTCAAACTCAATTTCTGCAAGAGCTGTTTACAAGCACTGATTCAACTTTATCTTCCACTCATTCCTGACCTCTCTGTAATCTGGTTTCTACCACTCCAACTTCCACTGAAAGTACTCTCTCTAAAATTTACTTTGGCTTCCTCCTTACTAAAGCAACACGTTTTCAGTCCTTATCTCACCTGACATTTGCATGTATCATGCAGCATTATATAAAATTATTCATTGCTTATCTGAAATTCAATTTTCCCCCTGAAGTTCACATTTAACTGGGCATCCTGTTTTTTTAATCTGGCAACCCTACGAGTTTCTGTATTTTGGCTTGCCCTCTTCTACGCATTTTTCACAATTTTGCCACAGTCATTTTCCTAAAGCAGAAAATGGCCATGTTATTCTCATGCACAAAACATATGACCAGCTCCCTATGTACCTAGAATAAAGTATATACTTCTCAACAAGTCTTCCAAGATCTAACACTGATTATATTTCCATTATTTTCTCTTGGCTGTCCCAGTTCATTTCACCCTATTCTCCATTCATAATGAACTAGTTTTAGTTTTCTAATATGCCATTTTTTTTTCCTCCCAGAATTTATACAAATACCTGCCTTAGACGGAACGTCCTTCCCAACCTACCTCATCCCATTTGAGTAGCTAACTCCTACCCATGTAGTTCATTGGATATCCTAGTCCAAATCATTCATATATAACAAATGAGTAAAAAGATTTTTAGAAAGAGTAAGTGCATTATTCACAGCCACTTAGTGACCAAGCAAAGAGAAAGACAAAAGTCACAGTTCACCCATTCAAGTATATATTATTCCACCAGTGACCCACCATACCACTTTCTCCTCCCAGGAAAGGAATGGAAAATAGAAGTAAAATATAGATCAAACATAATCACAGAACATTACAGGCAAAACTTATAAAATTCTATACATTGACTCACAGGAAACTTAGCTTTTCTAAATCAAAGTGTTGGCAATGATATTTCCCTCATGTTTTCCAAATTCCAATCTTAGAAGTATAAAAATTGTAAATGCTAAGGTGATCTTCTGGAGAAATTCAGGTCTCCTCAACTTCTATCTCTCTCTCATTCTCTCTCTCTCTCTCACACACACACACACACACACACACACACAGATAAAACAGAGGAAGAGAGAATGAAGATAAATTTTTATAATTTGTAATGCTAAAAGCATACTAGATGTTTTAACTCAAATCAGAATCTGTTAAATGCTGAAGAGCAAGTAATCATTGAAAGACATGAAGTGTTTTCTTTCAAAATGTCTTATGAAGAACTAGTACTTTCATCAATTTTTTGAGATTGTATAAGGTGTAGTAGATAGATTAGAATGTTATGGGAACTTCTTGCAGACCGGGGTAGAAGTCTGTCATCAACAATTAAAATAATTTTTTAAAAAGATTTATTTATTTATTTATGATAGACATAGAGAAAGAGAGAGGCAGAGACACAGGAGGAGGGAGAAGCAGGCTCCATGCAGGGAGCCCAATGTGGGACTCGGTCCTGGGACTCCAGGATCACGCCCTGGGCGGAAGGCAGGCGCTAAACCGCTGAGCCACCCAGGGATCCCCAATTAAAATAATTTTTAAATAAATATGGTATTTAATATGGCTTCCTGATTTATACCCTATAAAATGGCCCAATTAAAATAAGTTTACTAGCCTCAGCCCCAAAGACATGAAGTTAGAGTCAATGAAAATATGAAATGTATAAAATTCCTCAGTGTAAACACTTGAAGACAAGCGAGAGCAGTGAATGCATCAGGTATTTTTGGGAGACTCTGGCTTACTACAGGCATTAAGATTTGGGCCTACTTGACTATAAGGGATGTACAAATGGCTTGATGGAAGGAGGCAGTAATGCTAAAGAAGTAAATAACTTTCAGTTGAGGTGATGTTTGGAGCTAGCTGATATAGCAGAAAGAAATGGCCATATGTTGCACGGGGGCTAATGGTGAGGTCTCAGGTTTGCAATGATAAAGATGAGTGATTTTTCTACTGGCTCATTTCTCCCTAAAAATGCTTTTGGGTGTTTTAAAGCAAATCATAGGGATTAATGAAAAATTTTAATTTTTTTTTTTTAAGTTTCTAATGAAGAAATAGTCAAAAGGCTTTGGAAAGTAAGAAACTATTATGATATACCCCCTCTACTGTTTTACCAAGGTTTTACCAAGAAAACCTGTTTTACCAAGTCTGGGACCAGGGGCAAGTGACAGGAAAGTAGCAATAACCACAATATAGTTTTAATTCTTCTCCTTCTTTGAAATGGCATTTCTTAATTGTTCTGGTCCCTAAAATTCCCAAAGTGAATAAGATCTCAATGTTGTGAAAAAATAAGGAATAAAATCTGAAACAGCTAAAATGGAAAATGTAGAGAAAGAGGGAAGGAGCACCAAATTTGGAATAAGCAAACAAACAAACAAAATCTGGTATTCTCCTTTCCAAAACTATGCAGCAGGAAAATAGCCTTTTGGAAACTATCAGCTGTTTAAGGTAAATCTCCTGCCACCACCCGTCCCCACCACCCCCAAAATATCCATTGAAATAAAATCAGGAAGAAAAATTTAAATAATTTCAAAGAGGAATCAGTCACCATCCTTATTTAGAGATGGGGTTACCACATTTACCAGACAGAATTTAGGGTATTCAGAAAGTTTGCCACAGAAAGAGAACCTTAATTCAAAATTATGATCCTTCATGTATCAGGTCCTTCGTACTCCCTCAACACTATTAGGCCCTACAAACAATCCAAGGTAACATTCACTACCAGTAAAAGTACTTTGTCTGTGTTGGCCAATCTCTGGAAACCAACAGCAGGGCTTGACAGTGATATATAACAAGGTTAGAGTGGCACGATCCATCTCCATTTGCTTGACAAGGATGGCATCTTAGGCCATGGTGAGGAAGAGCAGGTTGTCTGCCCTCACTGCTCAGGTTGGCAGCACCTACTATCAAATGACCAGGTGTCTGGCAATGGGCTCAGGGAGACAATGACTTCCTTATCTTCTGGAATTCAAGGAACTTCAGCCCATAAACCAAAATAGCCGCCGAGTGGGTACTATTCATTGAACCATGTCTGAGAAGAGTCCTCTTATAGGGTACAGGGTCTATCATCCATAGTCAAAGAGAAGTGACATTGCCATTTTAATGGCAGGGAAGACTTCTATTTGGATTCTCCAGAGCAGAGAGGCACATCATAATAGCATAGAACCTAGCATGACAAACCTTACAGTCATGGGAAGACAATAGCAAACAAAGCACGGCTTTTGTACTGTTTATTTTGGATAGAAGGAAGATACTTGGAGTTTGTGCTCTTCCTGCATCATTTTAGATCTGAAAATCCAAGCTCAACGCTGCATTTAAAAAGAACTGGTAAAAAAAAAAGAACTGGTAAGGATTTGGGAAGTGGGGCAGGGACGAAGCCATGCAATCGGTAAATTTCTGAAGAAACTTTTGCATAATATATTGATTCGGAGATGTGTACCTGAGAAAATGATACCAGACTATGGCTTCTATTTTCATCCTATAAATTTCCACTGTACTTGAGGTTTTTTATTTTATTTTTTATTTTTAAAGATTTTATTTATTTATTCATGAGACCTACAGAGAGAGGCAGAGACATAGGTAGAGGGAGAAGCAGGCTCCCTGTGGGGAGCCCTTCTCAGGACTCAATCCCTGGACTTTGGGATCATGACCTGAGCCAAAGGCAGATGCTCAACCACTGAGCCACCCAGGTGTCCCTATACTTGAGTTTTAAATCTGACTTCTTGCACAGGATAGATATAGGTCTTGCAGAGAAAGCAAAGAACGCAGAGAATGAACTCTCAATTACTGTATACATACATATGCAATGGCCAATTTCATGATTCTCCCTTGTAAATCTGTAAGTTTTGCTGCAGATACTGAATCAAAATGTGAATTAGAAACAGAAATACAAAATGAAACTGAGAAAAGGGGAAAAAAAATGATAAAATGCATAAACAAAAATATGCTCTGTTAAGACTGGCTACCCAAATTCCTTTATACTTCCAGTAGAGAATGAAAGCATTATTGTAAAGAAGAGACATAAAATATTTTTCTGATTCCATTAACCAGTCAATCAACCAAAAGACAAAATTCATTAACCATGGAGCTTGCCTCATGGAGCAAGTTATTGTCTCCATCACATTAAAGGCAATAACGACTAATTATCCTTAGATTTGCCCATGTGCGGAGCACTGCAAATTATAAAAAAACAAGTTTATTTTTCTGTATATGAACCCAAAATCTATCATCAATCTTCTTACCTTAATGTTTCCCAGATGGAATGAGAGCAGAAAGTGAAAGCTTGCTTTAAAATTATAATTCAGAAAGATGAGGTTGAAGATAAAAGCTAAGGGATCTGAAATTAATGATACTGAAACACACAACATGTCCTTCAATAGTCTACTCACAGGTCATTTGCATCTTCGAGCACTATACAGACCATATGAAAAGAGGTATCTGTTATTTTCATATAACCTATAGAGATTGGGTTTAAAATTTTACTAAGCTCAAATTTCTTCCTTTTGACTCTCTTCAAACCTTCGCTTCTTAAGATGGTTCCCTTTTAAGACTTGAAGAGGTACCAAATGCTTAAGATACAATCTGAAAAGTGTCCTTTGGATCAAGTATAAAAAATATACTTTAATTGGAAAGGAAGTAAATTCTAAATTTTTCACAAGAATCCCTTAGGAAATGGTGCCATTTGTTACAATGATTTAACATTTCCAAGATTTATTTAATTTCGTAGAGAGCCAACTTCTCTCCTTTAAATCTATTTCTATCAGTACTCATGTCCCGATTGCCGAGTTTCCAAGAGATGTATTCATACCCTTTAGTGTCCTCTGAAATTCAGGACTGCTTAACATGTTTCATTGTGGCAACTCCAATTTTATCCACAACCACACCGACATCGCCAAAGGTTACTGCAGTGTGTCAGGTCTTCACTATACAGCTTGCCTTTCTTCCTGAGCCAATGTCATCCAAAAGTAAATAGTATTAAGATGACTGAGACAATCCTGGCTTAAAGAATTCTATAGAAAGTGTCTCTGAGAAAAAAATTATTAACCTATTCCAATGGTCATTGAATTTATAAGAGCCCTTGACAGTAATCACTCAGAACCTGCTCTCTGATTCCATACACTTTAGGTATAAGTCCTCTGGAGAACATGGCATTGTATATAACTATATGAAAATTCTAATAAACATTTAACATTTACTGATGCTTACAAATATTTATGTATATAGGATCCATAAAGCATTTCATATGTATTATCTTATTTAATCCTTACAACTCTCTACATAAAATATCCACATGCTCTTTCCTCCCATAATAAATAATGCTATCTTTTAAAAAATTTTTATTTATTTATTCATGAGAGACACAGAGAGAGAGGCAGAGACACAGGCAGAGGGAGAAGCAGGCTCCCCAGAGGGAGCCCGAGGCGGGACTTGATCCTGGGATTCCGGGATCATGCCCTGAGTGGAAGGCAGACGCCCGACCACTGACCCACCCAAACATCCCAATAGTGCTATCTTTAAACTAAATGGAAATTTAGAAATCATCTAGCCAAGGTATAAAGAAACCAAATGAAGATCCAGGCTTCGAAGGTCAATCTGTCTACCACCTACAATTTTAACTACTCCGTATTAGACAGTTTATATATTTCAAATTGACTGTTGGTGGCAAAGATGGCTTCATAATCCATAGAAGTTGGTGGGTAGGATATGTGTACTAAAGTTGCTAATCACTGCCCTTCTAGGTGTACATCCTCCTAAGAGAATATTCCTTAGGATTCCAACCATATTGCAGGCTGTCTTGCTATTATGCTCATCACATGATACCCACCCGAGCTTCTTGCTACTTATACTCCTTCTCATTCTCAGAGCTGACAGAAGAGCTCCAGAAACAGAGGCAGTTGATAATCAAGTCATTTTTATTCATTCAACCAATATTTATTAAGCAAGCACCATATGTCAGGCACTGTCCTAAGTGCTAAGGACACAGGAACAATCAGGGCAGACACAATTCCTAACCTAACTGATTTACTGTTTACCTTTCTCTTGGATTCTACGAAATGCATATAATTAAAATAAACTTTCCTTTTATTCCTTAACTGGTTTGAAGAGATTTCTGTACCTTACAAATACACATAGTCTAGTTAAGACAGATTATTAGGGATTGAGCTGGCAAACAAAAGACTTTAGAGAAAAAGTAGAATGTCTGAAATTGGTTAGCAGGTGATTGCAGGGAAAAGGGCATTGAGACCTCTCATTGTTTCCCAGGAAGTTGACAGTCTGAGGAATGTGGCAGCCAACCTCACAATGGAGGTATTTTCTTAAGTCCCCACTGAGGGTAAAGCTTTGGAGGACTAGGCTGTGCTGCCATTGATCAATTTAAAGAAATTGAAGAATATGAGTCATGAGAAAGCTTTGAACAACACTGAGCAAACATGAAAATGGGACAAACTCTGGTCCTTGCTAGAATGTGGAGCTCAAAAATCCAAGAAAACAAAGAACCATCATGAGTCTCTACTGCAGGAATTCCCTTTTATCTGCAGGTGGGCAGCTGAGTGGGTTGAAGATGAAGTGCATAACTTGATCTTTCAAGTTATGTATTGATATGCCAGCTATCTTCATAATCACCATATTTCCTTGATAAATGTAAGAATACTGCAAGAAATTGTGGAGCCTTGATCCCTCAGCTTTCTCCAGAATGCTCTCCCCCATGTCCTCCTTGCCAAAGCAGTAGCAGTCTGTTCCTCTATATTCCATCCCTCATTGAATCTTGCCCTGTGACTCAGATCTAAATACAACATGGGCTCAAAGGGTGATATGCAAAATAAAAGTAAAGAAGAAAAGAAGTATATCCAGAAGGTAATATAAATAAGAGTTTTCTAGGGACTCTCAGCAAAAACAGGGAAAACTGTAGGGATATGCATATTTGCACTACTTATTCAAGGACAACTAAACATAATTTGATTGACAAATTAATTACTATAGGGCATCTCCCTGGAAAAGCTTGATTGAATGTACTAGCTAGAAGTTATTTTAACAGTTTGCTTGGTGGGCTGAGGCAGATTTGGGTTTAGCACTGGCTTAGATGTTATTTAAGGGCCAGAACTCCTTTTGCATAATATAAACTTCAAAGGCTGCAAAAGAAGAATGATATAGTGTGGATGTGTCACATATGTTTTCCTTATGTTTCTCACCAGGGTCCTGAGGACTCTCTTCTCTCTCTCACACATCAAGAGGACATAGGTAATGGAATGCCTGAAGCCTTCTCTAAGACAGACTCATGTGTGAGTGACCAAAGGTAGATAATTAATTACATGGAATGGGAGTGAAGGATGGGTGGGTTCAAGTACTGTAGAAAATCAAAATAAATGAGTGCATTTATCCCAACTGGCAGTTGTTTGGGAATTTAGGGTTCACAGAGATCACTTTATAAAGATTCTTTAGTTCTGAAGCCCCAGTGGCAAAATCATAAGCAAGTCAGCCTATTAAGGTTTACCTGATTAACATTAGCTAAAACACACCTGAGTGTATCATGAGGTGACTCAAAGCCATTTATTTTAGTGAATATTTACAAAGATATTAAAATGTTAAAACGTCTAGGAACTACTGGATCTTTTGAGCTAAAATTAGTTCTTTATGGATGCAGAAAGCTATCTGATCTTTCCGTTAGAGTGGGGATTTACAGACGGTAAGTGACAAATGGTGTTCTGCCATTATGTTCTATCATAGTAGGCTCAGTGAGATCATGAATTTACTCTGAAGTTGTTTTCCAAAATCCTGAGTTTAGGCAGATTCTCCGATTCTCCACACTGGTTTCCTGACCTGTAAAGTGAGGGCTATTATGATAAGAATGGTGAAATGGAAGACTCTGGGGCCCTTCTCCAAACAGTAAACCAAGGCCAGATTAACTTGACCATTAAAGAAGTGAGAGAATTTGGCAATCTTACCTTATTGTTCAAGGACCGAGTTTATTCCGTGCAAAAGACTAATGGGTCCTGGGAAATGGATTCCTCCAAATTTTAAAAGATTCGATTTCTGCTGCATTTCTTTTTAACCAAATGTGCCCTGGATTTGGCTTAATTATATTATACTTTTAATATACCAATATTTTGAATAATTTAGGGACCTGAGTAGATAACTAAAAACCGAAAACATTTAACATTATAAACCAAATAACAGTGAAAGTGGGAAAGAAAATAAGAAAAACACATAAAAGCATATGGATAAAGAAATGATTAATGTAAATAAATCAAATAGATGTTTATAAATGATTTTATATACATTATCTCAGTTCACTTCCTAACAATACTGTGAGACAAACAGAATAGAGATTAATATTTTTAGTTTGTTGATGGACTCAGGGAGATTAAATAAGTTGATTTATTCACTTTCATGGCTTGAATTACCATGCAGAAATAGGCTGAAGCTCCCAACTCATCTCTATCATGCATCTCTATACTGTAACAGTCTTATTACTGGTCTTGAAGGCTCCTGATAAATTGCAGAGTCCTTTTCAAAAATACAAACCTAATCAAGTCACTCTCCTATTTAAAATCCACTGTTTTCCATTTTATCTCCAGCCTCCAGCCTGGTACTCTACACAGAGTAGGGGCTCCACATATATTTGTTGAGTAAGTGAACAGATTACTGAATTAATGCTGCAACCAAGTAGTTGAGCTTGCCTATGATCCTAGACCTCTTTATTTAGAATGCACAAAGGGAAAGCTTAGGAAATTCCAAATCCAGACACAGACTGACTAGGAAGTACAGGAATGATATAGCAATCCAAGTTTGGCTAAAGAAATAAAGTACTAGGCTATCGAGACTTCCTAGTATTCAAAATCCAGTTTCTCAGCCAGGTTCCAGTGCTCCAACATCCAAAACCAAATCTAAGACATACTAATGTATGAAAGTGTAAGATGAAATCTATACACAGCAGAAATACCCAGAGGTCACTGGCAATTACGAAAGGGAAAGGAGTATTTTCTTCACACCTCCTGAATTCCTAATAGCCTCCACTTTAAAGGTAGGTGGTTTAGTAGCCTGTCAGGAAGAATTGCATAACAACAACATTTCTACTAGATGATGCCCTCAGCATAGGTACTATTTCTAGTAAGCAGCTGAGCCAACTACTGTTATCTTACAAGAGCATCATTCCGAGAATCGGAAAATCGTTGGTTCTGGATCAGACCTTTCAGGACAACTGCAGAAGTTTCACAGACAGCTACCAAAAACAAAAATAAATTTCTTATGCCAAATAAAAGGGCCTCTCCAAACCTACCTGATTCATAAACTAACCAAAGATTTGAGTGGCCTACAAAAGACCTCTGAGCGTTCTGGATATGTATTAGCTGCTGGGCTGCTACTGCTAATGGTAAGCGGAGAAGCCACCACTTAATTCATGGTTACTGTTTTGCCGGCCATGAAATAAACCCTTTCATGCATTCTCTTATTTAATTCTGTGTTATTAGTTGCTATTATTATCCCTGTTTCATAAATGGTGCTGTGAGAAGTTAAAGAATTTACACATGGCCACACTAAATCCAAGTGGTGATTTGAATCCATTTGGTTGAACTGACTCTGAACTCTATGTTCTTACTGACTACACTATACTAGCTAAATATCTCAGGCTCATGGTAATGCATACAATTCCTCTATGTACTTGGGATCTAGGAAAATGGCAGCCCAGGCCTCAGAGGCAAACACTCAAGGTACATTCACATTCTACCTTGTCCAGAGTTTGATTTCTTTCAGGACCTATACAGTTCTTGCAAGGACTCACAGACAATAGAGAAAATACTGCATGCACACACCACTGGGTAGAAAGATGTAAGTGTTAATTATCTTGTCATTTGGGGCTGCTTTTATACGCCTCTGTATAGTTACTTGAATCTTATGTATCATTTCTTTAAGATTTTTTTATAGACCACTGAGCATCTAAAGAAAAAAAGAATTAGGGGGATGGTATAGCAAAAAACATAGAATAGAATTCTTTCTTTTAAAGTAAAATAAATGGCCATGAAAGTTTCTTGACAGACAAATTACTGACAATCAGAAATGAAACATTAAAACTGATGAACCTTAGTGATTCCACAATATACGGAGGAAAAAAAATGGTTATTGGAGACACTGTCAGGTCCTACAAATGTTGGCTTTGAGCTGATCCTAAGTCTGAAAGGCTATGGCCAATATCAAATGGCTTTTCAGATATAGTACTGGCTCTCTGGAACCCCTTTGGCAGGTTAACAAACTCTATTAGGTTTCCACCCTTTCATTAAGTGATCTGTTCACCTTTTAGCCTTAACTGAAAGCTAGCTCTCTGCGAAGGATACCAATTCGCCTACAGTTCTCTCAAGTAGAAGCTGCTCATTCTACATAAAATGTACTTCAGTATCAGGCCTAACATGGGTATCTTCCTTATTCCCCAGTGCTTCTCCTAGGCCATCACTCCTCTTCCTCTAGGCTCATATATTTTAGCCTTATCACCTCCAATCCTTTTTATCTTTTAGTTCTGACAAGATGTAGTCATGTAGTGATTCCCAATCATTCATCAGACTTATTGTTAAACCAATGCCACTGGTTGGTTGCCCACCCCAAAGCCCCATTCTTCCTTCTCTGTATATCAGAATGAAGTTCTACTCTTTCCTCAAAACTTCGAAATGAATGACTTTATACCCAATATTAAAAATCAATTTTGACTGGTCTAGCCCATCATCAAGCATATTTTATCCTCCTGGTAAATAATTGGTTAAGACCCAGGCACATAAAACAATTTGGATTAATTAGATGCACGGATCTGATGGATGATTTCTAGAAAAAAATTCTATGGCTGCTGGATATTATCATTTCTGAATATAATCTCTGGAATGTATTTATTTCAGAATGATGAGATTATGGTGATTTTTCTCTTTGTACTTTTGTTTTTTCCCCCAAAAATTCCACAAAAAGCAGGGTTTTTTTCTGCAAAATATAAAATTTTTAAAAAGCATGAGAAGATATTTACTTGATTATTCTGGTACTGGTCATGATGGAGTAATAGGAAGAGGACTCATCTTATCACCAGATTAAAAAAACTAAAAACGAAACCCCAAATTGGACGAAGCATGTGAAGGAATGGTTTTATAGAGATTAGACAATAGTCAGTGCAGCACTGTGATCTCTGAAAGAAGGAAAACAAACCAGGTAAACATACCTAGAGGCAGCTTCCAGGCTGTGAAGCAAAGCGGGCATAGGGAGGGAATCCAAACAAAGCATGGCAGTCTGAGTTGAAAAGTCACAGACTATAGTCCAGAATGCCAAGGAAATTAGTATTTCCAGGGCCAAATACCAGAGTGGTAGAAGATACAAATCAAGAGAACTCAGGAAAGCTTCAGAAGGTTCTCACTGAATACTTGGCTGGGTACTAATCTATGCATATATGAGAAGAAAGTACCCAAGACTGGGGAAAGGACCACCAGAAATAAATAGGCAGAATAATTTACGGAGCTTTTACAGAGCTGGGCATATTTTGTATGCCCACCAGCCAGAATCGAAAGGTCTCCTGATAGGTGGGACATGAGGTAGAATCCTTCAAAAGGTGTTGTTCTGGATTTGGGGTTAATAAGACCTAGATAAAGAGTGGCTCTGGACCCAATATAAACATAAAAGCAAGAGTTGAAAGATTCCAACCAATCCCATATAATGTAAATGCGAGTCACGACAAAAATCTAACACTATTTAAAGGAATGTAACAAAACACAGCACCAATAACATAAAATATTAGATGTCAGATATCAGAGCTTCCCCATGTGGTCCCCCCACAAGCTGATCTGGGTTTCCTCACATTGTGGCGGCCTCAAGGTAGACGGACTTTGTTAGCAGCAGCTAACAAAGGTGATGGTGGCTGCACTACCTTTTATGATCTAGCCACTTAAGTTAAAACAGCCACTTTTGTCACACTCTATTAGTTATGATCAAGTCACAAACTTGCCCAGATTCAAGAAAAGGGGAGTTAAATGTCCCATCTTAATAAGGTAGTGTGAAGGTTCTAGAAAAAGATGTGGGGAAGGCGATACTACTATAGACATCTTTGAGCAATGTAATCTGCCTCATAGATCTGAGTGAGCATCTAGTATTTCCCTTCAGTTGGAAAAACTACCTTTTAAATGAGTTGTAGTGCAAACCTGGCAAACAAATTTTCTTAACTTCTCTTTACTTGAAATGCCTTTATTGTATCTTGATTTTTGAAGGATATTTTTTACACGACATAGAGTTTTAGGTTCACAGGCCTTTTTGTTTTTCTTTCCTTTCAGTACTTTGAAGATATCCTATTGCCTCCTGGTAACACTGTTTCTGATAATAAGCAGTCATTTTTATCATTGCCTTTCATTATGTAATATGTCTTTTCTTCTTGGGGCATTTTTAAGATTTTCTCTTTTATTTATTTTTATTTTTTAGTAATCTAACCATAATGTACTTGGGTGTGGCTTTCTGTTTATCCTGCTAAAGATTCATTGAGCTTTTTGAATCAATGCATTAATGTTTTTTATCAAACCTGGGAACAATTTCAGCTATGGTTGAAAGTACTAAATATATTTATATGCAGATTTTTAAAGGCCCTATTATTTTCAACATTTCTGTTATCAGTGGGTCTATTTCTATTGCCTGTCACTTCTTGTTAGGGGTCACATTCTCCTGTTTCTTTGCATGTTAAATCTTAGCCTTTTGCTGTGAAATTGTTGAGGCTATGTGGTTAAGAGTCTGAAATTTTTTGTGTGTTCCTCATCCTTCAAAGACAGTTGAGTTTTGTCTTGGCAGGCGATTGTTTTATTGGTAGGTTACCTTTATTTTGTTAGGTATCATTATTTGGCTTTCTTAGGATGTATGAAGATTGGCTCTTACTCTAGAGCTTGAATACTCTTAAGGCCTAACTTTTGGGGGTCTTATTGAGTGCAAGATGATTAGCTGGTCTCTCAACTTTGGTTGGCCAGAATTCCAATGTCTCTTAGCACTCACAGATCTTCAGTGGCTGTTCTCTGCCAGGCTTCCCAGGATTTTACCCTGCACACAGCAACTTAGTTTTTGACCATCAGAGACTCAAAGGCTCTCTGATGTAGACTTCTAGAGCTACTTCTCTAAACAATTCCTTGCTCTCTTGTATCTTGCCCCACAAAAAACCCAGCTGCCTCACCAGCCCTATATATTAATCTCTGGTTTTTGTTTTGTTTTGTTTTCTGTGCAAAACTCTGCTTTTGATTTGGGCTCTACTTTACTGTGCAGCTGTTTGGACAGTAAGCAACCCCAGACAGAAAATGAGAGTGAATGTCAGGTTTATCTCGTACATTTCCCCTTTCTGAAAGATCACAACTTTGTGCTACTACCCAATACATGAAAAGAATTGCTTTCTGCATTTTATCCAGTTTTACAGAAGTTTATAGCAGAAAGGTAATGTTGATAACTGTTACTGTGTGGTGACTAAAACTGGAAGTCTCTAGTAAGTAATTCATTAAAAACAGCATAGCCAATAAAAGCTTAATTTCTAGTCATCAAAAGTCAAACAAGAGAAACTAACAGGCAGCAAAAATAAAGAGATAGAGAAAAAGTATTAGCAGACTTTTAGAATTTTCCACTAATTTTTCTTAGAGTCAGAAAAAAATTTCAAGTTGTCATATCATTTTTGTTCATTTTCATTTCTGACACCACAATGAACATCAGAACACTCTTTATTTCTTCCTTCTTCTTCCTAACCAGAACTAATTTTATGTTCAACTCCAAGGGGATGACTCATGATGAATCAACTATCCTAATAATGATGGTCTTCTATCACTTTGCCAGATAATCTTGTGGCCTCCCTCAGAGGTGGAGGTAACCATGGAACTGTATTATTACCAATGAGACATACGGGGAAGCTTGTTAGGTGTCTCCTGAAAAGGTTTTAATTTTCTTAATAAAAGGACTAAGTGACACTGGCCTCTTTTTCCTGTCTTGAATGTAAATCTCCTCTTATTTTTTTTTAAAATTGAAGTATAGTTGGCATACAATATTAGTTACAACATAATGATTTGACAATTACACGCGTAACAAAATGCTTACCACAAGTATAGTTACCATACCACCGTACAAACTTACTACCCTAATAACTATACTCCCTAAGCTCTAATTTTCATCTCTGTCATTTTCTTATTTTTTAAGTAGAATTTTGTATCTCATCTACATCACTTATTTTATCCACCCCTCACTCTCCCTCTGGCGATCACAGTTTTCTCTATTTATGAGTCTATTTCTGTCTTTTTTGTTTTATTTTTTAGATTCCACATTAAGTGAACATATATTATTTGTATTTTTCTTTCTGACTTATTTTACTTATAGCATAATACTCTCCAGGTCCATCCATGTTGTTGTGAATGGCAAGATTTCATTCTTTTATGGTTGAATAATATTCTATCATAGAGATATGTCACATCTTTATCCATTCATCTATCTATGGACACTTAGGTTGTTTCCATATTTAGCTATTGTAAGTAATGCTGCAATAAACACAGGGATACATATATCTTTTCATATTACTGTTTTATTTTCTTTAGATAAATATTTAGATGCAGAATTATTGGGTCATATGCCATTTCTGTTTCTTTTTTCTTTTTCTTTTTTCTTTTTTTTTTTGAGGGAATGTGATCTCTTCTGACTATAATATGTATGAAGAGGAAAAGTCCACACTTCCAAGTATGGTAGAGGAGAGGGAACAAAAGAGTCTGGGTCCTTGAAATATCAATTTAATTTCACTCATAACGTGGAATCTAAAAAACAAAACAAATGAATAAACAAACAAAAAGCAGAATCAGGCCTATAAATACAGAGAACAAACTGATAGTTGTTTGGGGGATGGTAGGATGGGCAAATGTGTGAGGGGAAGTGGGAGATATAGGCTTCCAGTGAAGGAATGAATAAGCCATGAGTATAAAAGGCACAGCATTAGAAATATAGTCAACAATATTGTAATAGCATTGTATGGTGATAGATGGTAGTGCACTTGGAGTGAGCATAGCATAAGGTATAGAGAAGCTGAACCACTATGGTGTATGCCCGAAACATTGTGTGTCTACTAAAAAAAAAAGCCCAAGTCCTTGATGACATCACTGAGTAACTAAATCAATATAGCAACCAACTGTCTCCAAGAAAAATAAAACCTATTTTTTAAAATCACTCTAACATTCTCTGTTTCTACCTGTAATAGAAAACATTTCTGACTGGTAAGTGCACACACCTTTGTTCTTTAGATGAAGAAGAGTTTGTAGATAAGATGTAAAAATGGTTTTAAAATATTAAAAAAAAGTAGTTGGGAACTGTATTCTTTTGAAGGCTTTTGACTAATCAGGTTTTCTTTGATGTGCATTAAATGCATGTCTGCCTTATATCCCCACCCCTGGGATTGCAAACTTGTTTGTGGCCAGAGATCTATATTCTGCATAGGGGCCTTGGCACTTCTGGGTGCTCAAATTAGCTTGCTGATAGGCTATTTCTACACGCCTTTCAAGTTGTCTCTATCATCCAGGTATTCATCAACTCCATCAGGAACAAAGACCCCACAGACCTAAGCTTATCTTTTTCTTTTTTTTTTTCATGGGTGTGAGTACACACACAGGTAAAACAAACAAGTAAAGAGATGCTTCACTGTCTTACGTTCACATTCTCTGACATCCAAGTTGAACTGCTGTAATGCTCCCAAGGTGAGTTGTCTTACTTCAGCTTCCAGCAAAAGTTGCATCAAGGATGTGGCTAAATGCTTGCAAGCTGACATACATGCTGTCTGGGCCACCTTTCCCTGAAATAGAAGAGTGTAAATCATAATGTTATTGGACTAAAAGGAAATCCCAACAAAAATTACAATAATTTTTTCTTTTTTTTTTTTTAAGATTTTATTTGTTTATTCATGACAGACACACAGAGAGGCAGAGACACAGGCAGAGAAAGAAGCAGGCTCCTCACAGGGAGCCCGATGCAGAACTCGACCCCCGGACCCCAGGATCACACTCTGAGTCAAAGGCAGATGCTCAACCGCTGACCACCCAGACGTCCCAATAATTTATTTTTCATAATTAGGGATTTCTTTAAGATTTTCTCCAGTATGATATCCTTGGCATTCAATAATCTTGGATTAATAGCACCTGGTGGCAATCATCTTCACTACTACCTTCATTACCATGAGTTATATAGCTATAACATTAAAATTCATAAAGCCCAGCTATTTATTCAAGAAGCGCTTTCCCCCCAAAATACACAGTACACAAATAATATTCAAAACCTTAATTAAACTAAAAAGGGATTTTTCTTCAGAGGGTAAATTTCAAAGTCCCTTCCAAAATTACTAGAATCCTTAAAAAACAAATGTAAACAAAATTCCCTAATTTATCTAGAAACTATAGTGTTATCAAAGAGGAGGACAAACCATGAGAGACTCCCAACTCTGGGAAACAAAGGGTTGCAGAAAGGGAGGTAGGTGAGGGGATGGGATAACTGGGGGATGGGCACTAAGGAGGGCACATGATGAGATGAGCACTGGGTGTTATACTCTATGTTGGCAAACTGAATTTAAATAAAATTAAAAAAAAAAAGAAACCAGAATGTTTACTGCTTTATTGATTGAACACATAAAAAAATGTAAAGAAAAATCCAAGTTTTCTGAAAAAAATAAATAAAAGGATTTTTATTTTTTATTTTTTTTTATAATGAACACTGAGGAATGCCTAACTGGCTTAGTTTGTGGCATATGTAACTCTTGATCTCGGGGTTGTGAGTTCAAGCCCCACGTAGGGTGTAGAGATTACTTTAAAAAATACAATATAATCTTTAAAAAAATTGTTCCTCATCTATACAGTTCTGTTTGTATGTTCTGAAGATCCACACTCTAGAAGATTTAAGACAAGTGGAAATACTTAGGGACTACTGTACAGGCCAACTAAAAAAGAGGCAATGGAAGCATATTGAATCCTAAAGAGAAAAGTCAACATTATAAATGAAACCTACATTAAATGGCTTGCTTTCAGTTAAACCCACTGGAGACCTGAAACAGGTAGCACACCAAGGAGAACCAGAGAGTTCAACAGTAACAGGCTCTGGGTGAACAATCAGAGGGGGCAGATCCAAGCTGTGAGAAGCCCTGTGGCTTTTCCACAGAGAGAGTGGGAATAGAATGAAGGAAGGAGGGTAAGACTAAACCAGATCAGAAGCCAGAGAAAAGGGTAAGAAACTATCTTTTGGGCATTAGCATACACCCAAGGTGGCTGGACTTAAGCAGGTGACATCTTATGCTATTTCATTTCATTTGCAGAATCACTGCCACAAGTTGGTATTCTTTTTTTCTTGTAGATGAATACACTTCTGTGAAGTTCAGAAATTTTTATGAAATCAAATGGCTATTTATTAAGCATTTCTACCCAGTCCTAAATCTGTATCTTTCCAGTAAACCATCACCTAAAAAGCAGTACTAAATCTTATACTGTCTTACAGGGAAACATTGAGCAAAAACTGGTCCAGATGGTAACAAGGTTAATGGGTCATCCAAGATGTAGACTAGGCCCACATAGGTAAGATAGTGGTAATTCAGGAGCCAACTCTTCAAATACTGAGTATTGGCTGCGGTGTCCTTCTTAACATGTGGCCCAAAGTAATCACCTAGGCCAAGATAGATGCTTAAAGAACCCAACAAGCTGAACATGGAGATGTTGTGAAAATCAAAGAGCTAAAAGCCCGATGAAGCTAGAGGCTGAAGAAGATAGCATTTGAAAGGCTTGTTTCAGCAGCCAAAATAGGTTGCCAAGGAGAAGCAAAACTGGACCGGTAAAAGGAAAATAAGATAGCTGAGAGTCAGAAAGTCCCAATCTTTATTCTCTACTACTTACTGGCTGTGTAATTTGGGATAAGATAGTTGATACTCCTGACTCCTGATTCATCTAAAAATAGTAAATGGTTTATTACCCTTAATGTATTAACATGAAACATAGACTTGGCTTTCAAGTCCTCATCAATATATATCAATCAAGAAAGCCAAATGCACTTATACATTATCAAATGTTATACTACTCTTAACATATTGAGTTATTTAACTGCCCTCCAATTACTTTCCATTCTACTCCCCTTCAAGCTAATTATTTATTCCTAAACAAAGTGATAATTGCAGAAATGAATGTTTCCAGTGTTAAATATTTTGCCAACTCTAGAAAGCATTTTGGAACTTTGCTAATTCACAGTCCACTACCCATTCTTTTTTCATTTCTGGTTTCCATTACCACCACAGTGTCCATAGGTTTTCTAAGAAAGGATAAACATAGACTCAGTCAAAATCACCAACATATCATGCAAAAAAAAAAAAAAAAAAAAAAAAAAGGTGGTTTCACCCTCTTAAGTAATCTTTTTTAAAAAAAAAAACAAATGCATTTTTTTCTTTTTTTTTTTTAAGATTTTATTTATTTATTCATGAGAGACACAGAGAGAGAGAGAGAGAGAGAGGCAGAGACACAGGCAGAGGGAGAAGCAGGCACCATGCAGGGCGCCCGACATGGGACTCGATCCCGGGTCTCAAGGATCACGCTCTGGGCCGAAGGCAGGTGCTAAACCGGTAAAATGAAAATAAGATAGCTGAGAGTCAGAAAGTTCCAATCTTTATTCTCTACTACTTACTGGCTGTGTAATTTGGGATAAGATAGTTGATACTCCTGACTCCTGATTCATCTAAAAATAGTAAATGGTTTATTACCCTTAATGTATTAACATGAAACATGTTAATCCCCTCCAAAGAATATTATTAAACTCAATTAGAGAACCTGAATAAATATCCACTCATTAAAATCATGCATAATTCCCTCCATTCTAAACAAACAACAGCTTAAAAAAAAAGGCCCAAGGATGACAGTCAAAATATCCTGGACAACATATATAGTGTTATTTAAGCCATTACTAGGCCTACAATGAGATGGTGAACCCCTAGTAATAAAAAATAAGAAAAACATAATAAAAATAAAAGAAAATAATTCCTACTTAACTTGTCATGAGAAATTAAGAAGTCCAAAGAGAAAAGCATTGTCCAAAGAAAACTGGGAATATATATTCAGGATGTGGATGTAAGGAGAAGTCAGAGGAGGGATTTACCAGATGCTTTACACCTGGTTCTGAGACTTATCCACTTGCTTCACTTTTTTATTCTCAGTCACCTTTTAAGAAACCCAAGAAATCTTAAAAAAAAACAAAACAAAACAAAAAAAAAACAAAAACAAAAAACAAAAAACAAAACAAAAACAAAAACAAAAAAACACTTTTTGCTACATATGAGGTATACTTACAAGCAGTACCTGGGCGAATCTTAAGAATATAGCTTGATGACCTTTTCATATGTAAAAACCTATAAAACTATCATCCAGCTCAAGATACAGAACATTTCCATAGACTCAGAAGCTCCCCAAGTTGCCTTTAAAATCGGTAGACCCACCCACACCATGAGATAACTCTTCTGACATACAGCCCCATAGGTTAGCTCTGGCTGCTCTTCAACTTCATATAAAAAGATTTCTCCAGGCCTCTTTTATACCCAGCTTTTTTTCACTCAGCATGTTTTTGAGATTCATCTAGGTTATTTCATGTATCTATAGCTTGTTCCTTTTTATTGCTGAGGAGTATGAATAAATCACAATTTGTTCATTTTTTTTTTTTTTTTTTTTTTTTTTACTGGTATGTATTTGGGTTATTTCTATTTGGAAGCTATTACAAATAAGAGTCTTTAAGTGGAAATATTCATTTTCCTTGGAAAAATACCTAGGTGGGAGATTGCTAGATCATAGGGTAGTTATATATTTAATTTTATCAGAAACTGCCAAAGTTCTTCAGAGTGACTGTGCCATTTCATATTCCCATGAGTAATGTATGAGCTATCCCATAGCCTCTCCGACACTTGATACTGTAAAAACCTTTTGAATTCATGCTATGTTGCCAGAGTATAGTGGTATCTTATTGTGGCTTCAATGTGCATTCCTTCAGAAGTAATTCTATTGAAGCATATTTTCATACATTCTGGTCAAACGGATATCCTCTTTCAAAAGGTACTTGTTCAAGTTTTTCTCCATGTAGTGAGTAGACGTGGAGACTATCAAACATGTTTTTATTTCTTTTTAAAAATATTTAGTGAAATTCTAGTTAATATACAATGTAATATTAGTTTCAATATAGTGTACAATATAGTGTTCAATATTAGTGTACAAGATAGAGATATTGCATAGGCACCTTTGATGAAAATCAGGCTCCCTATTCTGTTCCTTGATCTTTTTGTCAAACTTTATGCCAATACTTCACTCTCTTACTTACTAAAGCATTATAGTAAATACAGAAACCAGGCAGCATAAAGTTCCCTAACATTCTTCTTCTTTTTCAAAATAGTCTTAGTTATTTTATTTTAGGCTTTGAATTTTCATAGAAATCTTAAAATCAGCTTATTAACATCTATACTTATTTCCTTCAAGATTTATATAGCTAGTACAATTCCACACACGTTGAAGAAATGTTACTTCATTATATATCATGGATGCCTTAGGGAATTGCGGTGTGATTCTCACCTAGAAGCCTGATGGAGAAAAGTTGCTTTACATTAATTTTGGGAAAACTAACATTTTAATAATATTGAATCCATAAATACAGTATACCTTTCTATTTAGTTAGAGTTTCTTTCATTTTTTTGGTAATTTTTTTAAAGTTTTGAGTTGCACATATTTTGTTTGTTACATAGTATTTCCAGTATTTTGTTTGTTACAGAGTATTTCCAGTTTTTTGATGTTGTAAACTACACTGACTTTTAATTTCAGATTTTAATTCCTCTTTATTTGTACAAAGAAATAGACCTGTTTTGGAGTGCCTGGGTGGCTCAGATGGTTAAGCATCCAACTCTTGGGTTTCAGCTCATGTCATGATCTCAGGGTCAGGGATGGAGTCCTGAGGTAGGGCTCCATTCAGCATGGAGTTTGCTTGAGAGTCCCTTTCCCTCTCCTTTCCTCCTCCCGCCCCCACTTGTGTCTGTGCTAGTGTGCTCTGTCTCTCTCTCTCTCTCTAAAATAAGTAAATAAGATCTTTAAAAAAAGGAAACAGACCTGTTCTTTTCATAGTGACCTTGTATCTTATGATCTCAGTTTTACTACCTTTTTAAAAAAAATCTCTTAGAATTTTCTAGATAATGGTGTTATCTTTTTAAAAAAGAAAAAATTTTCAATGTCCTCCTTTTCAATTAGCACACTTTTTATTTCTTTTATTGTCATTTTGCATGAACTAGCTCCAATAGGGTGTTGATTTAGAATGTTGAGAGCAAACATCCTTGTTTTGTTCCTAATCTTAGAGGTCAAACATTTAGTCTTTTACCATTAAGTAAAATGTTAGATGTAGGTTTTCACAGATACCCTTTTATTGGATTAAATAAGACTAGATTTGTCTCCTGAGAGGTAGATTTTTTTTTTTGAAAGAGTGTCCATTTTTGACAAAATCTTTTTCCGCATCTCCTGAGATTCTTTCTCTCTGTCTTTCACACACACACACACATTAAATAAGCTTATTTCTAATAAAGAAATTGAATTTATATTTTATAACCTTCCAATAAAGAAACTCTAGACTCTGATGAATTCACTAGTGAACTCTATCAAGTATTAATGGAAGATACTAAACCAATTCTAGACAAAACCTTCCACAAAATATAGGAGAGAAAACATTTCTAAACTCATTTTATGAAACCAACATAACCCTGATGGCAAAATCAAAGGCAAAGATGATACAAGAACAAAAAAGTAAAAACCAACATCCTGCATAAACATACATACCCAATTTCAACACAATTGCAAATCACATCCAGCATTATATAAAAAAGATGATACATTATGTCTAATTGTGGTATATTACATAAACATGTCTATTATTTACTTCTAACTTATTTCTGTTGCAAATGGCAAACACAGTTGGTAAGAACTTATTCCTTTTATATTTATTGAGACTTGTTTTATGGTCTAGAATGTGCTTAGTGAATGTTGCATGTGCACTAGAAAAAAAAATGCTGCTCTTGGTGATGGAATGTCGATTAAATCAAGTTGTTTGATATTATGGTTCAAGTCTTCTACAGCCTTACTGGTATTCTGTCTATTTGTTTTATTGGTTACTGAAGGAGTACTAAAATAATGAAATATATTGTGAATCCATTTATCTGTTTGGTTCTGTCAGTTTTTGTTCATATATTTTGAAGATCTGCAACTGAGTGCAGACACATTAAAGCCTCTGTACAATTCTCATTCTCTCCTGGGTCTCCAAGGACATACATATTACACCTTTCAACTGGCTCCATATCTCTTTTATGACCTATTCCATTTTTAAAAGTTAAAAATAAATTAGTATTCTTTTTTTTTTTTCTATGTGTTTAAGTTTGGGTGTTTTCTGTAGATCTTTGAGCTAACTCATCTTGACTTCTGCTTTGTTGACTCTGTTAAACACATTTTTTTTTAATTTTTATTTATTTATGATAATCACACAGAGAGAGAGAGAGAGGCAGAGACATAGGTAGAGGGGGAAGCAGGCTCCATGCACCGGGAGCCTGACGTGGGATTCGATCCCGGGTCTCCAGGATCGCGCCCTGGGCCAAAGGCAGGCGCCAAACCGCTGCGCCACCCAGGGATCCCTGTTAAACACATTTAATTCATCTTTGAGAGCTCTTGTGATGAGCTTTTCACTACAAATCCTGAATTTTACTATCCTTAAACACACATTTGATTTTTAATATCTGTTCAAATAATTTTGTTTTGGTATTGTTCATTCTTTCCTCTGTTTTCTTTAACATATTAATCAGTTATTTTGAAATCTCTGTCTCCTAGCATATCTGGTTTACCTAATGATCTGCTTCTACTGACTGTTTTAACTTTTGATTACAGGTCAGTTTTTCTTATTATCATGTTAAGAAACTCTGTTTCATATGCCATATGTTTCAGATAAGATGCTATAGAGGCACTAGATTATTTTATTTTCCTCAGTAGAGTTTTGAATTTTGTTTAGGCAGGCAGTTAAATTATTAGTGGATCACTTTCATTTTGTCAGGCTTGTTTTTAAAGTTATAGTGGGTCTACTTTAATTTCACCCCTTATCTTAGGAACTTGTCCTTAATCACTATAGATAGCTTTACTGATGTTTAAACTGAAAGTTCCGGGGATCTCTGGGTGGCGCAGCGGTTTGGCGCCTGCCTTTGGCCCAGGGCACGATCCTGGAGACCCGGGATCGAATCCCACGTCGGGCTCCCGGTGCATGGAGCCTGCTTCTCTCTCTGCCTGTGTCTCTGCCTCTCTCTCTCTCTGTGTGACTATAATAAATAAATAAAAATTTTAAAAATATCCATATTTAAACTGAAAGTTCCATGTGCTTATCAGGGCTCTCCATGGGTTCAATCTTCAATGTCTTTGCTGTGCAACTCCAGAATATTTGCTCAGCTATTAATATTCCAAGCAGCTGATATCTTCTGCAACTCCAGAGTGTGCCCTATTCATGTGAAGCTTATAAATTAGTCAGGAGCTCAAGGGGAATTTTATAAAGACATTTTAGGGGTTCTTTCTCCATGTTTTTTTCTTCTTTGGTACCCTGTTCCTCTGAAACCAATTGTTATTTACATCTCATGCACTGATCCCTTCATTTTTTTTGACAATTGTCTGGTTTTATATTTTGTATATAAATATAAATTATAAATATAAAAATATTTATGACTAGAGAAGTCTGATATGAGCTATGAGATCACAACTAAAACCCAAAAAGAACCTTTTTAATTTGCCAATATATATCAACCAGAAAAAATGATAATAACCATTTAAAGACTTTCTCCCTGGCCAAAAATTTCATATGCCCTAGTCTCAATTTTCATTATCAGCCTGACAAAAACTTTTGCTTTATAAAGAAAATACATTCATATATGGGTCTTATGAACTCAAATTCACAATAAAGGATAAGAAGTTATAACCAGTTAATCATACATGCCCATTACAAAACAATGAAAACACCAGCAAATACCTTAACTTGTATGTTCTACTGCCATAGACCAACACAGTGTTAAGAGCAAAAACAAACAATAGAAAAATATATAAAGGTAAACAGACAAATTACAGATATGTGGTTTAATGAAAACAAACATTAAATACAATGCCCCATTAAAAAATAATAAATAAATAAATAAATAAATAAATAAATAAATACAAAGCCCCAGAATACTGACGTTAACCTTTGCCTCAGTTTTGTCATCTGCAAAATAGAATTGCTTCAATGGTTAAATAAAAATAATTCCTATGTAGTATTTACCACAGTACCTGGCTTATATTAATTAAGTACTCAGCAAATGACTATTACAATTTTTATCCTTCTGATCCTGAGTATGGAAAACAGTTGACAAGACATTGGGTATATTTGTTTAAAATGTAAGATATTATGAGTTCATAATATTTTACTAACCATTTGTGCCTTTTATAGAGTCATATGATTTTCTTCTTTTTAAGTAAAAAATTCTGTCACACAAAAAAGTGGAACGTGTACTTCCTGTTCTGAAGCAAATCAAGGAGAACATGCAATTAACTGCTAAATTGAGCAGAATAAACTCTAAGTGCTATATGATTTAAAAAGAAATAGTTATAAGGCCAAAATAGTCAGAGAAGGCTTCACAAAAGTGGTAGGACTTTCTGGGTGACCTTCATTACATCCCAATAATAACAACATGGAAATGTTTTCAAGTGGCTTCCAATTTGAAATGAGGTCATATAAAGTACTCTACAAATAACAATTATTACTACACAAACCTCCATAGAATAAGAAGTCCTCATAATGAGAAATAAAAACTCTTCCTTTCTCTTTCCTCAATTCCTGTTCAGGTTAAAGGTCAACTTCATCAAGTCATCTCATTAACACAGAAATGTCTTTGAAGGTATTCAGTCTTTGCCATGCTTGACATTTCACCAGACTGCAACCAAGATGCCAAAGAATCAGATTCATATATTAATGAGCAAAAGGTCACAATGAGGTAATCTCCAAAGTTCTATTAGTTCCTGTTTTCTGACCCTATCCAATTCTGCCTCTCCTTCTCCAGTCCTCTCTTACTACCTACATTTACAACCACTGGCTTCATTTCAAGATATACCCTCTAAACTGTAATTTCACTTGAAGTGCATTTTAAGTGGAGGCCTCTCAAATGCTGATTCCCAATCCAAGGGCGATCTGCAGAGGTATCAAGTTAAAATAAAAAGAAGAAAAAAATCACGTAAAAAATACATCCAATTTTGATATTTAACTGCTAGGACAAAAAAAAAAAAAAAAGAAAAAAGAAAAAAAGAAATAGCAAAAAGAAAAAAGAAATGCTCTCTTTCAAACTAATAAGCTATTTAATAATGTGACAAAGCAGAGCGTATTAAAATATTAACCAAAGCTTCCAGGAAAACCTCTATAATCTCAATTGTTTATTCAAGACCTTTACAAACCTCATAAAAAATTAAGTGGGCTTGGAAAAAACACACCACAGCCACAGGAGAAAGTTTACAAAACACAATGGTACAGACGCCTGACTGTCTGCCAGTCCGTCGCTTTTAACTTCCACATACAACTTATTACTTAGTTCCTAACTGGTCAATACCCTAAATAAGAGCATTTCTCCTCCCAAACACATCATTAGCCTGAGTTTCTTTTTTGCTTTTTTGAGCTAACGTATCTTGTATGTGCTTTGGTTCATTATTTTCTGCCAATACAAATATTTCATTTCAGAATATTTAAAACCTTAGGCTTCTCTGAGGGAAATCATTTAAGATCTTCTTTACAAAAATTTCATTAGCTCTCTAATTAATCTTCTATGGGAGAACAGTGCCTGAGCCATCATGTCCATTTTATGGTAGTGGTAGTGAAAACAAGACAGGACTACAGTGGAAGCGATACAGAGAGAAAGAGCAAGGACTTTGATTCATATTAATTTAGGTTCAAATACTGGCCCTATAACTTATGTGACCTTTAGGAAAGTTGTTTAATCATGCTTGTTCATCAGTAAAGTGGAGATAATGACACCAACCTTGCAGAAATTTATGCAAGAAATGGGATAACAGATATAGAGACCTGTACAGTATCTGGCATATATTAGGGCCTCAATGAGTGGTAGGTAGTTTATTATTAAATGTTCTTATCTTTGAGGGGAGTACTGCAGATAGCTCAAGGAAATTTTTCAATAAAAGTTTATTTGGGTCCCAGGTAGAATTAAATATTCCACCTTTCCTGAGAGGCGGTTATAGAAAAATTCAACATACAAATTCTGACGTGAGCTGAGTTTAACCAACTTTCATACATGTAGAAATCCACTCTGAGCTATTCCTGTTATAGGAAATTGAGCATGAAATATGAATATTTCACTCAGTTTCAGTTTGGGAGAGCAAATGCTCTTAAACCATTTATATTCTAAGGAAACACACTACATAATCTCCCCATCCCCATCTTTTTCCTTTCTGAATGGCCTTACAGGAGCTGTAAAGAGGAAACTTTTCATCACAGTGTATCTGTGTGAAAGCACCAAAATATGTTAACAATTAGAAAAGAGGAAACCTGAAAGACTGCCTTGTTAATTAAGGAACTCGCTATCAAAGAACTCATTAAACGGTAATGAAACCAAATGGCTATTAAAATAAATACCCACTGAATAAAGATTGCCTGGCTAACAACCCTTCAGTATAGCTTTTTTACAAACACTCCCAACAGTAAAGAGCCAGAAAAAGCCACAATAATGCTAAAACCAAGATTGAAAAAACCAGCAATGAAGTTATTGTAAGTAGAAGGCAGAAGTTGAATTAAGAAAAATGTTCCTAGAATTCAGAATATGGGGCATCAAACATTTTTGAAGATTTCTACCATCTATCTCTTGATCTCAAAGACCCTGAGCATTACATAATAGGCAGCTGTCCTCTATATTCGCTACTCCTAGGCATTAAGTTAGAATGAGGTTCTCCCTGTTTTTCATGAGTTCCTCAACGACTCCAGGCCACCTAGCTTCTTTCTTAAATTTAAGCAGAAGCTGCATATTTTGAAGAGATGGCATAAAGTTACAGTTAAAGGAAAATTGTTGAAATAAAATGTAATTTCAGAAGCATAGTCCCATCAGCAAAGTAAGAACAAGAACTAAAGAATCTAGGGGTGCCTGGGTGGCTCAGTCAGTTGAGTGTCTGCCTTCAGCTCCGGTAGTGATCCCAGGGTCCTGGGATCGAGCCCCACGTGTGCCTCTTGCTTGATGGGGAGCCTGTTTCTCCTTCTGCCTCTGCCTGCTGCTCCCCCTGCTTGTGCATGTGCTCTCGCTCTCTCTGTGTCAAATAAATAAATAGAATCATAAAAAGAAAAAAGAACTGAAGAATATCTGTAACAGAACATGCTAGAAACTGACCATTTACATTGTACTCTGCAAGTCTAGAAAATTTTTAGAGAAGCAGACAATGGTCACGGAAAGACATCTTCTCTACTCAAAAAAAATATATATGTGCAGACCATGTTAGTTGCCTATTTGTTATCCCTGCTCCCTTCCACATTAACAAAATAATCCTTCTCAATACAAACAGAATAATTATGTTTCTCGACCTCTTGTCAGATATGGAAGGCAAATGATTTGAAAGCAGAAATGTCTTCAGAAACCTTTTGCCTGCTACAGAGGATATGATGGCTACATTTCTCAGCTACCTTGGAACCTTGAGGAAAAAAGATCAAGAGATTACAAATATATTAGCCCTGACATTCCTGAGCCTCTGTGTGATTACAGTTTCTGGAGTTGTTATTATGCAAGAAAATACCATCTTAGGTATGAAAGCCACTAAAGTTTATTAGCTGTAATAACTGATAACTTAAAAGCCAGTAGAAGCAGGAAATCAGAAGACACACAAATGATTTGGGAAAGGGATGAGACTGCCATTAAATGGAGCAGAGAAAAGGATGATAGGCTGTCTACTCTCCCTGTTTTTTGACAAGGATACAACATGTAAAGAACTATATCTGAGGTCAAATAGGAGAATAAAATACTAGCTATATGGCCCAAGTAAAAATGAAACAAAATAGGAAAAAGAAAAAGGGTAAAGCAATCTGTAAAGATTAATTTTATGTATTAATTTGACTGGATCCCAAGGTGCCCAGATATATGGTCAAACATTACACTGGGTGTGTTTGGGAGAGTATTTTTAGATGAGATTAACATTTAAATCAATAGGGACTTCTGAGTGGCTTAGTGGTTGAGCGTCTGCCTTTGGCTCAGGTTGTGATCCTGGGGTCCTGCGATCAAGTCCTGCATCGGGCTCCCTGCATGAAGCCTGCTTCTCCCTCCGCCTATGTCTCTGCCTCTCTCTCTCTCTTTCTGTCTCAAATAAATAAATAAATAAATAAATAAATAAATAAATAAAACTTAAAAAAAATTTATATCAATAGAGTAAAGCAGATTCCCCTCCCTAATGTGGGTGGGCCTCATCTAATTCGTTAAAGGTCTGAACAGAGCAAAAGGCATATCCTCCTGTAAGAAGGAACTCTTGCCTAACTGCTTTGAGCTAGAACATCAGTCTTTTCCAGCCTTCAGACTTGAACTAAAAAGCGGCTCTTACTAGGTCTTGAGGCTGCAAGCTTTCACTCCAGAACTTAAACGAACTTCCTGGGTCTTCATCTTAACAACTGCAGATCTTAGGACTCCTCATAAGCCACAATCACATGGGCCAATTCCTATAATAAGTGTCTTTCTCTCTCTCTCTCTCTCTCTCTCTCTCTCTCTCTCACACACACCACACACACACACACATCTTATTGTTTCTGTTTCTCTGGAGAATCCTGACCAATACAGCATCTAAAAGACTTACAGAATTCTAAAGCCTCAGAAAATTATATATTAGAGAATAAAAAGGAAACTTTCAAGACTCTTGGGTATCATCAGCTAAAAGATAAATAATTTCCAATAAAAGAGGAGCATAAAGCAATACAGAGAAAATAGTGTGAGGTGAAATAACATGATAAATCCAAAAGTTGGGCAGCCCTGGTGGCTCAGCAGTTTAGCGCTGCCTTCAGCCCAGGGTATGATCCTGAAGACCTGGTATCGAGTCCCACGTCGAGCTCCCTGCATGGAGCCCGCTTCTCTCTCTGCCTGTGTCTCTGCCTCGCTCTCTCTCTCTCTGTGTGTGTCTCTCATGAATAAATAAAATCTTTAAAAAAAAATCCAAAAGTCAACAGAAATATAAAGAGAGATGGATAAAAGGATTAGAAGAATACCAAAAGCACAGTAACTAAATTAAGCTAAATTAAGAGGGAATAAGTGCAAGATTTATGCTATGGAAAATAAGTCAAGTTATGTGGAAAACAAACATGAGATATTCTCCAAGAACTTGGTATGAAGCTAAAAATTATGATACAGAAGATGATCAAATTGAACACAAATGATAAAGTTAGCATCAGGACAATTGATGTTTTAAAGGGGAGGCAAGAGAAAACTGAAATATTAAGAATAAAAATAAATAAATAAATAAATAAATAAATAAATATTAAGAATAACCAATAGAGGGTAGCCCCAGTGGGGCAGGGGTTTAGCGCCGCCTGCAGCCCAGGGCGTGATCCTGGAGACCCTGGATCAAGTCCCACGTCGGGCTCTCTGCATGGAGCCTGCTTCTCCCTCTGCCTGTGTTTCTGCCTCTCTCTCTCTCTCTGTGTCTCTATGAATAAACAAATAAAATCTTAACAAAAAAAAAAAAAGAATAACCAATAGAGGGGCACCTGGGTGACACAGTCGGTTAAGCATCTGACTTTTGGTTTCAGCTCATGGTGATCTCAGGATCGTGAGATCAAGCCCCACATTGAGCTCTGTACTCAGTGTGGAGTCTGCTTAAGACTCTTTCTTCCTCTCCGTCTGCCTCTCCCCCACTAAAATAAATAAATAAAATCTTTTTTTTTAAAACAAAGGAATAATCAATGTACCAGGAAAAAATATTTATAGAAAAGTACAGGCATCCAGGTAGAAAAATTAGGTTGATAAACAAAATCCAATTTCTCTACTGCAACACTAAGAGGTAGATAACAGTGGAACAAGTACAGAGTATCCAAAGGGAAAAAAAGTTACATAAAAAATTATTTTGATCCAGCTAAAGGTGAGAAGAAAACATTATGAAATGTACAGAAGGCCTCATAAAATATGAAACAAATATCTTTACTTAAAGATATGCATTGTGAAAGCCATGCAAACCAATAAAAAGTGAGATAAACTTAATAGCTGTCTTAAAACTGAATGTAAATTTCAGTACCCACTGTTGGAAAAAGACATAATGTGGAAAATAATGCTGTAATAATTAATAATAGTAACACTCTTGATCTAAAACATGGGAATATGCTAAAAATATAAGAGAGGAAGAGGGAGATAATGAATATGTGTTGATAAACCACTTATATTAAGTAGATCACAAATAGAACTTTTCACACTAATTATATGTTGAAGAATATTTTGAAAAAATGAAAATACATTCTTTAAAGCGGCTGGAGATGTGCAAGGCTAAAAAATATATAGGAAATGCACCAAAACAAAGGAAACAAAAGAAACTTTAAAAAGAGAAAAAAACAAAAAACAAAAAATAAATAAATAAAAAGAGAAAGAACAAAACTATACACTCATAACCAAATAAAGAGCACAATAATTGAATATCATTTAAATTATCTTATTAAAAGACAAAGGCAAGACAAAAAATTGATGAAACTGACAGATAAAATAATGGGGAAAGGCATATAAGGAAAAAGAAAATGTAAAAGAAGAGTAGTAACGTCTTAACAAGACATTAAATTCAAATTCAAGGCAAACATTATTAAACAAAACAGTCATTTTCTATCAGCATTCTAAAATAGAGATCTCACTGCCACAAGCCCTAACACAATACATAATATTGCATAAGGATGCATTAAAAAAAAAAAAAAAAAAACCAAAACTGTAGAACAGGGAAAGTACCAAAAACCACATACAGCACAATGGTAGTAAGAGATCTTGACAGAATACACAGACTTTGACAGATCAACCAGAAAAAAGTTATAATGGTAAGTGAGACCTGAACAATAGTATAATAATATGGACTAAAAAGATACATAAACTGAATTTTCTGTGTTGTGGTCAGGAAATGTCTTCTAATCAGGAAATGGGATAATGTCCAGTGAAATCTGAAAGAACTTTTCAGCACTGGTGCTTGAACAAATGGATAGTCATATGCCTAAACATAAACCTCAACTGTTTGGTCACTCTGACATAAAGAAGAAAATTCCTAAATGGATCACATGGCCAAACAAAAAAATGTTACAGTTATAAACCTAGAAAAAACACAGGAGAAAAGTGTTTAGAAGTCAGAGTACAAAAAAAATAAATAAATAAAAAATAAAAAAATAATAAATAAAAAAAAAAAAAAGAAGTCAGAGTACAGGATTTCTTAGGCAGGACACAATGAAAAGGCAAGGATTCAGGATATATATAGAACTAAATATAGAAAATGAAATAGAACTAGTATTCAGAATATAAAATACTCTTCCAACTTAATAAGAAGAAAAATAGCCCAATGAAAAATATGGGGAAAAGATCTGAATATGCACTTGATAAAAGAAGATATATGAACAGCCAATGAGCATATGTCAGGTGCTCACTAGCAGTAGGTACTGGGGAAATTATAAAACCACAAAAAAATGCCAGTACCTACTCGTTAGAGTGACTAAAGTTAACGAAAAGGATGACAATACCAAATGTTGAGAAGAATTTTGAGCAAATAAAACTCTCATACATTGGTTTTGGAAACATAAAATGGTATAGCTACCATCAAAGACCATTTGGCAGTTTCTTACAAAGTTAAAAACACACACGTATTTGCCATTTGACACAAATGCAAATTAAAATGAACACATGGATTAATTCTTAACATCACAAAAACAGAGAAAACTAGGAATCATGAGCCTCCCAGCTCAATGCAATTAGAAAAATACATAAGTATCTATAAAGTATTTTATACATCTATATTTAACCACCAACTTAAGGAAAATAGAGAGCACAAAGGAACATGTTTAGGGACATCCCTGGGATGTACCATGGGAAATCTTATAAAATAAGGAGCTAATTTTCTTTAACAAATAACTAACAAAACATGAAAAGTAATGAAGAATATCCACAGATAAAGAGACTTAGGAGCTTTCCAATGATAATGCAGTTAGTCTTCCCACCAAGACCCACTACAAAACTTGATGAAATAACACAGACAAAACAAAATAAAAACAGCTATTTGAAGTCATCAGAGAGCAATGGAGGACACAAAGATTAAGGGAAACAAAAGAGAAAAGTTAAACATTGAGGTGACCTGGAATTTCTCCAGTGTTTCTGCCTCTTAGGGATTTTGCTTATTCTCAACATAGAGCATGGAGGCTGAGAAGAAAACTGGACTGCTCAATCATGTAGGGTCAAATAATAATGGATTCAGCATTCTTACTGCAGGCATCCCAAAACAAAGACAGTCAAAATTAGGGAATAAAATGTTGGAGTAAAGTGTACTGCAGAGGAATGAGATTGACATTCTTTATATTGTTTGGTTTACTTAATCTTAAACTGTAATGGGGGCCTGAAACAGAAATGACAATTAGGAAGAAATAGAAAGAGGTGAGACAGCCCAGCAGAATTTAAGTAGTCTCATGGAGCAGAGGTTGGAGATCAAGGTCCACCAAGGAGGAAGAGCCCTGGCAAACAACCCAGATTCAAACTGAGATTCCAAGAGGACTATACCTTACGATTATGTGTAAACCAGAAACAGACTAATCTTTACAAAGCCTTGAGGACAGCCTCCTTTCAGCAAGAATACATGGTCTAGAACTTAAAAAAATTATCAGAGTATCAAATGATGGTACTATCTCATAAGGGGGTGGGGCAAAACAAGATAAAAAATAGAAAACAGAAACAAATCCTTGGGTAATTCATATATTATAATTATTATGTGAAATGATGTTTACAAAACTGGTAATGAGATAGATTAGACCAGAGATCTAGCAATAGAAAATTGATAAAAATTCTGAACTGAAAAACACAATTCCTGGAACTGAGAACTCAAAAGATGTTTTAATGACATATTAGACATAGCAGAAGGATTAATTTACTAGAAGATAAGTCCAACCAAATATTCAGATTCCAAGAAAGAAAACCAGATGTATAAAACAGAAAATATTATAAGAAACATATGAAACACAGTAAAAAATATCTAATATATCTTTAATAGAGCTAATGTAATAACTAAAGTCCTAGGAAGAAAGTGAAAAAAGAAAGAACTGGACAGAAAAAAATAGTTGATGAGATACTGGCTGGGAAGTTTTCAGAACTAATGAAGGACATTAAGCCCCAAATCCAAGAAGCTCTATGAATGTCAAATAAAATAAATAAGAAGAGTCTGTCAACTAGAAATATTTTAGTACAAATACAGATAAAAAAAAAAAAACATTCCTTTCTATTCTTAGTTGTCTGAGTGTTTTTACCACAAAAGGCTGTTGGATTTTGTAAAATCACTTTTCTGCAAGAGTTGAAAGGATAACGTGGTCCTCCTCCTTCACTCAGTAATGTAGTGTATAACCTGACTGCTTCCCTTATGATGGACCAGCACTGCGTTCCCAGGCGACATCCCAGTTGGTCAAGGTTTACAATACATTCAATATTACTGGATTCATTTTGAGAGTATTTTGTCAAGGGTTTGTCCTTATATATTTATGTAGAACATTGGTCTATAATTTTCTTTTCTTGTGATGTCTTCATTTGGCTTTAGCATCAGGGTTAATGCTGGTCTCATAGAATGAGTTAGGAAGTGTTCCTAATCTTATATTTTTTGGCAGAGTTTAAGGAGGATTGGTGTTATTTCCTTTTAAAGGTTTGGTAGAATTCACCAGGGAAGCCATCTGGTCCTAGACTTTGTTGGGAGGTTTTTGATTACTGATTCAGTCTCTTTACTTATTTATAGGTCTTTTACAATTTTCTCTTTCTTCTGGAGCCAGTTTAGTCTAGAATTTTGTCCCTTTCCTCTAGGTTACCTGAATTTGCCATAAATTACATTTTTACACATTTATATAAATGTGTACCCAATAAGATAGATTTATAATTCTTTTAATGCATTTGTCTTTCAAATCAAGTAGGAATGCAAAGTAGAGATACAGCCCGCCCCCAAAATAATACTGATTCTTATATATATTTACCTTTACTGGAAATCTTTATTTCTTCATACAGCTTCAAGTTACTATCTAGTGCCCTTTCATTTAAAACTAAAGGAATCGGGCAGCTCCAGTGGCACAGTGGTTTAGCGCCGCCTGTAGCCCAGGGTGTGATCCAGGAGACCCGGGATTGAGTCCCACATCAGGCTTCCTGCATGGAGCCTGCTTCTCTCTCTGCTTCTCTCTCTGCCTCTCTGTGTTGCTCATGAATAAATAAATAAAATCTTTAAAAAATTAAAACTAAAGGAATCCCTTTAGCATTTCTTGTAGGGATGAACTCCTTCAGCTTTTGTTTTAAGCTCTACTTCACGTAGAGCTTCGACATGTTTTAAGTTCTACTTCATTTTCAAAGGACAGTTTTGTCAAATACAGAATTCTTGGTTGACAGGCTTTTTTTTTCCTTTCAGTGCTTTGAACATACAAACCTACTGCCTTCTGCTTTCCAAGTTCATAATCTGAACATGATGTAGTCCTCAGACAGGTTAGAAAAAATATACACAATAATTTGTATATGAGATATGTTCTGATCCCCCCTGCAGTCAGTCAATAGGGACCCATGCTCAGGAACATGGACTGCTGCTGCTTCAAGACTACCAACGTGCTGGTGGGAAAGTGGCTAAAAGGCAAGTAAAAACACCACACAGATTTCTTACTGTTATCAGACTGCCTTTATTTCTTGATTCAGCATTCATTTGGTCAATGTTTGTGGAGGGATGAGAGTTTGGAGCTACCTACTCCGCCATTTTATGATATCATTCCAAGAGACAACTCTTCTTAATTCAAGTAGCCATGTCACAAGTGTATGTCACAGATCAGAGTTCCTCAAACTGGTTTACAGAGAGACAGGTTCTATGGTTCTTAATGGGACATTTTCCACATCTTTGTGCTGGTCTACAAACATAAATTAATTATGGCTTGTTTTTTCTGAATGCCTGTTTTTGTAACTGAAAATCATGATGCAATTTTAGTCTTTGCCCTTGCATCTATATTTCCAATAAGATTGGCATCAAGTAATAGGACATTTTTGCCATGAGTGAAAGGGCAGACATGGACCTTTCAGCAATTGTACCAAGTTCAAGTCAAAATAGTTCATCAGACAGTATAAAAAAGTTTCACAATAGGCTAACTAGGCAAAATTGGTAGAAAATTGAAAAATCATACATTAAATGTGACTTTGAAAATTCTGCATTGATACTTAGTATTATTCAAGTTGGATGCAGCAATTTAGCTTTAGCAAAATCACAAAATTGATCTTATTATTTTAATTTTACTCATTGTAATTTTTTAGATTTAATTTATAAATTTGTTTTAGGCTTATAGTTGTACTGGGATTGTATGGATGAGATATTTATATTACTTTATGTTTACACACATATAGGTAACACTATCAAAAAAATTGGGAGAATTTGAGACTAAGAAATTTTAACTCTGACAATATGGCAGACTGAGCTGACACAAAACATAGAAATTACTTATAAATTCAATATCATAATATTTTTTAGCTAAAGAACTCAGTTTGAAAGAATAGGAAATATCTAGGTAGTAGTGTTGCAGGATTTTCTTTTCCTTCAATGCCCATAGTTCTTGGTCATGTTGTTTCAAAGAATGAATAGGTAGACCAGACGAAGAGTGATGGGCAACAAAGTAAAATATATTGAGTGATCATACAAAGCTCCCGAAGAGGGAGGGTACCTGAGAAGGTTGCTGATTTGATGTTTAAATGTAGGGGGTTTTATGGGCTGTTTGGTATGGGCTGATTAACCTTCCATGTGCCTGTTACCCAATCAGGTTTTTGTCTATTCACATGGGAAAGGGCGGAAGGCTCCTTCCAGGGTGGTGTAAAATCCTTTTAAGAGCGGTTTCATCTTGTCCCTGCCTGCCTTTCTTCCGACTCCTTCATTACTAGGGCAATAACAAAACAAAACAAAAACTAACTAACTAAAAACCAGAGGAATGTGCTCCTGAGCTGATTTTGCTCAGATCTCAAGAGGACATGAGGCAGAATTACCTAACAGTTGTGTAGTGGATTTTAATATTAATACAAGGATAGACCTCAGGTTCCACTGAAGAATGAAGATAGAAACTAGACTTCTGCTGTCTTAGCTTGGGCTGCTACAAAAGAGTACCATAGATTGGGTGGCTTATAAACATGAGAAATTTATTTCTCATAGTTAAGGAGATTAGAAGTCCAAGATCAGGATGTCAATATGAATGGGCTCTGCTGAGAGCCCTCTTCAGAGTTGCAGGCTGCCAACCTCTTACTGTATCCTCACATGGTGACAAGAAAACAAGCTAGCTCTCTGGCCTCTTCTTATAAGGGAACTAAGATTTAGATTTTAATATATGAATTTTAGGGGGATACAAACATTAAGTCCATAACATGTGCATACTTCTGAGATCTTGAAAGGCTATACTTTCAGTGAGAAGAGATAAGATTAAAGTGACATAGAAGCTTTGTTTTAGCTATTCACTTGCTGTTGGGAAAAAATAGTCTCCCACAAGAAATTAAAATCCAAATGTTGGAAAAAAACATAAAATCCAAATATTGGTGTGCTGTCATTATATGCAATACTCACATAGTACAGGAATCTGTAAGCTTAAATAGGAACAAAAAAAATCAGTTCTGGATCAGTTGAAACTCCTGAGACAAAAACAAATGTAAAAGAGCACAATAGTGGGACGCATGATTCCAGGATCTGGCTTTGAGTCCCACATCGTGCTCCTTGAGGCGAGCCTGCTTCTCCCTCTGCCTGTGTCTCTGCCTCTCTGTGTGTGTGTCTCTCACGAATAAATAAATAAAATCTTAAAAAAAAAAAAAAAGAGCTCAATAAGGACACTTTCATTAATCTAGGAAATACACATTCCCATGGAAAAACAATTCTTGTCAAAGATAAGCTCATAATCAAAAATTTAAAACCACATAAAGAACTGATTTTTCATGAGGTAAAGTCAAAAGATCAACAAAAAGAATAAGAAGCATAGATAGAGACTTGAAACAAAAGAACTATTTGAAAATTAAAATAAAAGATAATTAGGATGACAAACAAGACAAAAGGAGTTTAAATAATTACAGAAAAGCAGAACTTATGAACAGGCAGGTATGAATAAGAACCAAATAGGACTTCTAGAAAAATACACACTAAAATGAAAAAAATCAATAGATTATATAAACAATAGATGGACTACAAGACAAGTTTCGTACAAAAGAACAATGAATCAGGCTGACAGCAACAAGAAGAAGCTAGAGGATAAGGAAATAGTATCTTCACAAGGCAGAAAGAAAATAAGGCTTAATTCAGAATTCTAACATTGGCTAGAGATGAACTGGGATAAAATAAGTACATTTTTCAGATAAAAGAGGTTTATCCATCACTTAAAGCTCAATATACTGCTTTAGGTAAAAACCAGAAGCCCACTGAGAGTAAGGTGATTTAGTGCAAGTCATGGATATATATATTCCCTTAGTCTAGAGAAAATCTTAGTGGCCATTTTACTAATCCCACAAGAATGACTACTACAGCATTGCCATTGATGGTGTCTAGATTTCAACACAAATATCTCCAAAGAAGTGAAGCTCACTAAATCAGAGGCAGCATATGTTTTGTTGGAAGGTTTTTCTGCCTTTTGTCCTATCTTTGAGAGCTCAGAAAACCCTTTAGCTAACTGAAGGCCACAATTACATCATAAGCCTCTAGGTTATCTTTTCTTTAGACTAGATAAAACAAAACTTTTTTCAAATGTCTCCATATGATTTAGTTTCTAGTCCTTTCTTTCTTTCTTTCTTCTTTCTTTCTTTCTTTCTTTCTTTCTTTCTTTCTTTCTTTCTTTCTTTCTTTCTTTCTTTCTTTCTTCTTTCTTTCTTTCTTTTTCTCTTTTGAAAGAGAGAGAACAAGAGCAGGGGTGAGGGAGGTAGAGGGTAAGGGAGAGAGAGAATCTTAAGCAGATTACACAACCAGCATGGAGCCCAACAAAGGGCTTGATCTCACTACCCTGAGATCATGACGTAAGTTGAAATCAAGAGTCAGACACTTAAGCAACTGAGCCACCCAGACACTCCAAGTTTCTAGTCCTTTCTATACAATAGCATTTTCTTTTAGAAGTACTCCAACTCATCAGCATCTTTTTTAGATTATAAGTCAAAGCAGAATATTTGATTGAGGAATGCTCTGCCCAGCATCAAGTAGAAGAGGATATTGTTCTAGTTCTTAAACTTTAGCATACATCAGAATTCCCTGGAGGACTTATTAAAACAAAGATTGCCTAGACAAAAGCTTGAGTTTCTGATTCAGCATGTCTGGGATGGGGCCCAACATTTTCCATTCTTTTTAACAAGTTCTCTGGTGATGTTGACACTACTGTTCTAGGGACTACATTTTGAAAACTGTTAAATAACATTATATAACACAATCTTAGACCAATTTAGCTTTTTGATAGACCTATAGTCTTGCTTATTTGACCTTAACTGGTAGGCCATTCAAATTCTCAAGTCATTACTAAACATTCCCATTCCTTGTTTTCTATTTCTATTGAGAAAATCAACAAAAAGCATGTTATAGATGGTAGATCATTAATGACATATTTATCTATGAAAGACAGTATATTATCCTTTATATTTTAGCTTTAGTTCATCAAACTAAAAAGAGTTCCAGATCTCTGTCATCTCCAATTAATAAGTGAGTCAGGGTTTTTTTTTTTTTTTAGTTCTCTTGGTGTCCTTTCCCTGACATTAAGAGAACTCAAAGGCTCTGCACTGAGTATTCTTCAAATTATTTTTTTAATCCCATAACAACAGAATCGCTAAGGATGTCAAAAAACAATGAATCAACTACATAATGCTTTCCAAAGCCCTTTGAAAAGTAACTGTTGGCTCCTCAACTATATGAAATAGTTTATCTAACTGTTCAATTACTAGTTGTCTAAAAACTAGTTTTATTAATACTTATCTAAAACTGAAAAATAAATTACTTCCAAGTTTGAGTGCTTGACTCTAGTTAGCTAATGAGACAAGAAAACAAAGAACACTGCCTTTTCCACACAACATGGACAGAGGCCCTCTGTGTAGGGATATATTAATATGCTGAGAGAACAGCCTATCAAGGAACAGATGCAATCAGTGTCAATTGGTTACACTTGAGAAATGAATGACCTTCACTAGCTTTGCTTAGTTATTTTGGGTGCCAATTTCTTGGGTACCAAAGTTCAATTTGAGACAGTTAGACAGACCTAAATCCCAAGAATATAATCTCCAAGTCTATAAAAATTTACTAGTTCGCTGAAATTACCCAGCTCTGTTCCAACTTACCTCAATTCAAAATGCTATGGTTAGCAGAGGATCAATAGACAATTACTAGATTACAATATAACTTTTATGATAATTCTTTTTTCCCTGCCCAATGTAAGATTTTATGCCCACTGCCTTCACTGAATTAACTGATAATAAGTACTTTCCAATCACTGAAGTGGTGAAAATGTTTCTGGAAGGAATATAAACATGCTGTGTTTTTATATATCTTTCCTTTATGAAACATAATCAATTGCTATAGCAATCTGATCCTTAAGATTCAGGTACTCATTTGCATTATCAAGTTAGGAAAGGTAATGAGCCTTAAGGTTCTCCATTCAGCTAAATTAAAGAAGCCAAAATCTGACTACACTTTTTGCCTCAATCTCCTAAATTTAGCTATGGAGTTCTGAAAATTTACAAATCAAAGATCAAACAAAGGAAAATATGCTGAGTGTGGGGTCCTGCATGAATACAGTGATCAAAGGCCAAATCACTGTGGTTGTGGGGAAGAAGCAAGGTTAAAACAAGAAACTCAAAAAACTATGTTTGAAACATCTTGAAAACTCTTAAAAATGTACTGACACCGTGTAGTTTGAAATGTGTGGAAGACTTTCCATGTTTTTTGACTGCATTCAATCACAGACAGATGCTACAACTTACTGCCTTAAAGTATGAGTGTCCAAAGTATGATCAACAAATTTAGATCACAGCTTCTAGAATTAATCATGCCAATGGAAAAGCCAATTGAATATTGCAGAACACTGCTTCACTACACTAAGGAGGAGGAATAGGCAGCACAAAGTGAAATTCTGACTATTGGCACTGTCCTTATAACAAAACAGGATCTTAGAACTGTGAAAAATAACAATAGTACATATGGTATATATGGAATTGTGCCAAATAGTAATAATAGTTTTTATATGTTTCACTAGCAAAGTGCAGAGAAAAGGTGATTTTTTTTTCTTTTCTAAGCAGATTTTGGAGGCTTAGCATCTTCAGGATTCTAGAGGTGAAAACAAAAAACTTTGACCAATATTGACTTATCAGACAACGTACACTAGGTTACGCTGCAATAACAAATAATTCCAAAATCTTTATGGTTTACAACTATGAAGATTTATTTCTTACTCATGTTACATGCTAGCTGGGGATCAGCCTGAAGAAGCAGTCTTCCTGGCATATGCTATCTTCATGGCAGAGGGAGGTCAGCCATGCCAGAACAACCTAATGATTCTCAAGGATCCTGCTTGAAGGTGACATCCACCTGTTCTGTTCACATTTGATTGGACACAGGAAGTCACATGACCAATCTTGAAGTCACTGGGTAGAGAATTTTAATTCTCTCACAAGGAGAGTCAGTAAATAATTAGGGAAAATAATAATACTACAATCTGCCAACTGCTCACAAATATTTGCTTTTTCCTACTGCATACAAAATATACACACTCTGCTCCCCAGAGGGGATAACCAGAAAGTCCTATACAATCACGCCAAAAGAGTAAGTAAAAAAACCTCCATTATCTTGTAATAAACTCTATTTAAAATCCAGATCTGGTACATTTTACTCTGGAGACCAATAAACTAAAAAGGCAAGTTAGCTGCCCCTCAAACATCCCAATATATAATTGCAGAATAGGAATACCACAACTGGAATACTTTTCAATTTGGAAAGGTGAAGATAGGAAACACATGGTAGTTTCTTATCCATATGAATTCTGAAACTTTACTGGACAGAAGTTGTAAGAGCCACTTGCCCTGGGAGTAGAGTACATTCCTCAACTGGGGTCTCGTTCTGCTTTCCTGCAGTGGCTTCCTCATTCGTTGTTCTCTTGAGGCTGGTGACTCTGCCCTCTGGACAAACACTGATTTTTCTTGATCCTTGTTGGATACTCATTTCAGTTGAATCTGAGGTTTTAACAAAACTGTGCTAGCTTCAGCTCTGATGTGGTTTTTGACAAGTGGCTGAAATATAATGGGTTTCTGTCCATTCAAATAATTTTCAATTATATATTTAATCAGTTGAAAATGAGAAACAGTTAAATATGGTGACTCTTCAATTCCTGGAATTTCTGGATTCTCCTTATTCCCTTTATACCCTGTTAATAAGCAGGTCAATTTTTTCCTGAGTTTATCTCTTTTTTGTAAACAAATGAAGGCAATAGAAACCAATGAACATTGGTCACATTTTGTTTCCCAAACTCTCCTACTGCCTAATACCACATGCTCAATCTGGTATATTATCTGATTTCCAGTTACAATTTCCAGGTGACAATTTCACCAAAGGTTTTATTATGGAAACTACCTTCTGCCTAGCCTCAAAGTCAATGTCAAATATTTAGGTACTTTTGTATGTCTGTTTATTACAGCAGTATCTTGTTTAGTTATCAACTTCTGTATAAGGCAGCTTATATTTAGTTATGGTACCATAACAAACAACCTCTAAATCTCAGTGGTTTACAACCAAGGCGTAATCCTCACCCAAATTACTGTTAGCTAGGGATCAGATGCTCTGTTTAATGTCACTTTTATTCTAGAACCAAGTTGGAAATGGGGCAGCTACACTTTGGGACATTCTATGCATGTGGCAGAGGGGCAAGCATAATGGAAGAACCACAGAATGGTTCTTACAGCTTCTTCTGAGAAGTAACATATGAAACACTTCCATTTTACTAGCCAGAGCAAGTCATTTGGCCAAGGCTATTGTTTTCATATCATTGTTTAAAACACGCTATCTAAAAAACATTCTCACAGATAAATCGTTGCCTATTCATGACGATGTCTTGAAAACAATGTATAAGAATGAAAAATTCTAAGTAAGAGGGCAGGGACACATAATTTTAATAAATGAAGTCAACTGCCTCCTAAAAAATCATATTCTAACAAAGAGCATATCAGTGCTTCTTTCGGTCACAACTCTGCCAAGACATGAAACATATCACTGATGTTTTCATTTGCATTTCTATAATCATGAGCACAAGTATGCTTACTTATTGGCCTTTGTATTTCTTTTTGCCATTTGCACATTTTTCTTCCAGTTTTTTATTACATCATCATTATAAAAGACTCAAAATAATAAAGAATTTAATAGAGCAAATTGTGAAAATCCTTATTCACATTTATTCACTAAACCAACTCCCTTTCAGAGAGATGCCTGGAACAGCATGGAATACATTCTTCCAGTCTGACTTTTATGCATTTTCATACATGTACAAGCACATATATTTTTTTCTTAAAAGATGAAGTCATAATAAATCTAATGTTCTGTAATTTAATCTTATCTAACAGGAATTTACCACATCAGGTTAAATATTATTCCAAGTACTTACTATGGTATATAAGCCTATTAATGGGCATCTAAACTGTTTTAAATTTTTTATACAACAATGTTGCGATGAATATTTATATATATATATAGATCTTCAGTGGGTACAAGATGAAACCGTTGACTCTATGAATGTGCACTTTAAGTTTTGCTAGATACCGTTAAGTTGTGCTCCAAGAGGGCTTTATTTTTTTTTTTAAGATTCATTTATTTATTTTAGAGAGTAGGGGGAACAGAGGAGGGAGAGGGAGAGAGAAAATATCAAGTAGACTCTGCACTGAGCACAGAGCCCAATATGGGGCTCGATTCCACAACCCTGAGATCATGACCTGAGCAGAAACTGAGAGTAGGACACCTAGTCAACTGAACCACTCCGGCTCCCCCAAAAGGCTTTATATCATTAAAATGTAGAAAAGAGCTGATGTTTCTGTATTTCATCAATCTTTATCATTTTTACTAATCTGATAAGAAAGATGTTTTATTTTGACTTTGAACATCATTTTTCTGATTACTAATGAGAGCTAAAAATCTTTTCATTTACTCACTAGGCATTTCTAGTTCTTCTGCTGAAAAATATCTACACATATTC
The DNA here is from genome assembly GCF_053574225.1 of Canis aureus. Classification (NCBI taxonomy): domain Eukaryota; kingdom Metazoa; phylum Chordata; class Mammalia; order Carnivora; family Canidae; genus Canis; species Canis aureus. The sequence continues at coordinate 14,334,720 of NC_135622.1, forward strand.
TTTCCCAGTTTTCTATTGAGCTTGTTCTTAGTAACTTATAAGATTAAGATCTTAACCTTTGTTATATATAAATATTTTCTTGGTTTGTCTTTAATTATCCAGAGTTACCTTTAACTTTTGACTAGTATCTTGCATCATATAAGAATTTCAACTGTAATGTGATCAAGCACTTTAAAAACATAGTTTTGTCTATTCTACATCATTGTTATCTTTTTCTATTAATACACCTCACTAATTTAGATGCTACTGCTTTATCTTGATTATTTCATAAGCTGAATCTTTTTATCCAGGAACACTACTTTGTATTCCTGCTAATGATCTGGTTTTCTTCTATGCCCCTCATTAAAATTTTAAAGTTTCCTCTTATATATCATGCATATTTCTTGTCATATTTATTTCTACCTATTTTACCATATTTCTTGCAATGATGAATGCAATCCATTTTTATCACATTTTGTAATATGGCATAAGGTATAGACAAGCTGAAGAACATGATATGTAATATTGTCTCTGGCATTATTACTAAACTCTTACTAATTCTAATAAGTTTGCAAGTGGTTGTCTTGGATTGTGTTGAATGGATAATCACATTGTCTACAAATTGAACCTTTCTCACTTCTATCTAATGGTCCCACTGCTTATTATTTTTCTTGTCTTACTGCACTGGCTTGGACCGCCTGAAAAATACTGAATGGCAGTGGTGACAACGAGCTTGTTTATTCTGGCTCTGGTATAATAGGACTGCTTATAATGTTTCGCCATTAAACATGATGTTTCTTCCACATTCTTAGTAAATAGTATCTATGAAATTAATGAAGTTTCTGTTTACTGTTAGCTTGTTCAGCGTCTATTAGGAGTAGCCATTAAATTATATCAAATGTTAAACTGTTAATTTCATGTTCAAGTATTGAACTGTTTTCAATACTTGAGAGGTGATCATACAGTTTTTACCTTTTAATTTTCCTGGTGTATTGAGTATTTTTTTTTACAATGTGACATATACCTCTCATCTAATTTTGAGATTGTTTGTCTTAGTTCTATTCTAATTTATATAAGGTTCATGTTACTTTCTTTTTCTTACATCTGCCTGGAATATTTTCTCACATGTTTATTTTATATCTTTCCATCCTTTTTTATTTGAATAGTATTTCTTTCAAACAACACAAAGTCAAATTTTGATTTAAGGCAAATCTGACAGTCTCTATGTTTAAAAGGAAATTTTACTATTTTCACACTGGGTGTCATTTTTTACATATTTGGACTTCATTACCACCATCTTATTTCATATTTTCTCTTTTATCACAGTTTCTTTTTACCTTCTCATAATCTGGATTGGTTAAATTCTCCTAATTCCTATTTTCCCCTTTTCTGTTATACATTTTTGTTTCACTATTTTTAACTGCTACCCTGAAATTTTTAAAACATTTAAAAGACCTATTTCGTTAGTATTTAGAGATAGTCAATACTGAGAGTCTCCAGTGGAATAAGACAAAAATCTCGAATGCTTTCTCTTCCTTTTCTCCCCCTTAGTATCCACTACATGTTAAGATTTTTCTGAGATCTGTCATTTACAATATACATGAATGTCATTTAGTTTTAAGTATGAATTTACTGGTTTCTTTGCCTGGGTTTCTGTTAACCTTTGCCAATGCATACTCCTGAGTGACCTCAGGGGAAGACGGGAAGCTTCTGAGTTCTGCCACATCCAACGCTGCCTTTCTTTTGCTGTGCCACTATAATCACAAATGCAGGCATAACAGAAGCCTGATTTCAAAATGATTTTCCTTCAGAAATTTAACAATATTGATTCACTGTCCTCTAGAATCCAATGTTGCTAATACTCATTTATCTAAGCTTACTAGATGATTCTTCAACTGTGTCTATTCTATTTAGCTAATATTTTGTGTTTTTAAAAATTCATTTATTGTATTTTTAATTTTGAAATTTCCATTTTTTTGAATTTCTCTTAAGATTTAATTAAACTTACTTTTGAAAGTTCTTCTAAGTTGGATGTTAATTCTTCTCTTTGTCATTTGCCTACCTTTCATGTTGTTGGTTTCCTCAATTATTGGCTTGATTTGTCTGTTCATCTTTGTATCTAAGAATACACTTATCTTTCTGTTAATGCTGATTATATCTATAGTAAGATGTCCCCAGAGGCTGGGGTAGAAGACAGGACACATTTCTGGGAAGAATGAATTGGCAGTTTAAATTCAGGCTATGGGACAGCCCGGGTGGCTCAGCGGTTTAGCGTCTGCCTTCAGCCCAGGGTGTGATCCTGGAGACCCCAGATCAAGTCCCACGTCGGGCTCCCTGCATGGAGCCTGCTTCTCCCTCTGCCTGCGTGTCTCTGCCTCTGTGTGTGTGTGTGTGTGTGTGTGTGTGTGTGTGTGTGTCTAATGAATAAATACATAAAATCTTTAAAATATAAATAAATAAATAAATAAATAAATAAATAAATAAATAAATAATTCACGCTATGAGTGATGCCCATCTCTCCTTAAGGGGATAGGGACTGCCTTATCAAGTTAGTTAAGTTGTTAGACACAAAAGCCACTTCTTAATTGTCCATTGAAAAGAAGTAGGAAAGGGTTAGAGGGCCAGTGGGCCAACTTCTCTGCAAGAAAAATCACACTGACAATTGTCCAAGAGTCCATTCTCTATTAGGGTAAACAGTGTTAAGTAAGAATTATCAGAAAGGATACTGATTATAGGAAAAGGGAAAGACATCAACAGGAAGACATCACTTAATTTGGAAGATTTCTGTAGCGGTAAGACAAATCTTGTAGGAAAAAGGTCAGACCTTCTAAAGAAAGACAAAAGTATACTTACTAGAAAAGGCAGTCAGAACCTTAGAATGATTTGAACCCTTTTAATCATGAGTGAGGGTAGCTAGGGAAACAGAAATAATCATACAAAGAGGAGTTAAAAGGGTTACTGAAAGAAGCATGGCACATAATCCATTCCTAGCTGCCTTGATAATAGGACCCCCCACCATGACAATGAGAAAAAAACATGAAAGAATAAGTAAAAATTGGGCCAGATATGCTCTGGTTAACTATACCTTGGTTATTCATGAGGAGTTTGAGAAAGGGGTTATGCCACTGGAAAAAATTTAGACAAGAACATGATTTGTCTGTAGAAGAGTTAAGCTTACACTAGTAACTCAAGAAAGCTTCTAGGAAGTGTTACCATGCATATCATGAAGTTACATACCCATGTTGTCTTGCCAGTTCTATTCACTGACATCACTGCAGAGAAGGAACCATGCATTTTCTCTCCTGGGGTACTACATAAGTAGGTTGGAGTCTGGAGAAATCCAGGGAGTCATCTGCTTACATTGTGCTCACTACCCTTATCCTGATCACCCTAGAACTGAACTAGTCAGCAGGGAAATAAAAGAATAAGGAGTCAACATGCTGGTTCTCTGCTTGGTACACTGGAACAAGAGCAATTTCATACTTGACTTTTAAATAATGGTTTACTCAGTATTATTTCAGTATTCTTTCCCCAAATAATCTCATATATATAATTCCTTACCCTCTATGCCAATGACATTCTTTTTCTTTTCCTTATTAATACAGTATTTATTTGTGTTACCTTTGCCAAACCCAAGCCAACCATTTTACCCAGCCTGTCTGGGGATGTATAAGAAAAGGAACGTGCAGGGAAGACAAGACAAAGAAGAAAGGCCCAGGCGAATTGAAGATGGCTCCTTCACATTTTGAAGAGGATGAGAAGGGCCACCATGAGGCAAAAGAGCCCCACAGTGTCCAAGAGGGAACAGCCCAAAATGGGGTAAGAGAAGAGCTGTTGCTTCAGAGAAGTGTTTCTGCTATAACCAATGATGAGGCTCCCAAACACAGTCCCAATTTCAGCCCCAGAGCCAGCCACCCCTACCGCGGCTGCCTCAGCCCCAAGAACCTAGCTGCTTGTGTGAATGTCCCCTTTAAATAATGCCAGTTTGGAAGCTGTGGCTAGGAATAGGTGAAGTTAAGGTACAATGGGACTCCCAAGCTGTTCTGGCACCACTGCAGACAGTGATTGGCTCATGAACTGACACTGCTTCTGACCAAGCAGGGGATGGAGAGAACTTTATGCAGGGATACATTTCCAAAGGATGAGGGGTTGTGGTTCAAGAGCAGTACCCAATGCCACGAAGATAGGGACAACACAGGTTACACTTTCTTCTTCCCTTGCACTGTTACTATTTTATTTCCATTTAAAAAATATATTTGCTTTATTATTTTATGGGACTGGAGGGTTAGAGGACATGTGTACCTAGTCTATCTTGATCATGTACATTTTTTACTGGTAGTATTTTAACTCAATATCTAAGGATTCTCCTGTACGGCTCCTGAGTTTTTTACCACAATATGAAAATCTTCACTACATTTTCTTCTAATACATTTGTGACTTTTAAAAATCATATATTTAAATCTTGGTGTAGAGGAAGTGAAAGGAATTTTCTCCCATAAAATCTACTGATACAATATTTATTCCATAATCCATCCTTGTCCCCAGTGATCTGAAATATATTTATCATATATTAAATTCCCAAATAGTCTTGGCTCTATTTCTGCATTAACTACTCCATGGAGCTATATATTTATATCCCTGCAAGTGCAACCTCCCAAACTAGGCAAGAAAAGTGCATTCTCTCTAATTTCCTTTCTTAGAACTTAACTGATCATTACTTCCCTCATATTCTTTCTTCCAGATAAATTTTACATAATGGTAATAAATCCAGTGCAAATCCCACTGGGATTTTTATTGTGTTGCTTTGGATTAATGGATAATTGACATTTTTACAAATACCTCATTGTATGAAAAGATTATGACAGCAGGGTTTTATAAATTCCCTAATATATATAAATTCATATATTTCATGTTTATTCCTAAATGTTCTCACCTTTTTGATGATATTATGAATGTGACTTTTATATCCATACATTTTGGAGGTTTGAATTTATTTATTCATGGATAACCACAAATTAATGTATTCATTAAATTCAATATCTTTTGTTTCTAATCAATTGTTCCTTAGTTAAGTTTCATGGTATTTCAGATTTTAGACAATATGATTGGCATGTAGTAATATTTTGCTACCAAATTTACCAAAGCAACTAGGAATGGATTATGTGCCATGCTTCTTTTAGTAACCCTTTTCACAGTATTTATAATTTGTTGTTCTTACATAATTGCCTTAGCTAGCACCTTCTAGAGAAAAATCATCAAATAATGATGCTGGGAAACAATCTTTGTCTTGTTTTACACACACATACACACACGTACTTATTTTAAGAAATTGATTATCTATTCATATTTATCTAGGGATTTTATATAGGAATATTAGATTATATCAAATGTTTAAGGTATTCAAAAATTTAATCTTTTTAATTTCAATATGATCTCAGAATTATATTGAACTAACCCCTGCATTCCTAAATGAATTTCATTTGGCCATGGCTTATGATCTTTTAATACACTGGTGTATTGCATTTGCTAAATTTTTAAAGATGATTTTCATCAATATTGAGCAAGATTGATTTGTAGGTACTTTTTTCTTACTTTTTGATGTGAGGTTTTTATGCCAATATTATGTTGTCTCCAGAATGTAATTATTAATTATGCCTTCTATCTCCAAGATCAAGGACAGTTTTAATGGCACTAATATTACCTGTTCCTTGACAGTTAAGCAGAATTTAACCATTAAACAATCTAAAATGCATTTTATTTAAGAGATAGGGATAGATAACACTCTTTGTACAGTTTTATTTTTCTATTATATGTTTTTGTTTCAAGTTTTCTATCCCCTTTTAAATCCGCTTAAAATTTCCTAGAAAATCATATATTTCGTCTAAAACTTCAAATTTGTAGGACTGCCTGATTGGCACAGTTGGTTAAGCATCCAAAACTCTTAGTTTTAGCTCAGGTCATGATCTCAGGGTCGAGATTGAGCCCCATGTCAGGCTACATGCTCAGCAGAGAGTCTGCTTAGGACTCTCTCTCCCTCTCTCTCTATACCCCTCCCTAAAATAAATAAATAAAATTTTTAAAATGAAAAAATAAATAAAATTTCAAAATTGTAGCAGAGATTTGTACAAAGCTGTAGCATTCAATTTTGCCTGTAACTTAAGTCATCTCCCAAACCTTATCTTTAATTTTGGACATTTCTGGCTTTCTTCCTTTCCCTAACTTTACACTACTGACTTTTACATTATCAAAGAAAAAGCTTTTAAATCTACCAGTTCAATTGATATTGAATTCATTGATCAATGGTTTTATCATTATTATTCAGTTCCTGCTGCGATACTTTTGTTGCTGACTTAACAAAATATATATATAAGTTTTTCTTCATTCTTGATGGATTAAAATTGGAAATATTTAAGTTATGAATTTTCCTTGAAGAATGCTTCTTAATTGTACTTCATAGGCTGACATGTTTTGCTTTTATTACCATTATTTTAAAAATTTCCAGAAGTTACACTTTTGACTTCTATGATCATAGAAGTGGGTAATAGGAAGTTTTCTCATTGTCAGTGTTATCATTACACAGAGAATTTGACTGTATCTCCACATCTGCTGACATTGCAATTTGAACCCATGTCAGTCTGATGCCATAGTTTGAGGTCCCAACTATTATTGCTATTTTCTAATAGGTCCTCTTCCCAGCATTTCTTTTGTTTTCGGTCTTTTGCTTTATGGCTTGTATTTTACTATTTTTTCACTCCCCTTCTTCCTTTCACTCATTAATTTTAAAAATACATAAAATAGTCAAGTTTTAGTATTATTAGTGATGACTTTACATGTTTACCATCTACATTCAATGCACTTTAAAATGTCAATAATTAGGGGCGCCTGAGTAGCTGAGTCATTAAAGCGTCCAACTCTTGATTTCAGCTCGGGTTATGATCCCAGGGTTGTGAGACTGAGCCCCACACCACGCTCTGCACTGGGTGTAGAGCCTGATTAAGATTCTCTCTCTCCTCCTTCTATCCCTCCCCATTCCCTCTATAAACAAACAAACAAACAAACAATAAGATGCATTGTTATTTTTAAATGATCAAGAAAGAAAATATAGTGCCAAATATAAGCAGAAGTCACAATTGATTAGAAGACAAATTTCAAGTTTGGAGATGCTAAAATGTAAAAAGAAATGTTCTTTACAACTGATGAAATACGCCAGTATGCTGAAACCACATTTTTCTATTTATATACTTCAAAAATAAACTCCCCTAAGAATGATGAAGCAATTAGCACGTTAACATGATGTTCCCTCTGAAGCCCACCCCTACCAGAACACTACATTTTGCTGGTTCTTCTTTAACTTTTTATCCCAGCTAACTACCACTGAATTACTATTTGTAAATGATATATCTTCTATTAAAAAATTTGAATATTACAATCTTTTCCCCTAGCCTGTTTGATTCTGTGTTTGACATGCTCATCACCAATCTTTCTATATGGGTAATTTTACCATTTACAGATTTCTTCTTTTGACTCATCTTCTAAGTAAATTTTTATGCAGGGTTCATAGAGGCTGTAATTTCTTACTTTTTAATAATATTTTTAAATTTTTTTATTAAATAATTTCTTATTTTAACTTAATTTCTTAATTTCTTATTTTAACTTAAGTCACCTATTTTTTCCCCTTCAACATTCTATAGACATTATTACAGTGTTATTTGGGGTCTGAGAGAAAAATATGAGGCCAACTTAATTTTTTTTAACTTTGTAGGTGACTTCTTTCTTACTCTAGTAATACTTATGGAAATTTTTAAATCGTAAAAGGATGCTAAGTGTTTATTACTTTTTCCTGGTATTTAGTGAACTTTTTTTTTTTTTTTTTTTTTTTTTTAGTGAACTCTTTTCAATCTGTAGATTAAAGTCTTTTATTTCAGGGATGAATTTTTTCCCCTCTGTATCAATAAATTTCCACTGATAGTTTTTAATCTCTCTTATTGCATTTTATGTGATTTTTCTCAAGAATGTCTCTAAGTCATTGAGTCCATCTGCTGCATCATTCACTCTACATCTTCCTGTATCTAATGTGGCTTTAATTATTTTAATAGTTTTACTCATCCCCTGACTGCCAACTCTCTTTTAATCTTACATTAGTGTTCTTTTATCTATATCTTAATCTCTTAAATTCTTCTTTGATCTCTTATCATACAGTCTATGGTTACTTTTATCTTCTTGAGAGTGTTGAGAATTATTTTTTCTTAAAGTGTTCTTCAGTTTCCTGAAGTAATTCTTTCAAAATATATTCCTCCATTGCCTTTTATGTTCCCATTTATTTCACTTATTTTTTAGTAGCCCTCAAATACAGGTAAGAGAAGAACAATTTGGTTATCCCTCTACTTACTATGATTAACGTAGTTGTATTCTCCTGCTTCTCAGTAGCTTTTTAAAAACAAACTTTAATGAAAAGTTTGTTTCATTTTAAACGTCTGAGCTGGACATCTAGAAATTGGTTGGATATAATGTCTGTTCATTCCTTCAAGATTCTTTGGGAAGTGGGAAGAGGTTGGTAGAGAACAGAGATAACCTAAATTCAAATACGTTGTTTCCAAACACTCCTATCAGGGACGCCTGGGTGGCTCAGTGGTTTAGCACCTGCCTTTGGACCAGGGTGTGACCCTGGAGTCCCGGAATGAAGTCCCACATCAGGCTCCCTGCATGGAGTCTGCCTATGTCTCTGCCTCTCTCTCTCTCTCTCTCTCTCTCTGTGTCTCATGAATAAATAAATAAAAATCTTAAAAAAAAATTCCTATCCAATTGGAAGACTCTTCTCCTGAGGGTAACTGTTTCAGATTTTAGATTTTAGAGATTATCTGCTTCAGAGCCAACAGCACAACTGGATGGATTTTTCAACAGGAAGTCAGGCTGAGAAAAATAAAGATAGTATATTTCAACCCTCTATCAACCTCACTTTCCCTGTCATTTATATTTTCAAGTATGAAAATTAGCCCCAATTTGGTATTTGCCATTTGTATCAGTCTTGCTATCCCGAGGTTAAGAATTATTGATAGGGTCTTTCTGAACTTTCTCACTTACTTTGCAGAACCTAGAACCTATTTGAAATTGGGGATATATACGTCAGCCTTTGACATTCACCTTTGATTTGGTTCAAATTTTATTAAAATCAAGAAAATACCCTGAATAGCCAGGGGAATTTTAAAAAAGAAAACCATATCTGGGGGCATCGCAATGCCAGATTTCAGGTTGTACTACAAAGCTGTGGTCGTCAAGACAGTGTGGTACTGGCACAAAAACAGACACCTAGATCAATGGAACAGAATAGAGAACCCAGAAGTGGACCCTGAACTTTATGGTCAACTAATATTCGATAAAGGAGGAAAGACTATCCCCTGGAAGAAAGACAGTCTCTTCAATAAATGGTGCTGGGAAAATTGGACATCCACATGCAGAAGAATGAAACTAGACCACTCTCTTTCACCATACACAAAGATAAACTCAAAATGAATGAAAGATCTAAATGTGAGACAAGATTCCATCAAAATCCTAGAGGAGAACACAGGCAACACCCTTTTTGAACTTGGCCACAGTAACTTCTTGCAAGATACATCCACGAAGGCAAGAGAAACAAAAGCAAAAATGAACTATTGGGACTTCATCAAGATAAGAAGCTTTTGCACAGCAAAGGATACGGTCAACAAAACTAAAAGACAACCTACAGAATGGGAGAAGATATTTGCAAATGACCTATCAGATAAAGGGCTATTTTCCAAGATCTATAAAGAACTTATTAAACTCAACAGCAAAGAAACAAACAATCCAATCATGAAATGGGCAAAAGACATGAAGAGAAATCTCACAGAGGAAGACATAGACATGGCCAACAAGCACATGAAAAAATGCTCTGCATCACTTGCCATTAGGGAAATACAAATCAAAACCACAATGAGATACCACCTCACAGAAGTGAGAATGGGGAAAATTAACAAGGCAGGAAACAACAAATGTTGGAGAGGATGCGGAGAAAGGGGAACCCTCTTGCACTGTTGGTGGGAATGTGAATTGGTGCAGCCACTCTGGAAAACTGTGTGGAAGTTCCTCAAAGAGTTAAAAATAGACCTGCCCTACGACCCAGCAATTGCACTGCTGGGGATTTACCCCAAAGATTCAGATGCAATGAAATGCCAGGACACCTGCACCCTGATGTTTCTAGCAGCAATGTCCACAATAGCCAAACTGTGGAAGGAGCCTCGGTGTCCATCGAAAGATGAGTGGATAAAGAAGATGTGGTTTATGTATACAATGAAATATTACTCAGCCATTAGAAACGACAAATACCCACCATTTGCTTCAACGTGGTTGGAACTGGAGGGTATTATGCTGAGTGAAGTAAGTCAATCGGAGAAGGACAAACATTATATGTTCTCATTCATTTGGGGAATATAAATAATAGTGAAAGGGAATATAAGGGAAGGGAGAAGAAATGTGTGGGAAATATCAGAAAGGGAGACAGAACATAAAGACTCCTAACTCTGGGAAACGAACTAGGGGTGATGGAAGGGGAGGAGGGCGGGGGGGTGCGGGTGAATGGGTGACGGGCACTGAGGGGGCCACTTGACGGGATGAGCACTGGGTGTTATTCTGTAATTTGGTAAATTGAACACCAATAAAAATAAATTTATTATTAAAAAAGGGGGAAAAAATAAAATCAAGAAAATAGTCTTTGTAATAAGACTATTGGAATGGGGCTAGGGTCACTCCTACCGTTTCATTTATGGCTAAAGCTTACAACTCTATTTTTGCTTCTTTTTTTTGTTTGTTTGTTTTTAAAGATCTTATTTATTTATTCATAGAGACACAGCTAGAGAGAGAGAGGCAGAGACACAGGCAGAGGGAGAAGCAGGCTCCATGCAGGGAGCCCGATGTGGGACTCGATCCCTGGTCTCCAGGATCACGCCCCAGGATGCAGACGGCGTTAAACCGCTGCGCCACCGGGGCTGCCCCTATTTTTTCTTCCTTACGTTCATTTTGGAGAGTGTTTAAGGTAGGACAGTCTGTTAGCCATCTTTCCTAGAACTCTCAAATTTCACTTTTCACATAAATTTCAGATAATTTCACATAAGATTTGATTAAATAAATTTAGGGATATCAAATAATAGGCCTTTGTAATTAACGATAACTATATTTGGATTTTACCTTGAACACTTAGTACTCTAAGATAATTTCATTAATTTAGCCCATTAAGAGATAGAGAACAAAAGAAAGAGTTATCTTTAACTTCTGTTTGGTTCCAGTGACACTATCAGTATTTCAATAACTTTTCTGAAAACTATTATGGGAGTTGCATATCCTGATATTTGCATTTGATCTCTACAGATATTCTCGCACTTTCTGTCAAATGAGCACCCAGTTGTTTCCAATGGACTATCCTTGCCCTTTTCAAAAATGGAAAAGGCAGCTAAAAAGATGAAGATGTTGGAAGATAATGGAAACATTAAAAAAATGACAAACTTTAGAAAATTGAACATTATTTTAGGTGAGTCTGATTAAAAGCAAATAGGCCATATTAGAAGAAATGAATAAAGTGCCAAGAGCAAGTAATTGTGGAGGCCGAGAAAAATTAAGGCCATCCCACCTAAAGTTTAGCATTAGCACAAGTATAGCCATCTTAGGCCACTGTGAATAAGAGCTGAACTTTAGGGGTAAAACTGCAGAATGTCCTCAATGTCCTTGGCAGGGAATCCCATATCAGAAAGACAACAGAGCTCAGAATTGCCCTGGGCAGAGAATCCCATATCAGAAAGACAAGAGCCCACACCAGTGGTAGAAAGTTCCATATTAGAATGAGAAAAGAGCTCTTTGTCCTTGAAAGCCCCATATCAAAATGTAAACAGAACTTGAGAAATTCCTCCACCCCTTCTGAAAATCCCCTAGACTAGCCTATAAAAAACCCAGCTGTAACCCACTTCGGGGTCCAAGTCCCTGCTCCGCTGTGTTGGGTATACTTGGACCCAAGCTCGAGCTTGCTAATAAACCCTCGTGCGCTTCCATCGGTGTCGGCTCCTTGGTGGTTTCTCGGATTTGCAATCTTGAGCACAACATAATGATATAAATATAAGCACAGAGTGGTTTAATTTTTTTAAATAAAAATTCCTTTAGATAGAAATAAAATCCACAGGAAGCTGTACTATATGCTAATCACTCTCTGCATATTCTTGAAACTCATCTTTTACAACATCTTTCATGGCCATTACTGTATTTTCAGTAGAAGCACTATTCACCATCTGAAGGATAATTTTTTAACATTTTTAATTCAGATATTAGAGCAGTGATGATTTTGTTTTCCATGGGTCATTTGACAAAGTTTGGAAACATTTTAGTTGTCACAATTTAGGGAGAATGTGGGGTGGGAACACTGGCATCTAATGGGTACAGGGCAGGGATATTGCTAAACATCCTAGAGTGTACAGCCCCCACACCCACAACAAAGAATTATCCAGCTACAAATGTCAATAGTGCCATGACGGAGAATCCTTGCTTTCGAGCCAAGACTGAGGAATAAAAGGGTAGGTTGCTTAAGTATGGTTTCTTGCATTCTTTAGGTATTTAACAAAATTTCTTGGATAAAGAAATAATTAAACTGAACGACACTCTTTGGGATAATAAGTAATAATTATGAAACAACAAGACCTAGAAAATGGCTCTAAATATATTGCTTTAGAGAAAACCGTATTGTCTCCCAAGAAGACTATCAAAGGAGAAAATTTATTTAGAAGTGTGTTATGATTGCTTTAAAAACCACACACACACATGCACACGGACATACATACGCAAACACACACAACTAATAACAGACACATAACATAACCGAGAAGGTTACATTTCTTCATCTTATTACTAGCAGAGTTTTATAAGAAAGCAAAAACAGACTGCTGATATAGCCAGCATCTTCTGCTCATCTATAAAGTTGGTCTTTGCTTCCAAGTATATGGATAGGACACATGGTTCTCCCTATAAGTCTTGAAAACTCTTTATGCTAAAGTCTGAGGGAAAAAAAAGATGTAGAGGAGAGCAGAACCTATAAAAAGCTCTAGTACCTTAAAAAGTCATACCAGAAGGAAAATTGAACTTTACCACTTACTTAAGATATCATTTCACAACCAAGTTCTATCTAAAGAAATGGATAACCTGGATTAAAGGGAAATAAAAAGGCCAAAAAAAAAAAAAAATCCTGAGGTTCTCTATTTTGGTTCAACTATTCAATGAAAGTGAGGTACCAATCCTGCCATGAGAAGTGTTAAGACATTGTACACTAAAAAGAACAAATTTCGCAGCTGGAGATTTGACATAGATTTGGGGGCCAACAAATTCACGGCTATGAGAACATAGACAAGGTGCTTAACCATAAGGATCTTAAATTCCTCCATGCAAAAGCAGGGATACTAAAATCTATCTTCTCAAATGTTATATACTTTTATTACCATAAATCATAGTAGAGACCAAATGATCAGACAGTATCTGATTTAATTTCCTAGAGCACCGAAAAGACCATAGAATCATTTTTAAGCTACTATAGGACTTTTTAAAAATATTTTATTTTTTCATGAGAGACACAGACAGAGGCAGAGGCACAGGCAGAGGGAGAAACAGACTCCCTGCAAGGAGCCTGATGCTGGACTGGATCCCAGAACCCCAGGATCACACCCTGAGCCAGAGGCAGACACTCAACCACTGAGCCACCTGGGTGTCCCAACTGTAGGACTCTCAACTAGTATAGAAATTCTCAAAAAGAAAAAAAAGAAAAAGAAATTCTCACTTTAAACGTACTTTTACAGAATTGGCATCCTAGCTTCAAATAAGATTCACGAAAAATTTCATAACAATTATCTTGATAAGTAGCTTATTTATTTAAATTTTGCTACACACTACCTCCACCAATACCAGGCCCTGAATTAAGAGTATGAGAACAGAAGGATCAGCTTATGTTCTTATTTATATCTTCAATAAGGACAAAGAATTAAATCTGGGATAAATAGCTATCTACTGACAAGAGCTTATTTTAGTGATGAATTATTCTTAAAAGGCATCCTCAGGACAGTCGGATTCCAAATGCATCCCATGCAGTTAAATCAACAATACTCCAGGGGTTCCCTGGGTGGCTCAGGTGGGTAAGCATCTTATTTCAGCTCAGGTCATGATCTCAGGGTACTGGGATCAAGCCCCATGTCAGGCTCCATGCTCAGGGGAGAGTCTGCTTCCCCCTCTTCCTTTGCCCTCTTCCCCTCCTCCGACTTGTGCTCTCTCGCTCTTTCCCTCTCTCTCTCTCTCAAATATATAAATAAAATATTTTTAAAAATCAGCAATATGACAAATCATTACGCTATATTCTTCCTTGGAGAGGAGATTTCATTCTTATAACCTTACCAAGTAGCATAGTGCATCATCAAGCACATAATAGGTGCTCAATAAATATCTGTCAGACTAAATTGAAAGCAGTGAATCTCAAATTCTAGGAACTCAAGTTATTCTAAAGTTATATATCTAACAATAAAATAAATTAAACAATGAAAAGGAAAAGTCATAGAATTAGAACTGCATTACTATCAACCTACCTAAGGCATTAGACCACGAAGATACATTAAAACTTGATCTGGAACACACCACAGAGAAAATATGGTCATTCTGAAACTTAGGGCTATAGTTCTCAATCTTTATAAACCAGCACTCATACAGACCAGTGTATATGCTTTTCCCTTACCCTTCCAGAAATCATCTTCAACTCATATTTAATGCATTCTCTTTTCATTAACACTTCAGAATCCAGTTTAGAGTCTTGCTACAAGGATGTCTAAAGCAAGATATACAAATGCTGAGGCAATGGACTAGAATTTCCTTTTGAAACTTTTCCTAAAGCCTAATTTAATTTACCTTGCACTATGCTATCCAGAAAAACATCAGCTGTCAAAAAAACCACTTCATTAATTCTGTACAAGGTTGACATTTTTTATTCAGGAACTAGAGGCAACAATATCCTACCTTTGCCTCTTATGAGCTGTGTGATCATGGACAACCTAAGTTCTCTGTGCTTGAGCTTCCTCATCTTGAATGAGTAAAATACTACCTCTCACTGGATTCTTAAACAATCAATATTTGTAAAGTAACTTAGAACAGTTGGTATATAATATTGGTGTATATAGTTTTGTTAAATAAATAAGATCTATTATGTGAGGAGCAGCCTCAAAAGTCTTATTTCACA
Source organism: Canis aureus (assembly GCF_053574225.1). NCBI lineage: Eukaryota > Metazoa > Chordata > Mammalia > Carnivora > Canidae > Canis > Canis aureus. The sequence goes on from NC_135622.1 coordinate 14,349,958, forward strand.
GATACAGAAATATAAAGATTATTATAAAATCCATAAATTAAAACATTTTAACTTAATCTTTTAAGTTTTTACACCTGGCTGCATTTAAGACATTTCTTTGTCTAAATAAAAATGAAATCTTGAGTGTTATTCTGATCTGCATTCCTATTCTGCTTCTTGTAAAAACTAGAGTGAAAAAAATCCCTAGAATCATGACAAAGCTAAGTATTTCTTGCTATATAATTTACCACCAACAATATATACAATAGAAAAGCTACATGCATCCGACTGAGTTAACACATTTAAGAAATTTCATTGTCAGAAATATGTTTTCATTAAATACAGGACAAGAACTTCTCTATTAAACTAAAAGGACAAAGTTGAAAGACATAGAATCACATGAATAAAAGGAATCATTTGGGTCCATTTATTCCAAATATTTTACACAACGTCATATGTATAACACTCTAATTTTAAGTACATATTAAATGAACTCAAAGTCATGTTCAAATCTAAATTCATCATCTCTTCCTAAAACTGCTCTTCTTTAAAGGTTATTTACCTTCTTGACACTATCACCCTCTCAATTCCTGGCTCAAAGCTTTCAGTTATCTTTAACTCACACCTTGCTCTAAACATCCATTCACTATCCATTTATATTCATTCCTACCTCCATAATATCACTCTTACTAATTTTCCCTTCATCTCCACTCTGTCAATTCAAACATTCTTTAATCTGAACTAGAGGTACTAGGAGAAATCTCTGCAACTACTAATTGGTTTTCCTATCTATAATTTGTTCCATCTCCAATTCAATTTCCTGCAATCAAATTAATTTTCCAGAAACAAAGCTATGATTTCAACACTTCCTTGTTCAAATACCATTTTCCTTAACTTGCTAGTTGGGATCTCTCACATTCTGGCCCCAACTACAGCCTCCTCTAATTTACTTTTCCCTGCTGTTATTTCTTTATATATCTTAAGCTTAGCAAATATCACACTATCCATTATGTCCCCCCACCATTTCTCTAAGCTTTCAAGCTTTATTGCATTTTTTAAATAGGGCTACTTCTGTCTTAAAAGATATTCCCTACAGATTCTTGAAAAGAAATTTCTTTTCTTTATAAAATCATTCCTAAACTTCCTCTCTCTCAGAACTCCTGCTTGGACACCCATGGTGCTTTATCCATATCACTCTTAGGGTACTGATCATATTTTACATTGATCTGTCATCATTAAAATACCTCTCTAGTGCTTTTCACATATTTGGGGTTCAATGAACTCATTTGAATGACTGCTGAATGTAACATCTGTTTTCATATGAGGAAATGGAGGTAAAGGTCTTGAGGCTGCCACTCCAAGAGCACACTGAGTGTTCATTGGCAAGGGGATTACCATATACCGCACCACATTTTCCTTTCACTTAGACTATCTGTCAATCATTCAATCAATCATGTGTATGTACATATACATACACTACTACATACATATTATCTGTATGTATATATGCACACACACAAATACATACACAAATATTATAGTGGAAAAGAATCTTGAAAGCATTATGGTATCTAAAAAGAGTGTTTGACTAGAAATCAGGGGATCTGGGTTTTATATTATCATCTTGTTTTCCATTAAGTAATTGCAATAAGCTAAGTTAAGTCACTAAAGTCCTCTGAAATTCATTTCCCTAATCTGTGTGGAATGGAATATATTGGGCATCAAGGTGGACACTATAGGAAAATAAAGACACAGGCTGCTCCATTAGCAAAGACCGTTACTGATTTGCTGCATTCTCACAAAGCTAAGGTTGTCTTTTCTTTTCTCTTCCACTAGATTATATAATATACCAAACTATTCTATAATTTTTTGAAAGCACATCTTTTTTAAAAACATCGTTATGTTTATGTAACTCTAGGTACAGAAGAATACATTCCATCCTTTATTAATTTAAATTATGCGATTAGACAACTGTTCACAAAATCAACTTATAATGACATAGGAAACAGCTTGCATAGAGGAAAAATGTATTCTCAATATTTTTTCATGCATTCTCACTTGAGGTGTACTTGAAACAATACTCTGTGGGAGGAAAGTTTAGATATATATTATCATTGTCTCTCAATTAATAAAGAATTTTATCATGGGAACATAGAATAAATGAACTAAATGTTAAACCAAACATATCACCTAGACAACTAAAACAGTGGCTATATATAACATCAAAGTAGAATATGAAAATCAGCAAAAATTACTATAAGCTGGCTAGACCATCTGCTTAAATCAATAATAATATTCAAACCTAAACTGCTCAAATCAGAGTTCTTTATAAAGACTGAGTGCAGTGCTGACTTAGTGCATCTGGACAGGAGATTCACCATGGATCAAGTCACTTCAGTAGATGCTCTGCCTGGTTATGGACAGGACACTGTAATTGTCACAGTTGCATCTAGTAAGATGGCTAAGGGCTCTAAGGAGAGATGTGGTGTCATCAGTATTCTTTATATATTCACAAATTAGAAAGAGTCATATGAGATTCCAGAGTGCCAGACAGTGAAATAAAAGAAAAGTACAAAATTGCCAGTCTGTTGTTTACTTATGTACAAGCCCATAAGGAAAATAATCCTCAGTTCATATTATATAGACTTTGGAAGTCTTACACCAAAGCAGTAAACTATAAATTATGTTCTAATTCTTTACCTTTGCAAGGTGAAAAACTCATATTCTGAAAATTATAACAATGATGAAAGAAATTGAAGACAACAGAAACAAATGGAAAGATAGTCCATGCTCATGGATTGGAAGAACAAATATTGCTAAATGTCCATACTATCCAAAGCAATCCATAGATTTATTATAATCCCTCTCAAAATGCCAACCACATTTTTCACAGAACTAGGACAAGTAATCTCAAAATTTGTATGGAAGCACAAAAGACCCCGAATAGCCAAAGCAATCTTGAGAAAGAATAAAACTGGAGGGTTTCACAGTCCCTGATTTCAAGATATACTACAAAGTTGCAGTAATAAACAAAACTAAACTATCAAAAGAGTACAGTAATAGCACAAAAATAGTCACATAGATCAAAGGAACACAACAGAGAGCCCAGGAATAAACCCAAGATTATATGGTCAATTAATCTTTGACAAAGCAGGAAAGAATATGCAATAGGAAAAAGTCCCTTCAACAAATGATGTCGGGAAAATTGGACACCTATATGCATAAGAATAAAACTAGACCACTTACTCAAATCATACACAAAAATAAACTCAAAATGAATTAAAGACCTAAATGCCAGACCTGAAACCATAAAAATCCTAGAAAAGAACACATAATTTCCCTGACATCGATCATAGCAACATTTTCCTAGATATTATTACACACTGTCAGAATGTAGAAAATAAAAAACACAAGAAACAACAAGTATTGGCAAGGATGTGGAGAAAAAAGGAACCTCCCTGCACTGTTGGTAGAATGCAACATGGTGTATCTGCTGTGGAAAACAGAATGGAGGTTCCTCAAAAAGTTAAAAATAGAATTACCATATAATCCAATAATTTCACTATTGGTATCAAAGAATAAAAAAAAGACTAATTCAATGAGATATATGCATCCCTATTTATATTGCAGCATTATTTACAATAACCAAATTATGGAATGAGCCCAAGTGTCCATACATAGATGAATGGATAAAGAAGATGTGGTATATATACACACAATGTAATTATTAAAAAAGAAAAAATCTTGCCATTTGCAACAACTCAGATGGAGCTAGAGTATAATGCTTAATGAAATAAGTCAGATAAAGACAAATACCATATGATTTTACTCATATGTGTAATTTAAGAAACAAACGAACAAACAAAAAGGGAGAAAACCAAAAACCAGACTCTTCACTACAGAGAAGAATCTGATGGCTATCAGAGGAGAGGTGCGGTGGGAGTGGGGGGTGAAATAGGTGATGGGGATTAAAGATTGTACTTATCATGATGAGCACTGAGAAAGGCTAGAATTATTGAATCACTATTATATTGCACACCTGAAACTAATATAACACTGCATGTTATCTATAACGGAATTAAAATTTTTAAAAATAAATCTTTTATCTTTGCTATTCATGTTCCTAATTCCACTTTCCAATCTGTCTTACAGCATTATTTTTCCCCCCAGTGCAGTTACTGGAGGATAGAGTTATAACAAACTTTCAGAATAGATCTCTCCCATTAAGTTCTACAACTATATTGGGTCAAACATAAGTATTTAATAACTAAATAAGAGCAATACAAGAAATATAAGGCGAAAATTACTCCAAATTCAGGGCCTGATTTAAAATTATCTTTACCATCAATATAATTTTTAATATTTTTTAATAGTTACTGTGCTGGATGACCTCTAAACCTTATACACACACCATGTCAACATTCATCAAGATTTTCCTCACATGTGATTCTAGCACACAGAGGAAGAAGCACAGGAATCTCAGGGTTGGAAGACCAAGAGTCCTAGGTCTTATGCATGTATTACCTTTACAACATTCCATTAAAAATAATTTATTCTCTGTTCTAATGTTGACCATTAATTAACTAGTTCATACACTATTTAATTTTACTCTAACTTCTACTTGTTAGATTCGTTCAAAAAAAGGTCTAATCCATGTTCTATGCAGCCACTTTTTCCAGCATTTGGCTTTCCCATTCTAGAAGAAGAAACAGAGAGTCATTGGGTATCCAAATTTTACTCTAAATAAAAGGTTGCAAATTAATGGTAAGAATCAGTAACAATACTCACTCTATCCTCTGGAAAAATAATAAAGAGACAAAATGAGTCCTCCAGAAATTTGTGACAGGTTCCCCAGTATTCACATACCCTGTTAATGCAGACAGGGTAAAATGGACTGCAAGGAGATCTGAAGGAAAAAGAAGCTAAATTCTGGTGTTTAGACAAGATCACTTTCTCAGAGTGCCTCCCAGGTTTTTGGACTAGAAGCATTTAAGCTAAATATCAGCTCAGTCTCCATAAAGACATCAGAGACAGCCTGGTAAGTTTACCAGAGGGCCCTGAAAGGCAAATGTCATATGCTTAAAGTGTATAGAGCCATTAAAAGTTAATCACGTGACTTTCACATGATAAAAAAAAGTAGAGGAATTAAACAGTGGGGGAAGGTTACTTGCTAACTCATGGCAAAACTGTCAAGATGAGTCATAGAAAAGTTATCCATAAAGATATTATAGTTTGGTAGTCTTGGGAAGGGAAGTTTTTCATCAAAAGCAGATCAAATGCTATATAACATAATTAAAGGAACTCATCAAATCAGACAAAAGGTCACTGGACATTCCTCATGACTTTCTGCAGCTAGCATCAGTAACACAATTGTGCCAGTTCTAGCAAGCTTTCCTCAGCATAAAATAGGTATGATTAACTCTAATCTTAGCCATATTATTTCCAGTAGACTGGGGCCATGAACTAACATCAGGGCTGAACTAGGACTGGAGAGTTGAGCATTACTATTAAAACTCAACATATATGGTATAAAGCTGATGCTCATTAGACTCAGACCTGCCCTACACCTGGGAGACAGATTCCACCAGGAAGGTAAAGAGATAAACAAAAAACACTGGAAGGATCCCCATAGACCACTGTTAAAGGAAAGGGAAACCCTAAAGAAAGAGCACGATTAAATGTCCCCTCGGGAACGGACATCTCATATTTCCTTTACCACCTACAAGATGTCAAATCAACACTATCCCTTTAATAATGAAATAACTAATGTCTCTTGTATATATTATAGAAGGATTTTTAAGTTTTAATAATAACAATATCTATCACAAGGTTTAATATTATCTGTTATAAATATAGCTGATATTTATTAAATGCTTACTACATAGTACGCTATGTTGTTATTTATTACATACAAAGGTTCATGATATTAGGATAATCTTGAATAATTCATTTCCTGAAATAAAACTCTTCTAGGCTTATAATTGTTAATGAGGGTGCCTGGATGGCTCAGTTGGTTAAGCATCTGCCTTCAGCTCAGGTCATGATCTCAGGAATCTGGGATGGAGTCCTGCATTGGCTTCCCTGCTCACTCAGCAAGAAATCTGCTTCTCTCTTTCCCTCTGTGGTTTCTCTCTCTCTCTCTCTCTCTCTTTCAAATAAATAAATAAAAATCTTTTTGATATATATATTTTTTATTTTATTTATGATAGTCACAGAGAGAGAGAGAGAGGCGGGCAGAGACACAGGCAGAGGGAGAAGCAGGCTCCATGCACCGGGAGCCCGACGTGGGACTCGATCCCAGGTCTCCAGGATCGCGCCCTGGGCCAAATGCAGGTGCCAAACTGCTGCGCCACCCAGGGATCCCAATAAAAATCTTTTTTAAAAAGTTAATAAAAAAATATCTGTGATCTAAAGGAATCAAATATCATGTAAATATTTGAGATTTACTTTTGTAATCTTTCCATTTTCCTCTCCAATTTACCAGTTAATATCATGAATGTTTCAAGTTATCTGAAAGTTTTGAACCATAAACCAAAGTATATCGAAGCTACGTAATTAAAAACTTCAGATTTGTAAGGAGCAGAGATCACATACACCAACACCACAGAATAGGCAACTCCATCTTGCTAAGGAAGAAAACAGAAGATCTGGAAAGCAGAGGTGTGCCATAGAGAATTAGAATAGGAAAATGGTAATGTGTCAATTTGCCATGACCAATATTTCAATTCCTTTGGGAGGGAAAAAAAAGCTTAATTTTGAAAATAATAGGAGAAAATAAATTTATACTTCTCAAAGGGTAATATGTATCATCAAAAATTACCATTAAGAGAGTGAAAAGGCAAGCCAAAAACCAGGAGAAAATGTTTGCAATACATAATCCTATGAAGGATTCATAACCAGAAGAATAGTTCTCAAAGTGTCATCAACAGATGGCTGAGGGTCCTCTGGACCCTCTCAAGGTGTCCACACAGTCAAGACAATTTTCATAATAACACTAAGATATTATTGGTCTCTTTCTACTGTGTTGACATTTGCACTGATGATATTTCACTTGTGTTGACATTTGCAAAAGCAATAATTGGCAAAACAACTGGTGCCTTAGGATGAATTAACTCTACGGTACCAAACTGTACTAAGTAATCCTTTTATTCTTCAATGATAGGCACTCACAATAAAACACATGCCAGTTTCATTTAAGAATGTCCTTGATGAAGCAGTAAAAATTATTAATTTTATTAAATCTCAACTCTTCAGATGTCTTTTTTACATTCTTTGTGATGAATTGGGAAGTATGCATAAAACATTTATGTTGCATAGCAAAGTATGGTAACTGTCTCAAGGAAAAGCGTTTGTGTAATTGTTTGGGTTGCAAGCTGAACTAGCCCCATTTTCATGGAACGCCCTTTTCATTTGAAAGAATAGCTGACAGACAAATTATGGTAATTCAGGCTTGGGTTTTTGGTAGGCATTTTCTTAGAAATGATTGAAATGAGCCTGCCACTTTAAAGAAAATAATTGACAGCATTATTTACTAATGACACAATTCAAGCTTAGAAGCAAAATTTCAAATTTTGGAAAACCAGTATCTGCCACCATGATAACAGCTTCCCAATACTTAAGACTTTTTAAATGAGACTGGTGGTAATATTACTGAGTGTGGGATGGGTTTTTTTAATACCAATAATAAAATATGCCAACATTGGGAAGATTTGAATAACTGAGTATAAATGACATATGCATGATGCTACAAAATCACACATGGGTAAAAGATCTATTCAAAGGACAAAATAGAGCAATGAATTTTAGGTAACAGGATATGAAAAATTCATTGATAAGGTTTCAGATTCCACATTACAACTAACCTTTACAAAATTGTCAAGTTTTGCTGTAATACCTAAGAATATCAATAATAATCTGAAAAGCCTCCTTTATCCAATATATCTGCAGCCACATTTTCTCATATACATTAAACGAAACAATTTATCACAACAGACTGATACAGAACACTTGAGATATTCGACATTGTTCTATTAAGCCATACATTAAAGTTGTATAAGCTATAAAATAATGCCATTCTTCTCACTAAATTTCTTGTTTTAGAAAATATAGCTATTTTTCTTAAAAAATACATTATTCACGTTAACAAATAATGAGTATATTATTGTTATTTTTTTAAAAATATATTTTAAATTTCTCACTCTCAATTTCAAATATATTGATAGCTATAAATTGCACAAACAAAATATCTTTGAATTCCTCAATAACTTTTTTTTTTTTTTAATAGAGGAAGGGCAGGGGGGCAGGGTGGGAAAGACAATCTAAGCAGGCTCCAAGCATGGAGCCTGATGTGGGTCTGGATCTCATGACCCTGAAACCATGATCTGAGGCAAAATCAAGAGCCTGATGTTTAATCAACTGAGCCATTCAGGTACTTCCCTCAATAACTTTTAATAGTGTAGAATCAGAAGACCAAAACTCTGAGTACAGCTATATTAGATTTCTATTGCTCTTGTAGCAAATTACCACAAATTTGATGGCTTAAAACAATACAGGTTTATTATCTAACAGTTCTGGGGGCTAAAAGTCTAAAATAGGTCTATGGCAACATTCCTTCTAAAGGTTTGAGGTAGGGGAAAATCTATTCCCTGCTTTTTTTAGCTTCTAGAGGCTTCTCACATTCCTTGTCTCTTGGCTGTATCACTCTGACCTTTGCTTCTGTCATTACATTTCCTTTTCTCTACACTCCTACCTCCCTTTTATAAGGACACTTGAAACTACATTGAGTAGTCTATATTACTTCTATATGCAATGGATATACAGCACCACTGTAATACTGAACCTAAGTAATGGCACAAAAGAGTACATTCCACAAACAGGCAAAACCAGGCTATGTTATTAAAAGTACGGATAGGGCAGCCCTGGTGGCTCAGAGGCCACCTTCAGCCCAGGGTGTGATCCTGGAGACCTGCGATCGAGTCCCACGTCGGGCTTCCGGCATGGAGCCTGCTTCTCCCTCTGCCTGTGTCTCTGCCTCTCTCTCTCTCTCTCTCTCTCTGATGAATAAATAAAATCTTAAAAAAAATAAAAAATCAAAGTACGGATAACGATTACCCTTAGGAAGAAAGGTACAGGTTTGATGGAGGAAAGATTAAAAGGGTCTTCTGGGAAACTGGTAATGCTCTGTTTCTTGATCTTCATGCCGAAAACAAAAGACTACCTACTTTGTGAACATTCTTCAAACTATATATAATTTGTTCATTTTTCTATGCTTGCCATTCTTCAATTTAAAAACAAACTATTTAAAAAAACCACAAAACACACACACATTTTTCCAGGGGTCTCTTAACTAAAACAATGAGCTGGGGTCACCATATCTGTCTTACAACAACAGAAATACAGATGATCAACATGGCACCAAAAATATAGTTCTAAAGAAAAATCTTCAAATTATATATAGCTCTAGTTGGAAGCTAGGTTCACATGTAGGAAAAAAATAGGCACAGAAGAAAAGTACCTTTAAAAGGGATTTATGATAGACTGCTTAAAACTATAGCATTAGGATCTATCTGTCTATTGAAAAACAGCTTCCCTTGTGATTTCAGCTCAGGTCATGATCTCATGGGTCCTAGGATTAAGTTTCCATGCTCAGCTGGGAGCCTGCTTGAGATTCTTTCCCTCCCTCTCCTTTTGCCCCTCCCCCCATTTTCACACTCTTTCTTTCTCTTTCTCAAGATAGCTTCCCATTTTCAGGTCCTTGTCACCTCTTGATCTTAAGACTACTTCCAAAGGAGCTATCAAGATACACATCGATTAAAGGAAACTTAAAAACAAAAAACAGCAATCTACCAAAACAGAACAAAAAACACATACACAAACACAGAGCTTAAAACTTCCTTGCTTTGTTAGACAGTCACTATAAGTATTGACAAAAGTCTCCATGCTGGAATAGTTAAAGATAGTAAAATCATTCATTTACAGAAATACTATAAAGGCAATCAAATTATTCTAAATGAAATAAAAATCCTGTATTCTTAAAAATATAATGTATTCAGAGAAGCATTTCAAGGTAGAAAGTTCATTTTTTGGCTGTGTGTGTGTTTGAGAGAGAGAGAGAGACTCTAATCACTTTTTAAGAAAGTAGTTTTTCCTTGAACAGTGTCTGGACCTCATCTACAGCCAGGGATCTTAAGAGCAACAAGCCTGCAGTTGCTAATTCAAAGTAAGAGGAGTCCCCAGGGGCAAGTATGTACTGTGTCTGATTTCCAATAATGTGTGTTATTTGTTTGGAGAAGTTCAAGCACTTACTAAACCATATGAAAACTATGGCTATAAACCACCATGAAAGTATTGCAGAACAGTGGCATGTACTAGATTCCTGTTCATTTAACTGTGAACTCCTCACCCCACAACATGTGTGCTAGAGTATTTTGGCACCAATCAGCAGGCTCAAATTTGCCATCTTGTCAAAGAAGTAAAAAATATAGTTTAGAATGACCTAACTGCAATATTCCAGTATTCCAGTATTCAGTATTCCAGTAAGTAGCAGTATTTTCTTCCTTGTGAACTTGGATAAATACCTGTGCAGTGTTTTCCCAACTTCATTCTCAATGAGATGGAATTGTAAAGCAAAATAAATTTACATTAAAGTGTTGTAATAGAAAAGATGTCATGTGATGGCGAACGCTCATCTAAGTTGGAAGTCACTGACTGTTCCATGTACAATGCTCCTGTTAGGCACATCTAATCTCATCATGACATTCAACTGGATAGGTCCTCCGTGCTGGAGGATATATTAAAGTCTAAGACATTTTCCTTCAAAGAGCTTGTAACCTGAGAGATAATAAAGAGAATATATTTTCCCAAAACCAATTGTTTAAAATAATATATCTAAAGTTTTAAATAGAGAATGGAGAGAATAAGATCTATATGAGTTTACAAGAAAATCAAACCCTTGGGGTATGACTTGTGGGAAAGAGGGAGACTAGTCCAGAAAGACTTCACTGGAAAAACCGACTTGCTTTATTAGGACATGCTTAGATCCTTGTGCTTCTGCCAGGTCAGAATTGCCTTTGCTCATTAGTTACAATACTGTAAGATTTCAATCTTCCTAATAAAGCAAACACTTAAATATTTGTTAAATACCAATAACAAAAAACTATAAAATGGCAATTTTGAAAAGATTAGGAAGCTACACCACAACTATTTACATTTTACATATTAACTCCTGAATATTTTGCCCACTACTAACATGCTTTAACAGTTTTTACACACTTGTAATGTTTGTAAAATTTTATTTCTTTTTTTTTTAAGATTTTATTTATTTATTCATAAGAGACAGAGAGAGAGAGGCAGAGACACAGGCAGAGAGAGAAGCAGGCTCCATGCAGGGAGCCCAATGTGGGACTTGATCCAGGGACTCCAGGATCACGCCCTGGGCTGAAGGCGGTGCTAAACCGCTGAGCCACTAGGGCTGTCCTGTTTGTAAAATTTTTGTCCTGTTTTTTAACATTTTCATTTGACATTGTATTGTAAATACTCTACAGTGCAGGATCATTACTTAATATTCATAAAGTTAGTGCATAATAGTTCCTGGATCAATAGTATACAGTTTATATAGTCATTTACCTGTTATTACACAGTTAAGGTTGTTTTTAATTATTTGATCTTATAAGCAATGTTGAAATAACTGTTTGGTCCTCAGAAAATACCCAGCTTCCCACTACCTCAGTACCAATGCAAAAGGCTCAGAGTAGCTTCCATCTCATTAGATAAGGCATCTGAGTTACTAAAGTGACCAGACAGAGCAGTATCCAAGATGTTCTCACTGGAATCCCTGACTCTAACTAGTGGATTAGCATTTTGTGGTCTTTTAAGCACTAGATTCTCCTTATTTTCTACCTCATCTCACCACTGAAAACAAGATTAAAAGCAGATACCTCTTAGTATTTGGAATCAAACATTTTTAATCTTTTAATTAATAATTATGAAAGCAGATCAATATCAAAGAGGCAAAGGACTACTGGCTGAATACTGCCAGAAAGGCTGTGGCTGTTGCTAATAGTTTTCTGGAGGAACATGCTATGTAATAGCCTAGCACACAAAGATGTCTCTGAAGAAATATAAAACTCCTAAAGAATATAAGTCACTAACTAAACTCACAGCCCGAATACCACGATAGGGAGCTAAACTGTTGATTTCAAAGTATTCTACGTACCTCAAATAAGCAAAATCTTAACAGCACAGAAACAGGGAACATTGATTTCTCAGTAGGCAGAGAAATCATCCACAAATCTATAATTTGTTGTATCAGAGGAGGAAAAAAAAAAAAGAAAAAAAAATTCCTTGGATACCAGCTCTACCCATATAATTAATGTAAGAAAAATTTGACTAATATCCTGAAGGCTCTGATGCCTTCAGTTCCTTGAGAACATCTGAAACTTCCTTATAGGCCTGCCTCATTTTATTGCACTTCACTTTATTTCGCTTATATTGTGTTTTTGGTAAATTGAAGGTTCAAGGCAGTAGAGGAAGTAACTTCAGATGTGGTGAAAATAGCAGAAGAACTAGAATTAGAAGTGAAGCCTGAAGACTGGACTGAATTGCTACCTCATGATAAAACTTAAACAAATGAGGAGTCATTTCTTATGGATGAATAAAGAAAGTGGGTTCCTGAGACGGAATCTACTCGTGGTGCAGATGCTGTGAAGACTGTTGAAATGACAACAAATGACTTAGTAGAACATTATATAAACTTAGTGGATAAAGCAGTGACAAGGTTGGAAAGAACTGATTTTTATCTTGAAAGAGGTTTCATTTTGGGCAAAATGTTATCAATTGGCATCATATGCTACACAGAAATCATTCCTGAAAAGAAAATCAATGCAGCAAACGTCATCATCTTATTTGTAAAACATTGCCACAGTCACCTCGACCTTCAGTAACCATCACCCTGATCAGTCCAGCAGCCATCATCAAGGCAAGAACCTCCACTGGCAAAAAGATTGCAACTCATTAAAAGCTCAGAGATGATGGTTAGCACTTTTTAGCAATAAAACATTTTTCAATTAAGGTATGTATATTGGTTTTTTAAGCATAATACTGCTGTACACTTAATAGACTACAGTAGAGTGTAAACATAACTTACATGCACTGGGGAAGCCAAAAAACTAATTTGACTTGCTTTATTGCGATGTTCGATTTATTGCCGTGGTCTGGAACCAAACCCACAATATTGCCAAGGCACGCCTATATTTTGTTCAAGAGAAAACCACAGGGATTGGGCCGATTTAGAGAATTGTTATTACCATTAGATGAGAGAATTCCCACATGAGATGTCAGCTAAAGGAACTAGGTTAGGATACAAATAGGCAACCTACTTAACTAGTATCCTTTCCCTTACCAAACAGAGTTTCCACTTTCTGAGCACATTATCACATTTACCTCTCCTACTGGGAACTGTTCTGGTCATAATGACTACTATTTTATATGCTAACAAAAAATGCTGAGTAAGAATCTCATAGAGGATAGGCATTTAAATGATGGCTCCATGAAACACAGCTTTGTGTTTACAGGTAGCACAGTTTACAGGTAGCAGAGCCTCGTAGGAAAAGAAGTTGGGGTTTGATGGCAGTTCACAGCCCAGACCCACTACCTCTAGATGATTAATTTGTCACAAGTTTATAAACCTCTCCATGCTTTACTTTTCCCATATGTAAAATGAGATAATACCTTTTTTTGCAAATATGCTACAAGAAATAAATGAGAATATATATGAGAATATATTTATATTTTTATTATATAATGTATTTATATTACACAGAATCAATAATGGGGCAGATTCTAGATATTTTTACACTGGATCATGCTTTCTCCAGTGTATAAAACTATCTCTCCATATTTATAATAGCTACCATCTTTTGAGTACATACTGTATAACACAGGTACTATGTTCAGCATTTTCCTTTGTGTGTGTTTGTGTGCACACAAATAAATTTGTTGCAAGGAATAAGTGAGAATATATATATGAGAATATAATCATATAATAATGAATATAATATATAAATATATAACAATAAATATATAAATGCACAGAATTTAGTATTTCACAGAATTAAATGCAATGCTAAGAGAAATGTCATTGAAAAGGGTTTTAGGCAGGAGAAATTTCAGAAACTTTTACATAGAAAATGACTTTCCCTTAAAGAAGGTCCTTTCAAGTAAGTGCCTAGGAAGGAAAGCCAAGGACAGGTATTTATTGTACTTTTAGACAAAGAAACTGAGGCCAACCAAAACGGGTTAAGAGAGATCTTGACTCAAGTCATATAAATTAACATTAATAGCAGTTAGAGAAAACAAAGTCAGGATTCCCTCCTCTGTGTCCGTTACTTGAGACAGCATTTCCTCCCTCCCTCTCTCTCTCTCTCATGCATTTCTGAAAGATAATTATCAGTATAACAAGGATAAATTCTCAAAAGTACACTCTTATGCTGAGCATGCAAAATGGGTAGCTATGCATGCAATTCTAAATCATACAACAGGAGCCTGCAAACACACTTGTGTATTTACCTCATCTCTTAAAGCACATGGCGACATTTTAGAATTCTAACTGTAGAAATCCTTATTATTAGAATAATTTCTGGGTGCCTCATGAAAATAGGTAGGCCACCTTGGTCATCAAAACTTCAAGGGGAAAATAGTTGCAAATTTCAATAATTTTCCTCCCTTGACCATTCAGGGTTCAGTGAAGTGTAATCTAGGGCATCCACTCCCACTCAAAACACTGTCTTTCCCTCTCCATTCATATTCACACACACACACACACACACACCTACACACTGCTCTATCCCTTTGGTTATGTTGCTAGGGAGTAACAAAACATCCCTGAGAAGAAGAAAACCTGGGGATTTCAAAATGTAATATAACAAGGCAGTCTGGCTTTTCTTTACAGTTCTTTCCATGCCTGTTTTTCCTATTCAATCTCTCTTTGACAAGAAAGCCACTCTTGCTAAGGAATTTAAAATATGAAAAGAAATATTCATGTTAATTTGAAAGACAAGTGATTTTGTTTTTTTTCTCAGAAATAGCTCCTTCCTCTCATCTTTCACTATTAGTACACAAGAGCAAATCTCAGACACAGCTCTGTTTGGCTAATACATTTTACTAATATGAAGATGTTATCTAGTGTGCTGAGGAACATAAACACAGATGCTGGGCAGTCTCTTTTGCTATCTGTGTAAAAACCAGAAGAAGTGGTAGTTTTAGAAGCTGTACCAATTCGATTCTAGAGAATATAATGATTGGTAAATACAAATACTTTTTGAAACAGTAGCCTCAGAAAGAAAATCTCTATACTAGACTACAAAGAAACATGGCATTTGTGGAAGCAATATTGTGGCTCTGGGGTTACCTCCGACTTTGATTCTGAATAGTACAATCAACCAGATCAACACCAATATGTTATAGTGTTTCAGTAGCAATGGCAGCTCAAAATAAACAAAAACAGGAAAAACTCTCAACAGATTATTTCCAGTATAGACCTACAAGAAAGGTCACAACTCTACTAGAGGAAAAGGCGTATACTTTGTGTTAGACAAACATGAGTCTGATTAACAGTACTGCTGACATTAAAGTAAGGGGTTGACATATGATAGCTATAGTATATATAAGAACCAATTCACTATATGACACATATAAATAGTCACGATTATTAGGGTGTCATTTTTATATTTTAAGAACAGAAAAAAAACAAGGAAGATGAATATAGGGAACACCTGTCCAGGATAGATTTGAATTTGAACTATTGCATTTTATTGCCCATGAATTCTAAAATCTGACTCACTCAAGTAACTGTACAGTGTTGGGGAAGAAATTACAGCCAAAATACCATTGGCCATTTTCCTTCCACAAAATGAAACACATTTGTAAAACTCTTTCTTCAATAAAAGTGGGGTTTTTTAAATATAAATTAATTATCAAGGACAGAATAACTTTGGAACAGAGAATAATAGTTCTAAATATCACCTTCCCCTCACCTCCAGAACTACAAAAGTAAATGTTTCATGACAGAAAAAAAATTTTTTAAACACAGATAAACAAAAAGGAAAATAAAAGCTATACAGAGACTAGAACAGTTAAACCAGGAAGTCTATAATCCTAGAGTTTTACTGTACATGATATAGATGATTTGTGTGTATCTATATTAATAAAAGTGAGATCCTATTGTATAAAAGTATTTTGCAATCTGCTTTCCCAATCAAGAAATAATTAACATATTTTAAATTGATAAAATATCCATCTCCACTAATTTAATGAATGATATCATATTATACGAATATATATTAATTTATTGAGCTAACACATCTGTACTGGCTTTTAATTTATTCCCAACTCCACTATGCAAAAGACAATACTATGTTGAACATACTATTACATCTGAACTGTATAATATATCCATAATTGTTTCCTTAAGTAAGATTTCCGAAGGTGGGATTGGATTGCAAGGTCAAAGGTAAACAAATTTTAAGAGATTTTTGAGGCATTCTGAAAGACTGACCACCAAGAAGAATATACCAATTGACACACACTCCAGCAACGTATCAGAATACCTGTTTGGGGAAATATTTCTCATAAATATTGAACATTATCATTTTACTTGCTTTTGGCAAGGTTAGAGGCAAGAAAATCCCATCCCATTAATATGCATGCCTTCTTATTACCTGAGTTATACATTTTTCTCATGTTATCCTTAGTCTTTTATTTTTCTTCTTTTCTGATTGCCTAAAATACAATATCTGCCAATCTCCCCAGTAGGTTATGCCTTCTTCTTACTGGTTGGAAACAATGTGTTATTATTGTAATATAGATATTATAAAAATTATTGTATCTATATTGTAATATAGATACTACAAAAAAGATATTAACCTTTTGGAATACTTGTTAGTTACTTTTGTAATAAGTTCACATTCTATTTCTTTATTAGTTCTTTTTAGGTATGTTACAAAACATTTTATGCAGCCAAATGATTAACCTTTTCCTTAAAGATTTCACTCAGTGTCATCCTTAATATGCTGACTTATTTTCAGATTACAGAAATATTTGCTAATATTTTTACTAGTTCTTCTATAATTTCTTTCTTTTTAAAAATTTGAACATGTGGGTAGGGGGATAGGGTAATTGGATAATGGACATTAAGGAGGGCACTTGATGTAATGAGCACTGGGTGTTATATGCAACTGATGAATCACTAAATTATATCCCTGAAACTAATAATACACCATATGTTACCTAGCTTAAATTTAAGTAAAATCTAAAACAAAAATTTAAATACATTAAAATGTAAACATGCATTTGATCTAGAATTTATTTTGATATATGAAAACATCCTTTTATCCAAATTAGCAGGTGGTACAGGCTACGGGAATTGTAATGCCACCTTTATCGTACACCGAATTCTTACATACTTGGAACTACTTATAGATTTTATGTTCTCTTCCTTTAATCTATCAGTGTATTTCAGTGTGATAAGGGTATCAGTTAAATTATTTTTGGTTTATAATAACATTTCTATACTTGATAGGAAAAGACCACATTCAATTTGCTTTTTCATATTTTTTTGGCAAATACTGTCCATTTTTGTCAGCAAATAAATTTTAGAATTATTTAGTTAAGATAACCCACCACCACTAAATTCACTTTATAATTATTGCAATTAGATAATTTTGGAAAAATTCATTCAGTATGAAATATTCCCACCTAACATGCTGTATGTATTTGTACACAATAAAGCCTCTTTTAAATTGTTCTGTGACATGTTCTTCACATTAGGCCTACATATAACTTATTAAGTATACTTATAGAGATTTTATAGTCCAATAATGAACAGGGCATTTTTTTGCAATATATTTTCTATGAAAGTATTGCTAATACAAGAAGCTGATTTGTTTTCTAAGTGAACCATATAACTAAAGTCTTATTGGTCCTAATTATTTTTTAGTTGATTTTCTGGAGGTTATCAAACCACACAGTAATAATCTTTGAACAATGGTTGCATTTATTATTTCTTTCTTTTACTATATTTGATAGAACTTCTAAAGCACTAGTAAGAAGCATCTATGCCACATTTTTTATGTAAATGCAAATAAATGTTTTTAGTGTTCTACTATTAAATCTATGGTGGTTGCTAAATTTCAGATAGATGCTCTTTATCATATTATTGAAATATTATATATGAGTTTTAGTAAGTTTCTTTAAAAATCAGGAATGCAGGCTGGATGTGCAATGTAATTTTTTTGAATACACAAAGATGATCTTCATAACTTTCACCTAGTAATGTAATCAATTAGATGAAGAGATTTTTACTTATTTTTTTTTGTTTTTTTTTTTTGTTTTTTTTTGTTTGTTTGTTTGTTTTGAGATTTTTAAATATCAAACCATCCTTGCATCTCTAGAATGAGTCCTTCATAGTTGTGGAAAATTATTTTCTTAAAAACTTAGGAATTGACTGGCTAAAATTTATTTATTGTTTCATCATTTGCTCTATTGTGCTACTTCTGTCTGGCTTTAGTATCAAGGTGAAGCTAGATGAAATGACCTATTTTTCTGTAGGCCTATGGTCTCACCAAGCAGTATAAATGGCAGTGAAAAAACAGAGAGATACCAGATAGCCAGGAAGCAATAAGGACTATAGGGAATAAAGCTGCAAAGAGGGCAGACCTTTTCAAGGTGAGTTGAGGCTCCGCAGCCGTCCCTGGAGGCATCTGCCAAACATAGGCATAGTAACAGACTGAGAATCTGGGTTAGGGGCAAGCAGAGAGTAATTACTGGGGTGAAAAAAAAATCACTGAATTTTTGTTGCTTCCATGGGGATGGAGTGCCAAAAGTGGAGATCTGAAGGCTGGTTTTTGCCTCAAGACATTTTCTGAATTCTAAAGCTAAACAGGTGAGGGTCTAAGTCATGACCTTTGAAAACTAAGATTCCCCACAGTCTTACAGTGTTTCACAGAAAAAGACTCACAAGTGGGAGGATTCACGAGAATCTCAGGTGGAAGCTGAAGATCTTGAAGGGGTGGGGAACTGAAATTGACAATCTCCAACCACTTTTTTCCTGTCGGCAATGGCTGATCTGGCTAATCCTCCTTCTCAAAACATTTGCCAAATTCTAAATTTTAAAAAGGCAGGAGGATGAAAAGCTAAGGTTTCTCTGAAACATGGCAAATTGCATAGTCCTCTTGGTTCTGAAAAGATGACGATGTGCCAGGCTCTCATTAAAAGCTCTGAAGAATTATATCCTAGCCACAGAAGCAAACGAAAGGTACATTGCATCTGCAACCTAAACTGGACCCAGATTAGCCCATGATGAGATTAAGGTGATGAGGCTCACTCCATAACACACCTGCCCATACTAACTACTTAGAAAGGAAGGGATACATCAATTCTGGTGGGAGATGTTACCACCTGGAACCTCTATGTGTTTAAATGCAATGTCTAACATCAACTAAAAAATAGAAGAGATAGGATCATGTGTGACTTATAACTAAGAAAAAAAAATCAGAAACAATTCCACCTATGTGTAGATGAACTACACATTACCATTAGTAAAAAACAACTTTAAAATGACTAATATGCTCAAGAAAATAGAGAAAATATAGATAAACCAGATAAAAAGATGGAGAATTTCACCAGAGAATTTGATGTTAAAAAAATTAAAAGGATATTTAGGACTAAAAGATACACACTTGATATCCTAACTCCTAAGTTTTTCTTCTGTTTCTACCATGGCATCCACTATGTGTTTGCACTAATTACTTTAGGTGAAGTTAGGAGGAACAGAAATAGACATAATATTAGGGACCATTGTCAAACAGAATCTAAAAGGCAATGAAAAAATGATGGAGAGGTCTCTAGAGTTCATCTAGGGTTGATAATTATAGGACGAGCTTTTATATCCTAAAGAGCTAACCAGGTAGTTAAAGCACAAACATCTTTCACCAAACTAGATTTTAAGAAAACATTTTTCTACATGATGGGCAATGTAAGAGCAATTGTCACTTACAGGAAGGTGTGTGAATACAGCAAAAGTGCTTCGTAGAAAGGCAATGAGGTCTACTAGGTAATCACTGGCTTTGTTGCCCAAATCTCCAGTCATCCAATCATAGTCAGCCAGCTGTAGAAACTGGTCAATCTTTTGGTTTAAGTTGGTATAAATCTCTTCTTCAGCCGCATGTCTGGCATCCTGTGAAATACAGAATTTAAAAAAACATTGAGACTCCAGTATTATCAGAAATTTCTACTTGGAGACATCTCACATATCCACTAAGTAACAGAATTGGAAATATCAAGTAATATCACAGTCTCCATTAATTTTTCTTTTTCAAAAGCAGAGTAGAGTCTTTTCTATTCTGTGTCTGCAAGATAAGCTATTGTTCTGCTTCACCAAATAGAGAATCTGTCTTTATTGCCCTCAACTATCTGCATCTTTTTTCACTTTCCTACACTTGTTCAAAACTATACTCACTTTCAGGGTCTTATTCCTGTTCACTTCTTCTAGGACTCCAAGAACCTCCCTTCCTATAATAATAACATCTCTATATCCCCTAGTCCCCTCACTTTGCTTGAAATAAGTATCCTGAAGTTTCAGTTTCATGCCCTAAATACTCCCATTAGTTACTAACCTACCTCTCCAATGTCTTTGTCATCAAGCTTCTTCAAAGATTGGTATATGCTGCTGTTCCCTGATTCTAAGGAACATCAGATCTGAAAAATGCTAACACAATGGCACAAGAGTTCCTCCATCAAATAAATTTGAGAAATGCTGTTTAGGAGATTCATGATGAAGACTAGCAGGCAGAAGGCTGTAAGAAGGATTATAGGACTAATGTTCCAAGAAAAACATTTTCAGGACAAACAGGTCTATTTGAACCAGAACAATCAGGATTCAAATGCTAACAATCTGTCAGCACGGTTTGGTCCGCAGTAACTTCATGACTTCATGCTATAACATGCAATATTCATTTTTCAGTCTGATCTTACTTGATCTCTGTTAAACATTCTCTCCTGTAACTCTAGTCTCCATTGACTTTTACAACATGGTTTTCTCCTGGTTTTACTTGTACTTTGCTGGCCTCTAAACCTCTCAATTTCACCAGGTGATTACATCATTCCTAGAGCTCACACTATCCAAATCTACTCTTGTTAAAGACCTGTATATCTCTATTTTCTGTATCTATTTATTATTTTTCTTAGAGAGTGAGAACCTGAGCAGCGGAGGGGCAGAGGAAAAGAGAGAGAGAGAGAGAGAGAATCTTAAGCAGCTTCCACAATCAGCAGAGTCCAACTCGGAGCTCGATCTCACAACCCTGAGATGATGACCTGAACCAAAATCAAAAGTCAGATGCTTAACTGATTAAGCCACCCAGACTCCCCTAAGACCCCTATATCTGATTGCTTCCTGGGCATTATGACCCATAGAAACTTTTTTTAAAATATTTATTTATTAATGAGAGACACACAGAGAGAGAGGCAGAGACACAGGCAGAAGGACAAACAGTTTCCTCTCAGGGGGCCCAATGTGGGACTCCATCCTGGACCCTGGGATCGCACCCTGAGCCAAAAGCAGACGCTCAACCGCTGAGCCCCTCAGGCATCCCTGACCTATAAAAACTTTAAACACAGAGTCCAAGGCTAGATGGATCATAATCACCACTCTTCACTCTAATTCAGTCCAAGGCAGAAATCTACACAGGATATTGAATTCCATTCCTTCCTTCATAGTCAGTCACTGTGTCCTATAAATTCTAACTTCTAAATTTCTAACTCATACCTTCATCTCCACTTTCATCATTTTAGTGGCTGCATAATTTGGCAATGTATTATTATTATTATTTTAATTACAGGCACTGACTCTATTTATATGAACAATGTTTCAATGAGCATTTCTGGGGTTACATATTTACACACTTGTATGATAATCTAATACTGTCCTGGAATTCCCATTTTACTAAGAGTTTTCTTTTCATTAATAAATATTATTCTTTAGAAATTTAGGCTTAAAGAAAAATTGAGCAGAAAGCACAGAGCATTCACATATATACTGCCTCACATATTCCCCTCCCGCTGTTTCCCTTAACAAAACAACTTCATTAGTGTGGTACTTTTGTTACAATTGATGAACCAGTACTGATATTTTATTATTGACTAAAATCCATAGTTTGCATTAAGGTTTGGTCTTAGTGTGGTATAGTTAGTTCTATGGGTACTGACAAATGGATTATGTCATATATTCACCATTATCACCAGTATCATAAGGAATAGTTTCCCTGTCTTAAAAATCCACTCAGTTCTATCTATTCATTCCTCCTTTTTCATCCATTGAATCCTGGCAATGACTGACCCTTTTACTTTCTCTATAACTTTGCCTTTTCCAGAATGTCATGTATTTGGAATCTTACAGTATCTAGCCTTTCAGACTTACTTCTTTTCCTTAGCATTTAAGCTTCCTCCATGTCTTTTCATAACTTGGTGGTCCATTCCTTTTCATCACTGAGTAATGCTCCATTGTTTGAATGTTTAAATTTGTTTATCCATTCACTTATATGAGGACATCCTGGTAGCTTCCAAATTTGACCATTTACAAATAAAACTGCTCTAGACATATATGTGTAAGGTTTCGTGTGGTGTAAGTTTTCAACTCACTTGGATAATAACAAGGAGCATGACTAGCAGATTGCATGGTAAGACTATCTATGTTTAGACTTGAAGGAAACTGATAAACTGATTACCATTTTGCATTAGCACCAGCAATGAATGAGAGTTGTAGCTGCTCTAGCATTTTGTATTGTTAGTGTTTTGGATTTTAGCCATTGTAATAGTTGTGTAGTAGTATCTCATGGTAGTTTTAACATATAATTCTCTCCCCACTGCTTAGTGAGGTGTCTGTTCAGATCTTTTGCTTGTTTTTAAATTGGGTTTTGTTTGTTTTCTATTGTTGTGTTTTGCCAGTTCTTTGTATATTTTGGATATGTCTTTATTAGATATGTTTTGCAAATATTTTTCCCCTACCTATGGCTTTTCTTTTCATTCTCTTCACAATGTCCTTCCTAGAGAACAAGCTTTTCACTTTGATAAAGTCCAACTTAGCAATATTTCCCTTGATGGATCAGGTTTTTGGTGTCGCATCCAAAAAGTTATAGCCATACCCAAGGTAACTGAGATTTTCCCTTTTTGCTATATTCTGTTAAGTTCTATAGTTTTGTGTTTTAGATGTAAGTCTGTTGATTCATTTTGAATTTTTTGTGAAAACTGTAAGATCCGTAATAAAAGTGTAATAAGTGTAATAAGCTGTCTAGATTATTTCTTTCTTTTTTGCATGTGGATGTCCAGTTGTCCCAACACCATTTATTAAAAATACTTTTCTTTCTCCATTAAATGACTTTACTCTCTATCAACATTCAGTTGACTATCTTAGTGTGGATCTATTTCTGGACCCTCTATTCTGTTCCTTTGATATATTATCTATTCTTTTGTGAGTAGCATACTGACTTCATTACTGTAGCTTTATAGTAAGGCTTGAAGTCAGAAACTGTCAGGCCTCCAACACTGTGCTGGCTATTCCGGGTGCTTTGCCTCTCCATATATCTTTTAGAATCAATTTGTCAATATTCACAAAATGACCTGCTGGGATCTTGGTTGAAATTGCATTGAATTTATAAAATCACTTGAGAAGAACTTGATAAAATTTTAAGACTTCCTATAAATGAATACAGAACATATTTCCATTTATTTAGGTCTTTCATCTTGGATTTCTTTTCATCAGAATTTTATAAATTTCCTCATGTAGGTCTTGTTTATTTCCTAATTTATACCTATTTCTCTCTTTTTTGATGTTAACGTAAATGGCACTGTATTTTTAATTGCAAATTGATGGTTTCCTTTGATGTGCTGGTATATAGGAAAGCAAATGACTTCTGTATATTAACCTTGTATCTTGAGCCTTGCTATATGTACTTATTACTTCCAGTAGTTTTTTTGTTAACTTTTTAATATTTTCTACTTATACACAATCATGTCATCTATAAACAAACTTAAACCTTCCCAATCTGTAAATATTTTCTTTCCCATCTTATTGGATGTTGAATAGGAGTGGTAGAAGCAACATCCTTGTTCTTTTCCTGATTTTAGGAAGAAAAAAATCTAGTTTCGCATCATCATGTATGATGTTAGCTGCAGGGCTTTCATATTTTTTTCTTTGTCAAGTTTAGAAAGTTCTCCCTCTATTCTAGGTTGGCTGGGAGCACCTATTGTTCTTTAGCCCACTGAATGTGATGCAACACATTGATTTCTGAATGTTAAGTGAGTCCTGCAGACCAAGAAAAAATCCCAGGGTCATAGGTTATAATTCTCTAATGCATTGTTGGGTTAGGTTAGTGTTTTGTTTAGAATTTTTATCTATGTTCATGAAAGATACTAGTCTGTAGATTTTCTTTCCTGTAATGTCTGGTTGGTATTACAGTAATGTTGGCCTCATACAAGGAGTTAGGAAGTTTTCCAAGTGGTGTAATGTCTTCCTTAAATATATAGAAGAATCTTTCTTCAGTTTTATTCAGATACAACTGACAAAATTGTTAGATATTTAAAGTATACAACACAATGATTAGATATACACTGTAAATGAACTCCCTACATCAAATTAATTAACACACACAACACCATGTTTTTGTTTGTTTGTTTGTTTGTTTTTAGTGAGAACATTTAAGCTCTACTCTCTTACCAATTTCGTTTATATAATACAGTGTTAGCAACTATAGTCACCATGTTACATATTAGATCCTCAGACCCATTCTTCTTACAGAAGTAAGAAGTGTTTATACACTTTGACCAATCTCTCCATGTTTCCCCTCACCTCTCAGGTCCTGGCACCAACTTTTCTACTGTTTCTTAGCTCAATTTTTTTCTTACATTCCACATATAAGTGATACCATGCAGTTTTGTCACTCTCTGTCTGGCATATTTCATTTAGCAGAATGCTTCATAGGTTTATCCATGTTGTTGCAAATGATAGGATTTCCTTCCCTTTAAGGCTGGATAACATTCCATTGTGTATATGATGTGTGTGTCTATGTGTGTCTATGTGTTTGTGTATGTCTGCGTATATAATTTCTTTCCCCATTCATACACTGATGGACAATTAGATTATTTCCATATCTTGGCTATTGTGAATAATGTTGGAATGAATGCAAAAGTATAGATAAGTCTTCAAGATGATAATTTCAACTTCTTTGGACATATGCCCAGAAGTGGGATTGCTGGATGATCTGATCTCTCTATTTTTACTTTCTTGAGGAATCTCCAAACTATCTTCCACAGAGGTTGTACCAGTTGACATGCCCACCAAGAGTGTACAAGAGTTCCTTTTCCTCCATATTCTTGTGCTCCATCTTTTGTCCTTTTGATGATAGCCATTAGTCATTCTAGAAAGTGTGAGGTGATATTTCACTATAGTTTTGATTTGCACTTCCTTGATGGTTAGTGATGCTGAACACCTTTGCACATTTCTGTTGGCTATTTGTATGTCTTCTTTGGAAAAATATCTATTCATATCCTTTGCTCATTTTTACTTGGGTTATTTGGGTTTTTAGCTATTGATTTGTAGGAGTTCCTTGAATCACTTGGATATTAAACCCCTATTGGATATGTAGCTTGCAAATATTTTCTCACATTCCATCAGTTTTCTTTTCATTTTGTTGATGGTTTCCTTTGCTGTGCAGAAGATTTATAATTTGATATAGTCCCATTTGTTCAATTTTGTTTTGTTGCCTTTGCTTTCATGTCAAAGACACACACACAAAAAAAACCCCATCAATTTTAAGACTAACAGCTTACCCACTATGTTTTCTTCTAGAAGTTTTATTGTTTCAGTCTTATGTTCAAGTCTTTATTTTGAGTTTATTTTGGTGGATGGTGTAAGATAGAGTTCCAATTTCTTTTGTATGTGGCTGTGTAGTTTTTCCAACACAATTCTTCTCGTTTTGAGCATTTTTCAATCCTTTGCTGTAAACTAATTGAGCATATAAGTATACTTCTCGGCTCTCTGTTCTATTCCATTGATCCATGTGTCTGTTTTAATATCAATACCATACTATTCTGATTATTGTAGGTTTGTAATAAAATTTGACATCAGCAAGCATGACACCTCCAGCTTTGTTCTTCTTTCTCAAGATTATTTTGTTTTTTCAGAGTCTTTTGTAGTTCCAATTTTCAATACCAGTATTTTAATAGAGATTTCACTGAATCTGTAGATTACTTTGAGTAGTATGGACATTTTAACAATACTCTTTCAAACCATTTGAAATTCTTTCAAAACCATGAACAAGGTCTATCTTTCCATTTATTTGTGTCTTCTACAACATTTTCAACTGGACTTGATGTTTTCTGTCTTAGAAGGCTACTAATTATTGATTCAATTTCTTCAATAGATACAAGGTATTCAGATTATCTATTTCTTCTTGTGAGTTTTGGTAAACCATGCCTTTCAATGAATTGATTCATTTCATGTAGGTTATCGAACTGTGAGTATAGAGTTGTTCATAATATTCCTTTACTCTTTTAATGTCCATAGAATCCAGGGATCCCTGGGTGGCGCAGCGGTTTGGTGCCTGCCTTTGGCCCAGGGCACGATCCTGGAGATCCAGGATCGAATCCCACATCGGGCTCCTGGTGGATGGAGCCTGCTTCTGTCTCTGCCTCTCTCTCTCTCTCTCTCTGTGACTATCATAAAAAAAAAAAAAAAAAAAAGTCCATAGAATCTGTAGTGATTGCCCCTCTTTCACTTATGACAGTAATAATTTGAGCCTTCCTTCTTTTATTCTTGGTTAGCTTGGCTCAAGGTTTATCCATTTTATTGATCGTACTGAGAACCAGCCTTTGGTTTTGTTAATTTTTCGCTTTTGATTTTCTTTCTTTTTTTTTTTCGCTTTTGATTTTCTATACAAAAACCATTTCAGCTCTAATTTTTTTTCTTTCCTTCTGATCACTGTAGATTTAATTTGCTCTTCCTTTTCTAGTTTCTTAGGATAGAAGCAAAGATTATTGATTTTAGAAATTTCTTATCTAATATATGCAATTAATGCTATAAATTCCCTTCCAAGCAATGCTTTTGGTGATATCACAAATTTCAATAAATTGAATTTTATTTTCATTTAGTTTGATATACTTGTTAATTTCTCTTTGAGACTTTTTCTTTGACCCACATATTACTTTTAGTGTGCTGGTTAATATCCAAATATTTGGGGATTTTAAAGCTATCTTTCTGTTATTTATTTCTACAGTTAAATTCCATGTGGCCAAGAGCAGGTTTTGTAAGATTTCTATTATTTAAAATTTGTTAAGATTTTAACAATTTTGTGTTTATTAGCCAGAACGTGGTCTGTTTTGATGAATGCTCTTATGAGCTTGATAAGAATTCCACTATTGTTGGATGAACTATTCTGCAAATGTCAATTTGGTCCAGTTGACTGATAGTACCATTCAGTTCAACTACATCCTCCTGAATCTGTCAATTTCTGCCCCCAGGATCTGTCAATTACTGATAGATGGGTTTACCAAGATATTTTAGCAGGAAGAGATGATGCCTTATATAAAATACCATTTTAGTATCTTTTAAATACTCATGTATTTTTTCTTATTTGATCTATTACAGAAGTGGACAATTTAAAATAGTTTTCTTTTTCTTTAAGCAGTTTCCTAATACTAATCATTCCCATATTCTTAATATTAATTTCTACTTTCTGTGTCCTTCTAGATTATGTTTGATAGACTATTATTTATGGTTTTTACATCAATATTTACATTTAATGGTTCAGATTATTGTTTGTGGTTTCTCTGTGTTTGGAATCATTATTACGTTTATTTTTAAAAATGAAGTTAGTTTCCTTTTTTTTCTCTACAATCTGGAATAGTTTAAATAATACAGAAATTATCTGTTTCATGAAGGCTTAAATGAATTCACTGATAAAATCATATGGATCGGGATGCCTGGGTGGCTCAGTGGTTGAGCATCTGCCTTTGGCTCAAGGCATAATTCCAGAGTCCCGGGATCGAGTCTCACGCTGGGCTCCCTGCATGGAGCCTGCTTTTCCCTCTGCCTGTCTCTCTCACTCTCTCTGTATCTTTCATGAATAAATAAATAAAATTTTAAAAAATCATATGAATCTTGTTCAAATTTAAGAAGTCTTTAGTAACTTTTTAATTTCTTTCATAGTTATTAGTCAATTTTCCAGATCTTCTTGAATTAATTTTTATCATAAATTTTCCAATATATCCTCAAATTTATTAGTATAGTTACACAAAGTTTTCTAAGTACTTAATTTCCTCTGATAATGAATTTCAAGTGATTGTGATTTATTTACTCCTTCCTTTCTTCTTTCTCTTCTTTCCTTCCTTCCTTCCACCCTTCTTTCAATCCTTTCTTCTTTTTAATTAGGCAAGGTAAAATGATTTTTTTTTAAGATCTTATTTATTCACGAGAGACACATGAGAGAGAGAGAGAGAAAGAGAGAGACAGGCAGTGGGAGAAGCAGGCTCCATGCAGGGAGCCTGATGTGGGACTTGATCCTGGAACTCAGGGATCATGCCCTGGGCCAAAGGCAGGCACTAAACTGCTGCACCACCTGGGCATCCCTTTCTAAAATGATTTTTTTAATGCAACATATACAGAGAAAGACAAATATCGTATTATTTCACTCATATATGAAATCTAAGAAACAAAACAGATGAACATAGAGGAAGGGAAGGAAAAATTAAATAATATGAAAACAGAGAGGGAGGCAAACCCTAAGAGTCTCTTAACTATAGGAAACAGAGGGTTGCTAGAGAGGAGGTGGATGGAAGGATGGCATAACTGGGTGATGGGCATTAAGGAAGGCACTTCAAATAATGAGCACGGAGTGTTGTAGACAACTGATGAATCACTAAATTCTATCTCTGAAATAGTACAGCGTATGTTAACTAAATTGAATTTAAATAAAAAATTTAATTAAGAAATGCAACATATCCTTGCGTGAAGTCTCTCAAAGACTTCAGTAGGGTAAAATCCTAATTATCTATCAATACAAAGTGTTGACATTTAATTACTTTTCTATCTCACTGTGCCCCTTATTCTACTCTGAATATGTCTGGTTTTATTTTATTCTTTCATCTTTCTACATGAAGTTGCTTCTCCTAAAAATGCCTCTTACTCCATCATCTTCAGCTTCCCTCCATCTGGACACTTCCTGCTGGTCCCAGACCCATCTCCTATTGTGCCTTTTCTGGGAAGTCCTCCCTGAAGGTCTCAAAGCTGAGATAAGCATTGTCATCCTCTGTGGCTTTCTCCACGTCTTCTAGACCTACATATGTTGATTTCCCTTGGAGGCTCTCTCATCTTTTCTCTATCTATATTCAATTTCCAGAAGAAAGCCAGCCCCATGGCATTATATGCTATCTTTATATGAATGAGTTCTAAATTTTTATGTCCAGCTATGACTTTGTCTTGTCAATTTAATATCTCTATGCAGATGACTACTAAATATCGGAAGCTTAATATGTCCAAAATGGAAGTCTTGACTCCACTGCCTCTCCTCAAGTCTGTTATTCTCTCAATGTTCTCCATTTCACAGAATAGCTCCACTATTCATCCAGTTTGCTCAGTTCAAAAATCTTGGAATTATCCTTGCCCCCACTCTCTCTCTTATAACCTCATCCCTAATTTAGCAGTAAAACTTGCCAACTTCACCTTCAAAAATATTTCTTACCACTGTCATCATCCTATCACAGTCATCCAAAAAGCATTATCTCTTACCTAGAGTACTGCAATAAAGTCCAAATTAACAACGCCTCTTCTTCCACCCTCACTGACCTACAGCATATGTTTTCCACACAGCAACCAGGGTACCCATTAATATATAAATCAGATTGTCACCACCACTTGTATTTCTAATGGCCTCCCATTTCAATTCAGAATAAAAACCAAAGTATTAACTGTGGCCTACAAATCCAGAAAATATCATATTCCTGACTATCTCATTTCTTACCACTTCTACCTCCAATGATAGATACATCACTGCCAAACTGAACCTCCTGTTTTTCCTTGAACATACCAATATCTACTATTGTATTGGTACCTCTGAATGGAATGTTTATCTATCAGAAATCCAAATTATGTTATTCCTCATTTCATTCAGGTCATTTATTTTTCTTCTTAGTTCTTGTCATTACCTGAGATTAAATGAGATATTTTTGTTTGTTTATCATCTATCATCCACAGAACAATATAAACTCTGTAAAGTCAGGAGACTTGTTTATTCAGTTCATACCCATAAATTGCCTGGTATGTAGTAGATGCTTCATACAAATTTGTAGAATTGTCGAGGGATTGAATGTATTTATTGTAATATTCTAGTACTTTTCACAAAGGTCTCTATAAAAGTTACAGTGCCTGTCCTCCCTATAGGTATAAATTCTAAATCCAAGGAATAAGTATGTTTTCTCTCTCTACCCAAGAACCTATGAGATTGTTGCATAGTAGGTACACAAACAGTATTTGTGAGGGAGCAGGTTAATAAATAACCTCATCCTATTTTGTAAGAGTAAGGAAATTCTTATGAACAAGGAAAGCTAATAATGCCAGCTTCATT
This sequence comes from Canis aureus, assembly GCF_053574225.1. Classification (NCBI taxonomy): domain Eukaryota; kingdom Metazoa; phylum Chordata; class Mammalia; order Carnivora; family Canidae; genus Canis; species Canis aureus. The sequence goes on from NC_135622.1 coordinate 14,380,602, forward strand.
ATGTCACATAATGAAGAAACAAGAGGCAGTTCTGCAGGAAAATACCTTGAAGACCTTCTGATTATTTTTGCCCCTTTTTCAGCATAAAGGTTTCCATCTGCAAAGGAAAGTTTTCTGGAAACAGTAGCTTAGGAAAATACACAACATGTAGCTGTTATAATTGCCATGTTTATACTGAGTTCTGGGGTAGTTGGTCTGAAACAGTCCTGGTAAAAATAAACTTTCAATGTGTTTTAAGCAATCAGTGTTTCCAATAAGCACTTGTCAACATGACCTTTAGTGGTCTCCAGAACTTCTCCTTTACTAAGTATTTAACTGGCTGCTCAACTCCTATGGCTTCCTGTCTGCCTTTAATTTTCCCTCAGCAATTTTAATGCTGGAGGAACAACAAATTACACAAGCCATCCTTAGGGAGGATTTCTGACCATAATTTGAAAAGCCCTTGAAATAAGAAAATTGCGGTGGGTTAAGGGAAGAGTAGCAATACATACTATATATATTCCCCATATGAGACAAGTATAAATGAACCTCACATTTTAACTCCCTAACTCCCTCTTCTCTGGTGAACATTAAACCATAGCCCTGCCCACATGTGCTTTCCTGGAGAAGTTTTGGCTTCCATAGCAAATCAAGCAGAAATATTTTTGACAAAATTATTGCCTGTGCTCCACAAAACTGCTAAGATTTTATAGGAATTATAATTCCTATTACTGTCTAAGGTAATGCTAAAGTTCTTAAAGCTCTTATCATGCTCATTCATGGATCTTCTTTAGTAGACAAATCTTTTCTTCACTATAAGAGTTTCAATATTAATGGAATGAGACACTATTAGAAATTTTCAACTAATGGTACCAATATAACATAATGTTTAATAAATTTTTTTTAGGTAATTTAAACAAATAATCCATGGTGACATCATGAATGTGTAACTCATCTAGCAGCTGACCTAATCACATATGTACATAAAGAATATTTGTGAACATCTCATTTTTTCAGCTTTATTGAGGTATATTGAAAATAAAATTATATTTAAAATGTGCATTTTGGTGATTTATATACATATACACACACACACACACACACACACTATGAAAGGATTCTCATCACCTAGGTATTAAAATTCATTACCTTGCACATTTACATTTTTTATGAGAACACTTAAGTTATATTCTCTTAGAAAATTGCAATTATACAATACAGTATTATCAACTATAGCTACCATGTTTTACATTAGATCCTCAAATCTTACTCATTGTATAGCTGAAAGTTTGTACCCCTTTACCAATTTCTATTTTCCCCACCCTCCAGACCCTGGCAACCACTCTCCTCTCTGTTTCTTGACTTTTTTTTTTTTAAAGATTCCACATACAAATGATATCATGCAGCATTTGTCCTCTATCTGGTTTATTTCACATAATACCCTCAAAGTCCATCTATATTGCGACAAATGGCAGAATTTCCTTATTTTCTTGGTTTAACAATATTCCACTATGTATATATACATTTCCTTTATCCATTCATCTGTTGATAAACACTTACATTGTTTGCATATCTTGGCTATTGTGCATAATGCTGCAATAAACATGGAAGTATAGATATCTCTTCAAGATAATGATTTTTATTTCTTTAGATATACACCCAGAAGTGGATTGCTGGATCATACAGTTCTACTTTTAATTGCTTGAGTAATCTCCATACTATCTTCCATAGAGACTGTACCAATTTACATGCCCATCGACAGCACACAAGGGTTCTCTTTTCTCTCTGTCTTTGCAAGAATTTGTTCCTTCTTGTCTTTTCGATAATAGCTGTTCTAACAGGTATGAGGTAGTATTTCATTGTGGTTTTGATTTGCACGTCCTTGATGATTAGTGTTGTAAATATTTTTTCATGTACCTGTTGGCCATTTGTATGTCTTCTTTAGAAAAAAAATGTCTATTCAGTTCCTCTGCTCTGGTTTAGTTGGATTATTTGTGTTTTTGCTATTGAGTTATATGAGTAATTTATATATTTTGGATATTAACCCCTTATGAGATTTGGAAATATTTTCTCTCATTCCATCAGTTGCTCTTGTGTTTGGTTGGGTTTCTGTTACTGTGCAGAAGCTTTTTAGATTAATGTAGTCCCATTTACATTTACTGTTGCTTTGGTACTAAATTTAAAAATCAATGCCAAGACCAGTGTCAAGGAATTTACTCACCATGTGTTCTTTCTTTTTTTTTTAAGATTTTATTTATTTATTCATGAAGGACACAGGGAGAGAGAAAGAGGCTGAGACATAGGCAAAGGGAGAAGCAGGCTCCCTGTGGGAAAGCTGATGCAGGACTTGATCCTAGGACCCTGAGATCATGACCTGAGCCAAAGGCAGAAGCTCAACCACTGAGCCACCCAGGTGCCCAAACACACCATGTTTTTTCTTACAGAAGTTTTATAATTCAGATCTTACATTCAAATCTTTAGTTGATTTTGAGTTGATTTTTGTTTATGGTATAAAAATGGGGGTCCAGTTTCATTCTTTTACATGCGACTATCCATTTATTGAAGAGATTATTCTTTACACATTGTGTACTCTTGTGCATACACCTTTGTTGTAAATTATGTGACCATATATGCATGGGTTTATTTCTGGCTCTCTGTTCTGTTCTATTGATCTGTGCATACGTATTTTTGCTAATACCATATTTTTTAGATTACTATAGCTTTATAATAGAATTTGAAATCAGGAAGTGTGATACTTCTAGCTTTCTTCTTCTTTCTGAAGATTGCTTTGGCTACTGAGGTTCTTTCTCATTTCTTTTCTTATAAAAGAAAAAGGAGATCTTACTAACAGTTTTTATCTCATAAAATATGATTAGCAGTTATGAATCAAATTTGATTTCTGGTTTTAAATCTCCTTTCAAAGGAAGTGCCAATAAATAGGGAAAGATGATAAAAATGATAGGAAAAAGTAGACACTAGTGGACATAAATCATGATTTCAACTCTACAACTTTATATCTAATTAATATCAACCTCTAGATTACAAAAGGATGAAACAGACCTTATTCAAAACTAAAACAATCAAATAATAAAAAATCAAAACATACAGGTTAGTAATCATTTTAGTGAATAAGATGTTACCCTATTACTCTTTCTGCTTAATATTTATCTAAAGCTAACATGGCATTACAAAGGAGTTACTTAAGGCTCTTTTAATTAAGTCATTTACAAGGGAGACTGGCAAGATGGCATAGGAGTAGGAGTCCTCAACTCATCTGGTCCCACAAACTTACCTAGATAACTTTCAAAACATCCTGAACATCTACAAATTTGACCTGAGATGTAAAGAGAGAAGAGCTGGAATGCTACAGAGAGAAGAGTTTTTGCTTCTAACAAGATAGGAAGGCGAAAAAAATAAAATAGAAATAAAGTGGTGAGGAGAACCCTGACTAGCAGGGCTAAAGTGGAGCAGTGAAAGGCTCTGGGGTACAAAAGCCCAGCCCTGGACAAGCAGGAACTTTAAAAATCCATGCCTGAGTTTTTCCCTGACAGAAAAGTGCTTAGCAGGGAAATTGGGCAGAATCAAAGGAGGGGCTGTGTGGCATCAACATTCCCCGAGTCACTATAAGATGGCGCCGGAGGGGAAAGCTCATCACAAACCTTGGTGTGATCCCAGTAAAGGGCTGGAGCACCGCAGCCCTTGGGGCATTGTGGAGAAGGCCGCCCGGGTTACACGGGCCAGTTCCAAAGGGCCCTTTACCCTAGAGCCTGGCAACGAACTGAGATGTCTGTACCCTGTTCACTTCGAGACAGGCAGTCCCCGGGAGCACGAATCCAGTGGCACAGGGCCCTGGATCCAAAGGCTCTGAGGCAGATAAAGTCGGCTATCCTCTGTTCCCTTTGGGACAGGTAGAAGCAGGGAGGGCACAGGAAAGTGAGAACTTTCCTACTGTTGGGTGCCCTGCAAGCTGTGCAAATCAGTGCACCTGTGCCTGCCCTCAGGAGCATCTAGGCCAGTGTGGATTGGGAGACTGCAGATAGGTATTCGCGGGGAGCTAGCTGACTCCAGAGCTGGAAATCTGGCCGCCGCCATGTTTTTTTCTTTGTTCCACCTTGTGCCTGGGAGAGGCAGGGCCGCCAGGGAACAAAGGCCTCACAGAATAAACAGCTCACACTGAGCCCAGCACCTGGCGGGGTCGGGGCACCTCCCCCAGGCACAGACGTCTGAGAATCAGCACAGCAGACCCCTCCCCCAGAAGATCAGCTGGAAGAAAGGAGAAGAGCAAGTTTAGTGTACAAGCAGTATTGGAAAGCTCCAGGACTGAGGGATAATAGAACTAGAGGGTCCTTTATTTATTTGTTTTTTTACAACTCCTTTTGATATCAGGCTGCAAATTTCCAATGTTTTTTCTCTTTTCCCACCTTAACTTCAATATTTTACCAACTCTTAGTTTTTAAGTTTTTTTCCTTTTTGACTTTCATATTTCTACAGTTACATGTCTTAGATATATTTTTCACTTCTGGATTCCCTTCAACGCATTCAATTTAATTTTGGTAGATATGTGAGATATGGGTTTTTGTTTTTTGTTTTCTCAGTCATATTTTGTTTTATAGTTGTGGAAGTTAGTACCTTCTAACACACAACCAAAATACACCCAGAACCAAGTGGAATACCATGTTGATTCATTCTGTGAGATAATATTCTCTCTTCCTTCCCATTCTGCCCCCTTCTTTTATCTTGTTTATGTTACTTTGGTCAATGTGGGACTTATATAAGTATTGTTGACTTATATAAATTTAGGATTGGGCATCTTCTAACATACAGAACAAAATATGCTCAGAACCAAGAGAGGTTCACTACCACTTCCTCACCACCAGCACCCCTCCCTTTATTTTTCTTTTCTTTCATTTTTTCTGCTTTGTTTTTGGTTTTTTGTTTTTATGTCTTTATTTTAATTTTTTTTTTTTTCATTTTAGTGGTCCTTTTATTTTGTTCTGTTCTTTTTATTTTCTGGTCTCTGACCTCTTCCAAATCATCTAGGGTGTATTCTACTTAGGTCATAGTTGATATTTTTGATTCAGCCTGTTCATACAGCCAGTCTGCACTGGACAAAATGACTAGAAGGAAGAATTCACCACAAAAGAAAGAACCAGAAGCAATACTCTCTGACACAGAGTTACAGAATGTGGATTTAAATATGATATCAGAAATTCAATTCAGAAGTACAATTATAAAGTTACTGGTGGCTCTGGAAAAAAGCATAAAGGACTCTAGAGACTTTGTTACTGCAGAATTGAAATCTAATCAGGCCGAATGAAAAATAATTTAACTGAGATGCAATCCAAACTGGATGCTCTAACTGCTAGGGTTAATGAGGTGGAAGAGAGAGTGAGTGACATAGAAGGCAAGTTGATGGAAAGGAAGGAAGCTGGGTAAAAAAGAGAAAAACAAGAGCCCAGGAGGAAAGGCTTAGGGAAATAAATGATAGCTTGAGAAGGAACAATATACATTTAATTGGGATTCCAGAAGAGGCTGAGAGAGAGAGAGGACCACAGAGTATATTTGAACAAATCATAGCTGAGGACTTCCCTAATCTGGGGAAGGAAACAGACATTCAGATCCAAGACATAAAGAGAATCTCTCCCCCAAAAAATCAATAAAAACACTCAACACCTCGACATTTAATAGTGAAACTTGCAAATTGCAAAGATAAAGAGAAAATTTTTAAAGCAGTGAGAGACAAGAGATTCTTAACTTATATGGGGAGAAATATCAGATTAACAGCAGACCTCTCCACAGAGACCTGGCAGGCCAGAAAGGGTTGGCATGATATATACAGGGTACTAAATGAGAAGAACATGCAGCTAAGAATATTTTATCCAGCAAGGCTGTCATTCAGAATAGAAAGAGAGATAAAGATCTTCCAGGATAGGCAGAAACCAAAAGAATATGTGACCACAAAAATTGGCTCTGTGAGAAATATTAAGGGGGACTCTGTAAAAGAAAGAGGGAGCCCAAAGAAACAATCCACAAAAACAAAGACTGTATAGGTAATACAATGACACTAAATTCATATCTTTCAATAGTTACTCTGAACATAAAAGGACTCAACAATCCCATCAAAGGACACAGGGTATCAGACTGGATAAAAAAGCAAGACCCATCTATATGCTGTCTATAAGAGATTCATTTTGATCTAAGGACACTTCCAGCCTACAAATGAAAGGGTGGAGAACAATTTATCATTCAAATGGTCCTCAAAAGAAAGCTGGGGTAGCAATCCTCATATCAGATGAATTAAGGCTTATATCAAAGACTGTAGTAAGAGATGAAGAGGGACACTATATCACACTTAAAGGGTCTAGCCAACAAGAAGACCTAACATCATGAATATTTATGCCCTTAATGTGGGAGCTGCCAAATATATCAATCCATTAATAACCAAAGTAAAGAGATATTTAGATAATAATACACTAATAGTAGGAGACTTCACATGGCACTTTCAGCAAATGACAGATCTTCTAAGCAGAACATCACCAAAGAAACAAGGACCTTGAAGGATACACTGGACCAAACAGATTACACAGATATATACAGAACTTTCTATCCTAATGCAACTGAATACACATTCTTCTCAAGTGCACATGGAACTTTCTCCAGAATAGACCACATACTGGGTCACAAATCAGGTCTCAACCAATACCAAAAGATTGGGATTGTCCCCTGCATATTTTCAGACCACAGTGCTTTGAAACTACAACTCAATCACAAGAAGAAATTTGGAAGAAATTCATACATATGGAGGTTAAAGAGCATCCTACTAAAAGATGAATGGGTCAACCAGGAAATTAGAGAAGAATTAAAAAGATTCATGGAAACAAATGAAAATGAAAATACAACCATTCAAAACCTTTGGGATACAGCAAAAGTGGTCCTAAAAGGAAAATACAATACAAGTCGCCAAAAAAATCAGAATAACCTCAAATACACAAGCTAACCCTGCACCTAAAGGAACTGGAGAAAGAACAGCAAATAAAGCCTAAACCAAAAAGAAGAGATATAATAAAGATTAGAGCAGACCTCAATGAAATAGAGACCAGAAGAACTGTAGAACAGATCAAAACCAGGGGCTGGTTCTAAGAAGAATTAAGAAGATAGATAAACCCTAGCCAGCCTTATTAAAAAGAAAGGGAAAGACTCAAATTAATAAACGGAGTAGAGATCACAACCAATACCAAGGAAACACAAACGATTTTAAAAACATACTATGAGGGACGCCTGGGTGACTCAGCGGTTCAGCATCTGCCTTTGGAATCCCAGGATCGAGTCCCACATCAGGCTCCTTGCGTGGATCCTGCTTCTACCTCTGCCTGTGTCTCTGCCTCTCTCTCTCTCTTTCTGTCTCTCGTGAATAAGTAAATTTTAAAAATCTTTAAAAAAGAAAGTACTATGAGGAAAACTATATGCCAACAAATTAGGTAATCTAGAAGAAATGGATGCATTTCTTCTGGAATTCCACAAATTACCAAAACTGGAACAAGAAGAAATAGAAAACCTGAACAAGCCAATAACCAGTGAGGAAATTGAAGCAGTCATCAAAAACCTCCCAACACAAAAGTCCAGGGCCAGATGGCTTCTCAGGGGAATTCTACCAAATGTTTAAAGAAGAAATAATACCTATTCTATTAAAGCTGTTTCAAAGAACAAAAAGGGAGGGAATACTTTCAAACTCATTTTATGAGGCCAGCATTACCTTGATTCATTCAGCATAACACCCTCCAGTTCCATCCATGTTGAAGCAAATGGTGGGTATTCATCCTTTCTCATGGCTGAGTAATGTTCCATTGTGTACATAAACCACACCTTCTTTATCAATTCATCTGTCAAAGGACATCGTGGCTCCTTCCACAGTTTGGCTATTGTGGACATTGCTGCTATGAACTTTGGGGTGCAAGTGTCCCAGCATTTCACTACATCTGTATCTTTGGGGTAAATACCCAGTAGTGCAATTGCTGGGGGGTAGGGTAGCTCTACTTTTAACTTCTTGAGGACTCTCCACACTGTTTTCCAGAGTGGCTGTACCAATTTGCATATCCACCAACAGTGCAAGAGGGTTCCCCTTTCTCCACATCTTCTCCAACATTTGTTGGGTTGCTGAAGAAGTGGGTGGGGGGATAGGGTAACTAGGTGACAGGCACTAAGAAGGGCACTTGATGGGATGAGCATGGGTGTTATACTATAGATTGACCAATTAAATTTTTAAAAAAGTAAAATAAATAAATAAATTCACTCATTCATTCATTTACTCTCCAAAAACTCTCTGTCTTTTGCTCTACAATAGTGTCATTTTTCCCGTTTGATCAAAATCTAGATCAAAACTAGTGGTGGGGCCTTGTGAAATGATTATAAAATTCCTGTCTACAATAGAAAGGGACAGAAATGCCTCACTAAAAAGTAAGGTGAAAAAAACTGGACACAGGACACAAAGAAGCAAGAACAGCTAATTTTAAAAATTTGGGGCACCTGGGTGGCTCAGTGGTTGAGCGTTTGCCTTTGGCTCAGGGCGTGATCCTGTGGGTCTAGCGATAGAGTTCCACATTGTGCTCCCTGCAAGGAGCCTGCTTTTCCCTCTGCCTATGTCTTTGCCTCTTTTTCTGTGTCTCTCATGAACAAATAAATAAAAATCCTAAGATTAAGAGAATACTTTAGACTTCGTGATTAAGACGAGGCCCAACTGAGGAAATAGCCATTTTCAAGTACAAAATACAAGGAATATTTAGTGGACAGACTTGTAGAAATTTTTAAGTTTAAACATCTAGAAATTAGCATTGATATTTGTTTTTTTAAGGAAATCATAAGCCCTTATTCTCAAAACCATGTTATGAATCACACTAGTATGCATCTTGGGAGAAACAAAGCTATTTTAGGTAGAATGCCCCAGACTATGCACACCAGAGGCCATAGGGCCCTCTCACCTTAAAAGTTGTGGTGCCATAGAGCTTGGTGGTGTGGACTGTCTCTGGAAGCACATTAGTGATGTTGGTGATGAATTCTTCCAAGTACTTACAGGATTTCTCCAAGTGTGTTGTATTGATAATAATCTGGACAAGCTAGAAAATAACAAGCACATGTAAGAGTCATTTGACTATTTACCCGAAAACAAATGGCTCAGTATCAATCTGCTGGTAGAGGAAAAAACAAAAGGCAAAATATGGTAGGGGCCTTTTGTAGTCTACAAAGGGTTTGTTAGAGCATGGGCTTAGGTTGTAATTCCTCTAAGAAGCCTTCCCTGACTCCCAAAGCATCTTGCATTCCCCCTAGGAGAAGAGCACTTGTCTCTCTATTTTAAACAGATGTCTTCTTCTGTTTAAGAGACTAAGAACGAAGACTGCTAGTGTTTAGCACAGAGCCTGGCAACAAATAATTGCCAAATGAATGAAATAAATACCCCCCCCCCCCCCCGCGAAAGAACAAGAAAATGGCAAGAAGTTTCAAAATTAGGCATAATAAACGGCAAATAGACTACAGGATATTAACAAACTATATTAGCTTACAGAAGAAATAATGTGGGCATTACAGTCAGAAAAACCAGCAAATCAACTATTTACAAATTATTAATCCAGAAAAAGTTTCTTAATTTCTCTGTTTCTTTATCTGTAAACTGTTAGTAATAATTTCTTAGTAATAATTTCTACTCACACAGTTATTTTGAGGATTAAATATCCTTTCGTTAATATTATTTTCCTTTTCTAACAAGAAAGATTCTTAAAAACCATAGTACTGGTATGATAAAAAGTCATCTATAAATAACTTTGAGGGGAGGATGAGAAAGAATGACTCTTATTGTCAGGATAGAATTAAAGTTTACAAAGTAGTTCACAATTCATTTTCTTACATTGTCTTCCCAGGAACCTGGAAAACTAAGTTAAGCTGGGCATAATTATTGCTTCTATTTTACTAAACAGAAACAAGAATGAAATGATTTTCTCTAGACCACAGAACCTAAATGGAATTTGGACTCAATCCAAGTCTTCTACCTTCAAATTATGGACTCACTGAAATGACTTCTGACAATGCCTTTTAGCTTAAGCATAAAATGGCAGCCCTGGAGTGCTGCACGCTTATGTACATAAGACTGAAATATCAGATTCTGGGTCTGCCATCAACTAGACCTCTCCATGAAAAAAATTAATTTAAATTTTTTTAAAAAAGGGGCACCTACTACTTATTTCAACTATGAAAACTATTCATATTTCCCAGAGTCTAAAAGAAATATGAAGAGAAAATGGAATAAAACCTTTTTTTGTTTGTTTGTTTGTTTCTCTTTCCTACATCTTTAACTTTTTATTTCCACAGGAATGTGTGTGGTGGGGGGGTTGTGGCAGACAGGGGGAGTTTGGGTATGTAAGGCTATAGGTGAACTTAGTTGTTCCTCTAGTCCAGTGAGAGAAGGAATGGGGGGTGAGTGGATAGATGACACAAAGAGAAGTTGAAACTGAAGATAAAGGTGGGGGGTAATACACATTTTACAATTAAAAAATGTTTAAAAGTTGGAATTACACTTTAGTAGCAGTCATTGTATTATACTGCTGAATATTAAACAAAAATGTTAATAGGATTGTAATCAGAAAGTACATTCTTCTCTCCCCAACAGCAAACCAGCACAGGGCTAACGTACAGTGTTCATTCTGAAAAAAATACATATTAAATCATAACAATGCTTTAGTAATAGATTGGACTAAGGAGAAAGGTACTTTCTACTCCCCAAGGATCAGCTGGAAACTGGGGGAAAATGTCTGCTTTTGGAACGTGAGGGCAAAGGGCAGAGACCCAGAGATGCAGTTCCAAAAAAAATGAAAAGTTAGGGCAACAAAGGGATCAGATCTCTGTACTATTCCCCACAACTCATCAGACAATTTCATATTCCTCAAAAAGCCCCTTCCCTTCATTTAAAGACTCTGAGTTTTGGACACAGACACTATCTCTTTCTATAAAACTACCCAAAACATCACACTTTTAACTGTAGAGTGCTCTAGGAAAAAACACCTACCAAAATAAGCAATTCATCACCCTCTTTCTTTCAACATGTTTCTCCCTCAGAGAAAGACTAAAGTCATTTTAAAAATTTAAATTGTCTAAATTAAATCACTCTTCTTCCTCAGGAAGGTGGCTACTGGCAAGGTTGTCTTGATATATAAATCAGAAAAGTAAGAGAGTTAATTTGGAGAACTGAAGAATTTCTATTTTAAAGTCAGCATTACCTATAGGGAACACATTCTATCTATCAAAAGAAATCCTAATAATAAGGAGGAATCATGTCATGTTATTGAAATAAAAAACAGTGGCAGTCAAAGAGAAAATTGTCCTGTTTTGCAGGATATTGACAGTTTAAAAAAAAAAAGGAGGCGGCTTCACTAGGTACAGTAGTAATTTCCCTTGACTTTTTAAAGATCTGTCAACACAAAAGATCACCATGAATTACATCAATTGGCTGTCAGTCACTTTTGAAATGTTTCATTGCTGAGCATAGAATAGATTATTAAAACCCTCTAGGATTACATTAGATACCATGTCATTTTCAAAGGGAATAATGTCTGTTAATGAGGTCTAAGTGATCTCTACTCCTGAATGACAGAAAACCAAAATCCTTACAAGGGCATTTACAAATGTGAAGCCAGATACTGTGGGGGTAATTCTGAACTTAAGGATACAATGAAGCAATTTCAGATATCAGCTTCCATCAGAGTTTTGAGCTCCTTTGATATTTTTAATCCCCACTTCCCACTCTCTTACAAAAATATATCACCACAGCAATCCGAACTGTCCTTAACATTGTTCCAAAGACATGGTATTAGCATCAGATTAGGTATAAAGTAGAGTTCTGTGAGGAGTCCAAAAAGAGAGAGAGAGAGAGAGAACACTAAA